>NC_051260.2:4190332-4500086 GCF_015237465.2 Chelonia mydas
GCACAGAATGGGATGGATGGTCCTGAGGCTCTCTCTCTCTTTGTACCTCTGGGACATGCACTGTAATTGAGATCACAGCTCCTACTGAATTATTCACGGCAGCTTTGAGTGTCAGTTTTATTATATACATGCAGATTACTCCAGCATGCTTTCCCCTGCAGGGGAAGGATCGATAGCGGAGTTCTCTACTCCTGACTTTTCTGCCTGCATTTGTTCCTATTTTCCCCTCCTCCCTATACCCAGACCTTGTTCCAAGTCCACTCTGTACTCATGGTACCTAACACCTTGCTCCAGCCAGTGCCATACTCGGTTTTCATTTCAGCAGGGTGCTAACACTTTGAATTCACTAGACTGTGTCCACTGTCTCTATGCAAAGCACCTGCTTGCCCAGCACTTCAAAGCCCCCAACTCTCTCTGACCCAGGGTTTCTTGCTGCCCTTTAAGATCACTTCAGTTTAGCCATTAAGTCTCTGATCCTTGGGTCCCACTCCTCTCCCTTCCCAATGTAATAAATATACAATATAACCTCTCTACTTCATAGGTCAGGCTACTGCAGATTAGTCCACATGTCCATTAAAGCCCATAGGGTCCCCTCCTATTGCCTCACTTCACTGGAGCGCAAGGATTCCTTGTATCTCCAGAGCAGTTATAGAGAACATATCCTAGTCTGTAATAAAGTGGCAATGGTAATGTACATTAAAGAATAATGAAATGCAGTGATATTTCAGGCCTGACAGTCCTATTTCTGGCAGTCTCCGAATTAATGTGCTAGGCTTTGTGCTGCAGCTGCTACGAGGAACCTTCAGAGTCTTTCTAAATACATGAATAGAGCTTCCAGCTCTTCAGCTCAGATCACTGCGGCTATTTATCCTGCCTTCGCTTTCACTGTACCTTTTTTTAATTTGGAATTTTAGAGTCTTTAGAGTAAGGAAATGCAGTAGCAAGTGCAATGCATACCAAATACTTTTTAGGAACAGAAGAGGGACTAAGTTCTGATATTCCACTTGAGTTCCGGGCACCAGAGACCTCTCAAATCCTCATATAAATCTGGGAGTTTCCCTCCAAAGTCTCATTTCAGCTGCAAAAGCCAGCATGTGGTTCCTCTCCACCTCCCAACCTGTCTCTCTAGAGGCAGGCCTGAGAGGTTAAGGGCCACAGATTCCTAGCTGGTGTAAACCAGCATAGCTCCACAGATTTCAGTGGAGTTTTGACAGTCTACACCAGCTGACGATGTGGCCCAAAAATCTACTGTACAATTTGTATTTGGAAAACAGTTCTGAATCCAATCCAGATTGAACTAATGTAGACAAGCAATACACATTATGCACAAAGCCATAGGCAGGACCCATCAGGGGCTGTAGTGTTGAAGTAGGTATGGCATGCACTACAAAGCATTTCACCATATTGCAAAGAGGTATAGAATATCGCTGGGCCCCATGCCATCCCAGAACTGTACATTGGCCAATTGCATGATGGGGGTTTTCCATTCTCCTCTGAAGCATCAGGTATTAGCCACTGCTGAAGACAAGAGGCCAGTCTTGATAGACTAATGGTCTGATGGAGTATGGCAAATCCTACATTCCAAGACAAAAAACATGAAAGGGACCTAACTTGCAAGAACACAGTATGAGTTAGCCTATCCTCTATGCTTCCCTGTCTGCCATCAGTGATTTCACTAACCTCTCATCTGTTGCCAGGCAGTTTTAGCACTTTGTAACCCCAGAGGCTTCTGTCATAGCGTGAGGAGAACACAGACCACAATTCAAACCTTTATGGGGCATCAAATAAGATAGGTAACACCAGTGACCCCCTGCCCTTGTGACCCGCAACTCCTCCTGGCCTCCAAGGGGCCTGAAAGAAATATCATTACAACAGAAGTGAGATAAAATTAGCCGAGATCCATTTCCAAGTCACATTTGCTGCCCTAATGGTAAAGGCTGCCACATTTCACGCAACGGTGCCTCATTCCAATAACTATAGCACCACAGATTTCCAAAATATCAATGCAAAGGAAGAGAGATTTGCTTGCACCAGACTCAGGCCCAGAGAATTTGAGCTTATCATTAACATCCCAGTCCAATACTTAGTACTTATCCCTGGCTTTGGTCTGTGTCTAATCAGGGGAGCTCTGTTTTGAGAATCTGTTGCTGCCTTGTGTCTCTCCACTTCTAGAAATGGCCACGTTTTCTGATGCAAATATTTAGTAAAGAAAGGCAAGAGACCCAGGGCTAAAATATACTCTCAGCTAGACTGAATTCCCACTGAAGCCAATGAGGGTTGCACACATGTATCTGAGATCTGACAAAAAAAGGGAGGGACAGGTAGATGTTTGCATGGAACTTGCAAGACTTTAATGGAAGAGTAGATTTGGAATCTCCTTCAAATCCCCAATACTTTGCATTTTTTGCAAAGAAACTCTGAACAATTAAGACCGAAGAATCACAACAGCTTCCTTTTTTCCAGCTGAAACTTTGTTTTACCAATGACTCATTATTATATTTATACCTTCTCAGAGAACATTTAAAGTTGTGTTTTGTCATCTCCTTATCTTTTGGCTCCCCCTCAGCAGACAGTAAGAAGCTGTATTTATCCCCAGGAGTGGATGATACTAATAGAATCCCTCTCTGTAAAATTGTTTTCCATTTAAGCCTTGTCAGGCACCAATATACATTTATTCATGTGCAGCTTTTGTTTCAACATGTTTTATGAAAAGTATCTCCACCATAACTTGTGGTTTGAAGCTGTTCAAATAGCTGATGACATGCCTAGTACAGATGGAGAGGCTGATGATGGCTGAAAGCAGCAGTTACTTTTGTACAAGTAATTGCTGGAAAGGTAGAGCCATCATGCCTGGAAGACTGGTGAGTTCTTGTGTTCCTATTGCTGCCATCCTCATCCTCTTCCTTCCATACCCAATTACATTTTGTCCTGTTGAAAATTGTAAGCTGGGAGGGGCAAGGACTGTATTTTATTTTACATTTGTACATCATCCAACACAATAGTAACAATAAGCCTTAGCTCTCATCTAGCGCTTATCATCCATAGATCTCAAAGCACTTTACAAAGGAGGTCAGTATCATTGCTCCAATAAGGTCCCCATTGTGATGGGGTGCAACTGTAGTTCTGTTAATACTAATGTTGATGATGTGTAATATAATCTAGGATGGAATGAGCTGATCCTAGCACATCCAGTCTTTAATTTCACTTGTGACATATTTATTAGAGATAAAATGTTTATCTGAGTCCTTTCTTGCCCAACTCCATCTCTCCTTATTGCCTTATTGCTTTAAGAAAAGCGTTATAAAAGAGCAAGGTATTATATTATCAAAGATTGAATTTCCCCCTTTTCCCATAAGAAGGAGAGGCCAGGATTACAAGGTAGAATATGACCATAATCTGGTTTGAGATTTTCAAAACAGTGCAGGAGATTTAGATACCCATCTTCCATTAAAATGATTGCACCTCTGGCCATTTAAAAGGAGGCAGGAAGTCTAGAGAGCATATGGCAGCGGGGGTGATCACAATGAGATCCTTGCTTAAAGATCCCATAAGAGGATGCGTACCTGGGGTCAGGGAGTACTTATTGCAGTGTTTCTGTGAACTATAAAGAGACTGACAAAATGAAACAACATTCTAGGAGAGACCAAGCCTACTAAAAAGTACTGAAATCACACAGAGTGATTGGCAGACACAGTAAGGGACAGATATAAACAGAGAGCAAAAAACCTGGTCTTTATGACAGACTGCTGTACTAACTTGAACCATCCCCCACCTTCCCCACACAGGGAAAGGGAGAGCCTGAAGGGCAGTGACCAAATATTACCTATTCTCCCCAAGCATCACAACACTGATCACAAAAAGGTTTATAGTTCCTTTGGGAGCCTTTTTATTCTTTTCTTCAATGCCAGCAGAGGAAAGTCAAATTTAAACACACACATACCACAACATTATTAACCACAGGGAAGTCAGAGTCCCTGCTCTTCCTCCGCTTTCCGCTGCTGCATGAGTTTGGACCGAGCTGTTGTAACACCCATGATGCTTGTCTTATAACTGCTTCTCCAAGAGATATTTAGAGGGTATGAAGTCCGGTTCTGGACCGCTATGTGTCCTGTTCACCTGTCCCATTCATGTACTTGGCAACCGGCCATTTCCTTTCAGCTTGAGAAAGTCCTAATAGAAAGAAGTAAGAGACACTTTCTTTTGCATTTCTATTGGTAGGGTCATCACTTTGTCACTCGGTCGGATCACTGATTTTGTCTCATAATGAGCCATAACAGTGAAATGCATCCAAAAGGATGAATAACCAGCTGCTGACTGAATATTTAAAGTGACATACAATTATTTTCATCTGAGAAACTACTAGCAGTTCACATAATGGATTTTCAAAGCCTTATGTAGCCTAAGGTCACACTGAACAGCTGACCCACTCTGAACCTTAATGCCTAGTGAACTTGCTGCTACTTTGTTTGCAAGT
The DNA here is from genome assembly GCF_015237465.2 of Chelonia mydas. Classification (NCBI taxonomy): domain Eukaryota; kingdom Metazoa; phylum Chordata; order Testudines; family Cheloniidae; genus Chelonia; species Chelonia mydas. The sequence goes on from NC_051260.2 coordinate 4,194,807, forward strand.
CAAATGCAACATGCCATGAACAGGCAACCTAATTTAGTACCAACTTTGGACGTGGACACAGCCTGAAATCCAAACCCCAGAAGTTGATGTGAAACAATGGCAGCATTCAATTTTTCTTAGTTTCATTGAGAGACCTAAGAGTGGCACTGTGACGTGGGTAGCTAACCCAAACACAGGGTTGCCAAGCTGCTCATCCAGCTGTGGTAAGAGCTGACATTCTATTAACTACATCACTAACCAATCTATGTGGTGTGACAGGGTCAGGCCCGATGGCTACAAGAGAGTGGTAAAAGGTAGATACATTAGTTCCAGGTTAAGCAGGTCCCTTTTCCCTAGGTAAGAGAACGGGGACTATTCCAGAACACTCAGGAACTTTCTAGAACTAATTAAGGCAGGCAGGCAGGCTAATTAGGACACCTGTAGCCAATTGGGAAGCTGCTAGAATTAATTAAGGCTAATCAAGACACCTGGTTTAAAAAGGCTGTCACTCCAGTTAGTGAGGTATGTGTGTGTGTAAAGAGCTGGGAGTGAGAGGATGTGCTGCTGGAGGACTGAGGAGTACAAGTGTTAACAGACATCAGGAGGAAGGTCCCGTGGTGAGGACAAAGAAGGTGTTGGGAGGAGGCCAAGGGGAAGTAGCCCAGGGAATTGTAGCTGTCACACAGCTGTTCCAGGAGGCACTCTAGACAGCTGCAGTCCACAGGGCCCTGGGCTGGAACCCAGGGTAGAGGGCGGCCCTGGGTTCCCCCCAAATCTCCCAACTCCTGACCCAACACAGGCGCTTCCACCAGAGATGAAGCTCTCTGAGCTGGTCCCCGACCCACACGGTGAATCAGAAGAAACTGCAGGGATTGTTCTTACTCTTTTTGCCCATGCTGGCCAGTGATGAGGTTATCTGAGTGAACGGCAGATTTGAGCCATGAAAGTGGCCAAACTGAGGGCTGCCGTGAATCTCTGAGGCGAGCAAAATCCGCCAATAAGCGCAGGACCTACCAAGGTAGAGGAGGAACTTTGTCACAGCAGGTAACACCCTGGCCAGATTGGAATGTCAATCCCAGATACACCATCTCCAAAAAGAACGAGAGTCAGTGCAGGGGATGGTTCATTGTTGAAAAGCTGATCCAATGATACTGAATCACCCCTTACTGGAGGCTGATGTTACAATACTGAAAATTACAGAAAACAAGTGTTTGTTGTTGTTGTTTTTTAAAGTGCTTCCATGCTGGAGAAGTTTCAGAGTAGCAGCCGTGTTAGTCTGTATTCGCAAAAAGAAAAGGAGTACTATTGACACCTTGGAGACTAACCAATTTATTTGAGCATAAGCTTTCGTGAGCTACAGCTCACTTCATCGGATGCATTCAGTGGAAAATACAGTGAGGAGATTTATATACACACAGAACATGAAAAAATGGGTGTTATCATACGCATTGTAAGGAGAGTGATCACTTAAGATGAGAACCAATTTATTTGAGCATAAGCTTTCATGTAAGCTCATCTTAAGTGATCACTCTCCTTACAATGTGTATGATAACACCCATTTTTTCATGTTGTGTGTGTATATAAATCTCCTCACTGTATTTTCCACTGAATGCATCCGATGAAGTGAGCTGTAGCTCACGAAAGCTTATGCTCAAATAAATTGGTTAGTCTCCAAGGTGCCACTAGTACTCCTTTTCTTTTTGCATACTGGAGAAAACTTTCTAACTGATCGAATCTAAGTGTAAACCTTCCCCTTTTCATTATCTTTTTACCCAGTCATGTGAGTATGATTCAAGTAGGCTTGAACTCAGGCTGCCTTCTGCTCTTCTTGTTTGACCCTGAAAGCAACATCATGCTACTGAATTTTTCACATCACAATCATTTCCCAGCTGTGATGATTATTACTTCAGTGCAGGATTTCAGGCGAGGTGGGCTGTGAAAATGCTATATTGCCAGAGGGTTGACAAATGCTAGAGCAGACAACCAACCAATAGAGTCCCCTATCTAATCTGGAGGACCAGTCCACTGTGGGCTTCATCCACCACAATTTCAGACTGTTGCTTGCACAAGTGCAAGGTAAAAGATGGGAGTGTGTAACTCACACTTAAGAGAACTGCACTTAAGCCCATAGCTTCTCCACACCCTGCATGTTATATACTCTGCATTCTTGAGAATGAGGGAGTGGACTTGGGACTGACTTCCTGTCTGTATGAAGGACTATGCACATCACCTCACCTTACCTGTGCTCATGCATAGCCTCCACTTACACTTGTGCTGCAGCCCAACAACTTTGCACAACCTGTAAGGACTTGGAGGATCGAGGCCTTTGTGTTACCACAGCCAAGACTCAAACTGGGACCCTGGTGTGGGTCTGTACGGAGCAGCTATAGGAAGTAATCCAGAAGGCAGTGTACGCTTGCCTGAGCTGGTAGAAGCTGGAACGAGATAGTCTCCTCTGGAAGTCACCCCCTACTGGCCTTGCATTCAGGTGGGAGTCACATATCTCTAGCTGAACAGGAAGGAGTTGTGTTGAACTGGTCTTTATTGGAAATCACCTTCTCGGATTGAGCTATTAGGTGCTGTGCTGAGCTCTATCAGCTTGCTGGTAAGAATTATATGTAGCTTGTCTCAGCTGGGAGTCGCCCTCTGCAGATCTTATATAGTAATGGAGAAACTCCTTATTAAAAAGCAATTATTTTCAGTAGTACCAAAGGAAAAAACCCTGGCCTTGTAAAATTTCTAGAGTGGTTTTTCAAGTCTGAGCTAGAGCTAAAATCTCTAACTCTAAACTTGCAGATTCATCTGCTATTGCCTTGTAAAAGTGCCAAGGAATAGTGATAAACAATAACACCTAGCTTTCATATAGCCTTTTTTTCAACAGTAGATCACAAAGTGCTTTATGAAGTAAGGTCAGTATCATTATCCCCATTTTACAGATGGAGAAACTGAGGCACATGGAGGGAAAGTGACTTGCCCAAGGTCTTAAGAACGGCCATACTGGGTCAGACTAAAGGTCCATCTAACCCAGTATCCTGTCTTCTGACAATGGCCAATGCCAGGTGCCCCAGAGGAATGAACAGATCAGGTAATCATCAAGTGATCCATTCCCTGTAGCTCATTCCGAGCTTCTGGCAAACAGAGGCTAGGGACACCATCCCTGCCCATCCTGGCTAATAGCCATTGATGGACCTATCCTCCATGAATGTATCTAGTTCCTTTTTTGAACCCTGCTATAGTGCTGGGCTTCACAACATCCTCTGGCAAAGAGTTCCACAGGTTGACTGTGTGTTGTGTGGAGAAATACTTCCTTTTGTTTGTTTTAAACTTGCTGCCAATTAATTTCATTTCAACTGAACTTTGGTCACTCAGAAGGACAGTCGCAGAGGCAGGAATAGCAGCCAGGTTTCCTCAGTTCCAGTCCAGTGCTCTATCCACTAGACCCCCTGATGAAAGCAATACAAAGTGCCTCAGAAAGCACTGGAAGGAGTAATGCAGTGCCATGCAACAGGGTAGCCCCCCAACCTAGGACAGATCAGTGGCACCTCAATTTTGTTAACGTTTGCCAGAATCCATGGTCCAAATTGAACACGGCTCAATGTGTATGTCAAACCATCTGTAGTGAACTCAGCATTTCTTCTGAGGATCCTGAAATAACACATCAGATTTAGATTCAGCTCCATGAACATATGAAAATGCTAAGGACAGAGAATACCATGGTGTGAGAGGAAAAACAGGGCTGTTTATTCAGTCTGATTACATCAGAGAGACACTAGGACTGTCTGTGTCATGCACAGCCTTGACATCTGTGTTTTCTGCCACTGGAGCGGAGGAAACTACACAAAGAAAACTTGACGCCCTTAAATATTTCTTTACTTAATCCTTCAAAAGACAATGGAGGTCCCTTCCCTCTGTCCCTCCCCTTTCCCACCCCCTTGCACCTCTACTGTACAAAAGGGGATCATTAAGCAACTATACATGTAATTGGGGAAAAAATGGCAGACTGCCAACCTCAGGAAGAGTCAAACACAAATCTCTCATTACCACTCTCATGTAAAGCACTTTGTGTATGGGTTTAGTCATCATCTCCCCCTGCAGTTTAGGGAAAAACCTTGTAGGGAGAGCTTGCACGGGTCTTTGGAATTTGACCAATTCTGTAGGGTCTGACTGAGTGGGCAGGGCTTGTCGTGCTGTGCAGTGATTGCTCAGATGTACAGGACTCACGCAGGTGTGCAGTGCTTGCAAGGATGTGCTGGAGTAGACAGGGTTTGGCTGGGTGAGCTACTCATGTGAAAACTATCTGAGGAATGCTTTGTCAACTAGCCCATACCTGAGTTATGACAGATTGATAGATTCAGAGAACCTGTGACTGAAGCAGACATTTTTTACAGGCTTGCCAAGCCTCAGCACCCACATTACATTTTATTAATTATTCATTGTTATGTTCTGCGTTTCTGGATAATTTAGGAAAAACAAAATGGCAGCTGAATGTGAAATATTAATTACAGCAGCAGCAAAATTTACCATCATGTCAACAGCTATGTTAGAAAGAATCCTCTGCTTTTCAGCTGTATGTTAAATATTCCCTCTCTGGACATCTGGATGGCAAAACCCTTTAATAGAATCTCAGTCTGAGGATCAGTTTATTCATTTATTTACCTATGTATAATTTTTATGATTAAAGGTATTAACAACTATCAAAGCAAATATACTTTAAAATGTGAGCCGGGGAAAGGGTGAGTAAGAAGGCCAATAGCCACTCAAATGCCAAAGATTTATAGCTTTTCTGAGCCAAGTACAAATTCTACAGTAATGTTGCTGTAATCAGCTGCTGAGAGCTGTGAAATAACACTGAGACAAAAAGGGAGAGAGACGAGGAAGGAAGCAAAGCCCTATTTAACTTATAAAATATCCTACATGACTGTTACCTATATTCAGTGATATTTTCAATAAGATGTAGTGATTATGGTAATTATTGTCAATCAGTATTTTATTAGTAGTTAAGCACTGACTGTGCTCATCACTGTGCAAGACACAAAGACAGTCCTTGCCCTGAAGAGCTCACAGTCACACAGACACAGTCAGAGACACAGAGACAATGGGGGACCTGATTTTCTGTAGCTCTGCTCCTTGTGTACCTGTTTACTCGAGCATGAAGGGATGCAAAAACATCATCAAATCAGAATAGAGATGCTTGAACTTGATGCAGTGTCCAAGCGTAAGCCAATGGAGGGATCCAAAGAGCGGGAGTGGCAAGTTCAGCTCAATGGACCAGGAAGATAATTTTAGCAGATATATTTCAAATGGACGGATGGCAGGCAAACGTTGCCAGTTGAATATCAGCCCTTGTATTTCTAATTCTCAGGAATGTATGGGCATCTTCAGGCAGAATACTGCCCAGTTGGAACACCAGGTAGCCTATGCAGCTTGGCAGAGAAGCTGGGCAAAGTTTATGTGGAATTTGGCACTGCAGAGATGTACTTTAAAACTAGTTAAACTTTACTTGCCTGCCTAAAGCTCTGAGCTGAAATCAGTTAATCAACTCACAGAAACTAGAGATGGAAGGGACCTAATAGATTATGTCTCTTCCATGGACGATAGAGGTGAAATAATATACACTGAATGTGTGTTTGGGTTCGGCCAAAGTCCAGTCTTCACTAGCGGCTTCGTCTCTCCTTACTGCTTATCCAGAAAGGAATATTGGGCGGGGGAAAGAGGATGTATTTTGCCCCCAGTCACCAAACACCAATAATGAGAGGCTTTCTTGGTGCAGCAGAGGAGATTGGCAGATATTCGATTCACGATTCTTCTGGTTAAAAGCTTTGGAAATTCTTCAGGGGTTGCTGTGAAACAAGAGTGTTCCCCTGAGAATTAGAGAGTGACTCTCTGTCCTGAGCTTGGAGCAGCTTTACCTCTTGAGGGCCCCTTTGCTACAAGGGAGTCAGATGTTTAGTTTCATCTCTTGAAGCTCTGGAATTACCACACATTTTACTTTTACACACTGAAGAGAGAAAACAAGGAGAAATTTTAGAAAGCACTGTGGTTAAATAGCCTTTACCACTAGCAACCTTCTCCCTCCAAGAATTAGCCCTCTTCCTAGCAGGGACAAACCAGAATTTGTCTACCCACTCTCCGGGAGTGGCATTGAGTTGTTTGGCCTGGGGGTGGGAAGAAGGAAGGTAACTAAAACAAAGCAGAATTGTAAAGATTTTAAAGCCTGTTTTTCTTCTGAGATGGCATATCCTTCATGAACTAGACTGTTCCATCAGTGCTAGTTGACATAAGGAGTCTTTGGTATATTTACAATCTACAGAATCTCTCTGGCTACTTAAGCATTGCTATTTTGCCTTTGATGATCTGTATTACCTAAACTTTACTTGCTCTAATACCCAAAACAAATTTGCAGCACAGCATGTCACCAGATGTGGATCCTAAGTTTCAATAGCTTTAAAATAGACCAGAACACTTTGCTTCCCAAACAAAGGTACTTTGTTAAAATAGAATTGCATAGTCTCTCCCTTGTATATGTTGTAGAACTACTGTACACCCAAGTGAACTGTTAAACTGCTAAAAGAAAAGGAGGACTTGTGGCACCTTAGAGACTAACCAATTTATTTGAGCATAAGCTTTCGTGAGCTACAGCTCACTTCATCGGATGCATACTGTGGAAAGTGTAGAAGATTTTTTATACACACAAAGCAGGAAAAAATACCTCCCCCCACCCCACTCTCCTGCTGGTAATAGCTTATCTCCTTACAACGTGTATGATAATCAAGGTGGGCCATTTCCAGCACAAATCCAGGTTTTCTCCCGCCCCCCACAAACCCACTCTCCTGTTGGTAATAGCTTATCTAAAGTGACCACTCTCCTTACAATGTGTATGATAATGAAGGTAGGCCATTTCCAGCACAAATCCAGGGTTTAACAAGAACGTGTGTGTGGGGGGGGCAGGGGGGTAGGAAAAAACAAGGGGAAATAGGTTGGTTAGTCTCTAAGGTGCCACAAGTACTCCTTTTCTTTTTGCGAATACAGACTAACACGGCTGTTACTCTGAAACCTGTTAAACTGCTGAACAGTAGATGCTTAAGTGTACCATTAATTTCTGGGTGACTTTTGGTTCTCTTTCAGGGAATTATGGAACCAATAGCTATTGCAGTAATGGCATTCTTACACATTTTCTTTTCTTGTGGATAAAAAGCTAAATGACTTCAACAGTGAAAAGGGTCAATTCTACACATTGCACCAAATTTTCAAAGAGGCCTCAAACCAAACTCCAAATTTGAATCCACAACATGTACTTTGAAAAGCTTGACTCTGAGTGCACAAATGGCACTGCTGTATCCAGACAGTGCTTGCAAGTGCTGCTTGTGCAATCGGACTCAGGTTTTCACAGACGCAAATAACCCACAACATTTTGGACATTTTTTCTTTTAAATTTTCCTTCTGTGTCATGTCACACCTGATGCTTTGGGGGTGAGCTTCCAGACCACCGATAAGGCTTAAACATTTAGTTCCATACATCGCACAGACATTGTTTTATTCTCTTATACAATTAATGGGAAAAACACGCTGTCCTAGATTGGTCATTTGGTTTTCCTGTAAAATACATGCTGGAGAAGCAGGTTGCTGAATAAAAGTTAACAATGGTAAAACGGCACAGTTGGATTCAAGGTAAACAAGGAGAGGTGCCATAAGAGAGAAGACTGAGAGGGGCCTGATCTAAACAGAAGTACTTCCTGTACAATTCTTAACCCTAAATCAAATGGCCAAGATTAGTAAACTGGAACCTGCCCAAGATGGGAGCTGGCTAAAATGTGCAGCTGCTTGCTTTTTTCCAGTTAACTGGAGAAAGAGAGAAGGAGAATAGATATGCATGGGAGGAGGGGAAAGGGAGAGAGACACAAACCAAAACATAAAGGGGGTGCTTTAAACATAGTTCCCAATGTTAATACACCACCTAATTTTTGCACTAATGATTATGTGAGCTACCAAACATTGGAGATGGGTTGCTAATATTTTCTTTTTTGTTTTGTAAAAATGTTGGATTTAGGGGTATTTCATGTGGCTGGGTGTTTGCTCTGGATTCCAGCTGAAAAGGATTTGTGAAGCAAACAGCCAAATCACTGGAACTATTTTCTTGTATTTTTAGGGAACTGATAAAAACTCAGAAACTGCTAACTGTGCTTTTTGTGTAACGTTTTTTTTCTACTCAAATCTAGGGATTCAATGGAGGACCCCTAAACTCATCTCAGTTGTAACCTCACCCAGATGCGAGAGTTCCCTTGAAAGGTGAAAGGCCAGTGCATTAACAATTCACTTGTGCCATTTAGTTCCAGAGTCCTAGCCAGCATTTACTAATTCCTTGCTTCTCTGATATGGCTATCTGGGAGAAGAGGAAAATGCAAGCTAAGAAATCAAGGATAAAAGAAACTGTAAAATATAAAAGTAAAGATGCAAGAAAAAGTTGGCAGGAGGCAGAGCTGTGTTCCTTGTGTGAGGCTGGCTGACATGGCAGTGTCACTAGACACCTGACTCCACTGTGCTTTGCTAGAGCTCTGAATCTCTTTGCACACTTCTCTATTTCTCTTTGAGTGTTGTTTTGACAGAATTCTCTCCTGTCATTTACTGACAGCCTACTCTGAACATGTTCATTGTCTCTTTACAAACTCCTCTCAGAGCAGGAGTGTATTCTGGGTGAAACACTTTCATGTGGCAGAAGAAAACGTTTCTCCATTCAGGAGAATGCATCCAACAACAGCAGCAAGAGGTGCAAGTAGGGGGTGGAGCAAAGGAACTTCTATTGTCTCTAACTTTAGATTAGGGCTGAATAATTGGATGGGCATTAATAACATTTATAAATGTGCATGCTAAGATAATGATAAGAGTAATCAACTATTCTGCTTCAAGACATCAGCTGATGACCTTCAAGGAGCAGAAAAGAATCCACATTCCTCCACCTTCCATGTATAACACTGAACCAATAACAATGTATTATGGGGGGTTCTCTGTCCTCAGAAACATCAGGCACAATCCATTGTTGGAGGCAGGATAACAGACTAAGTGGACCAGTGGTCTGATTCAATATGGCAACTCCTTCCTACATGCCTAATTTCACCAGTTCTCCTGCGGCTCCAATCTCCTCCATTTATACCAGTTAGGTGCGGTCCTTATGCTCCTGGCAAGTTGCTAATGTGATTCATGGCCAGGCAGTATTTTAGCTGGTGTACCTGCTTTAGTTCCACGTGGTAGTGCCCCATATCCAAAAGTAAAGGTGATTTCTGACAGTGTTCTCACTGGTCTATGTTTTCCATTATTGAGCTGTCTGTAGCCCTGGAAGCTTCTGAAGTGTACGCCATGTACCGGCCAAGAAGGCCTCATGCTCTTGGCCTTTGCAAATCTCTGAGCAATGCAACAGGAAAAGCGGCTGTGGGTATTTCTTTGAAGTCAGGTATGAGGAGGAAGAAAGACCCCTAATTGTTACAAACCGTGGGGGGTAGGAAGGGAAAGAACCATCTGTCTGGAATTTTCTAAAGGCCTTGTACCTCGCCATGAGATTTTCAGTTCAACTACTGTTAGGAGAGGAGTAACCAGTATGCTTATGTATCACATTACAGCTGTGCTCTTACTGTTGCTTTTCAAATGGAGGTCACTGAAGGCTAATTATGGATTGTGCTTCCTCCTGTTACATGAGTAGAAAGATAAAAGGGGGGAGCCGCTTTGTCCCAGAACCTCAAGCACCCTCCATATTTTTCCTGAGCCATAATACTAATTTTCTACATGCTTTTATCCCCCCACCCCTCCCCAATCTCCCATGCTGGGCCCTCAGTCATACTGCTTACACCTAAAAAAATAACAGTTTGAGGGATGGAACTTCTGGCAGGACAAAGCAAACTGGCAGGACAGCTCTTGGCAGAACACAACAAACATATGCAGCAGCAAACTCCAAGATGAGTGAAAAATGGCCCCTGAAGTGAGAGAGGGAAAGACATCTATGATGTGGCTGCCCTACGGGCCTGAGGGCAAAACAAAATGCAGGGGCTTAAAGTAACAGACTGAAGCAGATGGGAGCCCTGCAAAACATGTCTCAGAGGAGCCTCCGATAAGCAATCAGCAGCTCTGTTTTTCTATATTTAGGGATTTCCCCCTTACTCACTTTCTTTCTTTCCTACAAGGTTCGCAGAAACAAACCAGAAGAAAAAAGACACTTGCTCTCTCCCTAAAGAACTGAGAAACTAGCAATACTAATTTCCTGCAATGAGTCAGTGTACCCAGCAAGTGAGGCATACTGTACATCAGTGGTCCCCAACCTTTCTGTGGGAATAGCACATTCCTATTCCCAGAAGACTGTGGCGGGCGCCAGACACCCGGCCGCCGAAATGCCGCTGAGAAGCGGCAGCAGCAAGAAGCGTCGCCACCGAAATGCCGCTGAGAAGCGGCAGCAGCAAGAAGCGTCGCCACCGAAATGCCGCCGAGAAACAGCAACGCTTCTCGGCAGCATTTCGGCGGGCGGTTCTCCAGCGGCCGTGCTCAGCGGCGGCATTTCGGCGGCGCAGTATCCTGCGGGTGCACACAACTGCCCCGGCAGGCGCCATTGCGCCTGCGGGCACTGCGTTGGGGACCCCTGCTGTACATACTCTCATGGGCTAAAACCCATGAAGCGGGTTTTAGCCCACGAAAGCTTATGCCCAAATAAATTTGTTAGTCTCAAAGGTGCCACAAGTACTCCTCGTTCTTTTTGCTGATACAGACTAACACAGCTACCACTCTGAAACCTGTACATACGCTGCATTTCCTGATGCTAAATTGACAGGCCATTTGCAAATGTGGGGATGCTTCTGTGAATTTCACAGACATTTTATCATCTCACTTGAGCTTGTGTTTCCAATGGGTAAAAAAGGCATGAGACTGAGAGACATTTTGATGGTACAGCATCTCCTGATAGCATATCACGCAGTGATACCTCCCCAGGTCATTGCCACGTACTTCATTCTCATCACCAAATGCATCTTGAGAGTTGTGGGGAGAGAAAATTACAAACAAAAGCCCAAAGAATGCTTGAGATGAGCTAAAATGTTGCAGGAAATATGTAGATTTTATTCTGCCCAACCAGAACTGCTGAAGTAAAACAAAGGGTCGTTCGATCCCTTTAGCTAATGGCATCTAAAAATCTGAGTTTCTGTTGTTCTTGGCACTGATCTAAAAGGCCATGCTCAATTCACCAGAAGCTAAACTCTGTGTGCTAATCACAAAAGAGAACAACACCGTCTTTTCTGCTCTATAAATGGCCACTTCTTCCTACTTTTCAGTACAAAATTATCTACTACTTGCTTTGGCTCTTGGTTACATGGAGTTGGGTTTTTTATCTTTACTAAATGACATAAAATGTCTCTGGGCCGCAATGAATAAAATAAATCGAAGGGTAAATATGGGATATTTACACATATACACACACATGAATGCTGGCATGCAGAAGACATGAAGATGTCTCTCCTTTCTTCACGGCTGGTAGCTGGAATGTTTTTGCATTGTACGGGTGCTGGATACTACCAGAATACTGTAAACAGTCTAAGATTTTTTTTTTTTTTTACCCCTGCTAGCATGAATATAAATAACCTGCTGGTGGGATCAGTTTGTGAATTGGGCTTGGAGTTGTGGTAAATGCCTGAGAGACGGAAAACCAGCTTTTCTGATAGCCCATATGTAGTTCTATGGAGGGCGAAGAATTGCAGAAATGAAAACAATGCGGAGGCCCCTATCCCCCCCTCCCGCCCCCGTTTCCCGCCTCCCCTCCTTCTTCTTTCCCGCCTCGCTTCTGTTTGTTTTGCTTTCTCTCTTTCTGAATGAACCCCCCCATTCCCCTTTCCGCCCCCTGCTCAGGCCCCAATGCTGGTGCCTCTTTCTTGGAACTGCGCTGCATGCCAGTTGGAGGCCAGTGTGGGGAGGGGAAACAGGGAAGGGGAGGGGGCAGAGGGATAGAGCTTTCCTGCAAATCACATGATTACCCAGCTTATATAAATCACAGCTTGTTTTTCTCTATTTGCTGGGGATTTAAAGGCACAGGGTCTCTTTTTCAGGGAAGAGTCTTGTTCGGCCATTTCAAAGACAGGCCTCAGTCCTGGTGTCACACACATATACAGGGAGAGAGGTCCTTAAGATCTTTTTATCAGTATTAGAATAAGTCAGTAGATTCCACTTTCTGATGCAAGGAGAGGACACAGCCGTGATAATAAAAAATACACACATCCCAGGGCATGCCATAAGCTCTATATATACAACTTCATTGAAATGCAGCCACAACTGTGGTGAAAGCTGACAGTTAGGGAACTACACGCTGCACACTACCAGCTAAGGGAAATTTTGGCAACTGAGGCAAACATTTTCCTTCAAAGAAAGCACCACAGGATCTTTAAAGTCAACCTAAAGCAGGCAACACCTTGATTTTTGAGACCCATGTACAGTGAAGTGAATGAAACTCAAGTTTATCTACCATGGAAGAATAAAGTGGTGAGTCAGTCCAGCCAGACGAGCATAGATATATCAAATCTGATGGTTACATTCGTCCGGAGGTTACATTCAGCTTCCACTGATAAAGAAACTATTAAAAAGAAACAGGAACTTGTCTCAAATAGCAAACCTAGAAAGCTATTATCTACAAAAGTAAGGTACATGCAAATAACCATTCTATAGAAAGAGTTGGCAAGCTGGCTCGAATTTTGGAAAGCACTCTGAAGGTGATATGCTAAGAATTCTTAGCCCTTGGGTTTGTGAGAAAGAGCAAAGGGTGTCACCTGTGATGTTCATTTCAGTCTCCAGTGGCTGTTTTAGAAGACAGATAAATCTCTGCCTCTTGTCCTTCTAGGAAGTTTTCCAACAACCCTTCATTCTGTATGACACACCTATATTAGTGCTAAGATCTCTTTCCATCCTATGCAGACTTATAGATGAGTGGACTCACTTAGGAAGAGGCAACCACGGGAAGCCAGAAGACTGTTTCTCCATTTGTCATGTTGTGCATTTCAGACCACATTCCAGTGAATGCTGTGTTGTCACAAATAAAATGAGGAGCAAGTGCTAATTTCTTTCATAGAAACAAAGCAGAAACTGAGAGGAAATGGACAAACTTTAACATTTGCAGAAAAATATTTCTTTAAAAGCTGAAGTATTTTTTCACCAAGGTTTTTTTTTGGGTGGGTAGGGGAGTTATATATTTTAAGGAGGGGGTGCTAATGTTGAAACTAGGGCTGTCGATTAATTGCAGTTAACTCACATGATTAACTCAAAAAAATTAACTGCTATTAAAAAATTAATCTCGATTAATCACACTGTTAAACAATAGAATACCAATTGAAATTTATTAAATATTTTTGGATGTTTTTCTACATTTTCAAATATATTGATTTCTATTACAACACAGAATAGAAAGTGTACAGTGCTCACTTTATATTATTTTTGATTACAAATATTTGCACTGTAAAAATTATAAACAAAAGAAATAGTATGTTTCAATTCACCTCATACAAGTACTGTAGTGCAATCTCTATCCTGAAAGTGTAACTTACAAATGTAGATTTTTTTATTACATAACTGAACTCAAAAACAAAACAATGTAAAACTTTAGCGCCTACAAGTCCACTCAGTCCTACTTCTTGTTCAGCAATCACTAAGACAAACAAGTTTGTTTACATTTACGGGAGATACTGCTGCCTGCTTCTTATTTACAATGTCACCTGAAAGTGAGGAGAGGTGTTCATATGGCACTTTTATAGCTGGTGTTGCAATGTATTTACGTGCCAGATATGCTAAACTTTTGTATGCCCCTTCAGGCTTCAGCCACCATTCCGGAGGACATGCTTCCATGCTGATGATGTTTGTTAAAAAAATAATGTGCTCATTAAATTTGTGACTGAACTCCTTGCGGGAGAATTGTATGTCCTCTGCTCTGTTTTACCCGCATTCTGCCATATATTTCATGTTATAGCAGTCTCGGATGATGACCCAGCACATGTTGTTTAATTTACTGCAGATTTGACAAAATGCAAAGAAGGTACCAATGTGAGATTTCTAAAAACAGCTACAGCACTCAACCCAAGGTTTAAAATCTAAGAGGGACGAGGTGTGGAGCGTGCCTTCAGAAGTCTAAAAAGAGCAACACTCAGATGCAGAAACTACAGAACCCAAACCACCAAAAAAGAAAATCAGCTCTAATGTTTTACATAGTTTTTTTTTGTACACAATTCTACATTTGTAAGTTCACATTTCATGATAAAGAGATTACAGTACTTATATTAGGTGAATTGAAAATACTATTTCTTTTGTTCTTTACAGTGCAAATATTTGTAATAAAAATAAATATAAAGTAAGCACTGTACACTTTGTATTGTGTTGTAATTGAAATATATTTGAAAATGTAGAAAACATCAAAAAAATTTAAATAAATGGTATTCTATTATTAACAGTGCGATTAATTGCGCGATTATTTTTTTTAATCGCTTGACAGCCCTAGTGGAAACTAATTTGTATATATCAACATAAGGTGAATGTATATCATTTGTAACTGTACTGAATTAAAACCAGCAAGATGCTTGAGATAATGAATTATTTTATGCAACACTTCACAATGTCTGACACTAATAATGAAGCAGCTGGGCTTCACAGAACATTGTATTACCTGGGGGGGGGGGGGGGGGGGAATCAGCAAGCTGAAAAGGGACAGAGAGAAACAGGACTTTTCAAATGGCTAAAATCCTTCCACAGATATAAAAGTTCATAACACTCTAAAAACATGGGATATAAAACCCTTTCCTCCCACAAGTATTTCCTCTTTTGTTCTTTGTTACATCATCATCCAGGTAGCAGACATAAAAATTCTGGGTCAAGTTCAGTCCTGGAGTAGGAAGACTCTATTGGCTTCACTGACATTACACCTGCTTACTTGGGCTGAATGTGGACTCAGATCTCTATATCGTAATAGCATCAATGTTGTCAGGAAGATTATATACACAATGCCACATGCTGCAAGTATTTGCCATAAAGAATATCCTGCTCCTACAAGGCGAAACTTCCTGTGGATTGGGGAAAAGCACAATCATGTGCACTCATTGCTCTGTCGCTGACAGGGGCAGTTCTATGATAGAGTCTGCATCAAGACTGCTTTGATGGATTACTTGTTCACTCAAACAGATAGAGGTCATCTGCAAGTGTTCAAAGACATCTTCTGGAAAATACCAAAATTTTAATTAGGGATGGGAGATTCTGATCAAGTGCATTTTAAACCCATTTAAACTTTCTAGTTCCACCTTTACTCCTAGAACTACTTCTTTGGAAAGCTATGAACAGTTTTGTTATTTTTGTTTGTTTTCCATATGTACACTGAAGGGGTCCATCCGCTTACAATTCTCTGAAAGAAAGTCACCAAATATTTTGCTGTTCCTAGGCAACCACCATCTCCACCAGCATGCCAGAGTTGCTGTCAGTTGTGAACACGGTATCTTGTAAATTTTAGAGGTGTCAGCCCCCACAGTAGTAGTGTGGTGGGCGTGGAAGGGGTAAGTAGCCTTGATTCACAAATGTAGCATCAATAGAAAGAATACCAGGTAATACAGGCACTACAAACACCACAACAGCAAGGTCAGGACTGACCCAAACTGATATACTGTTGTTGGATTTAAAAATTACCTGTGACGAATCTCATGCTAGGACACCTTGGACCAAATTCTTCTCTGGTGTAATTCCACTAAATCAGATGAGTTACACCAGAAAAGAATATGGCAGTCCCAATAAATACAGTAATTTATTGCAGTGCCTTGGAATCTGTTGATAAATCTTGGTAAATCTTGGGATGTTAGTCTGTTCTATTCAACTTTAAATTTATCTTCTAAGGTTCGTAGGGTAGGGTGTAGATTGCTTCTCAGGGAAGGACTAGTCACATCAGTATCAACTGAACTAATAGCAAGTGATGTGAACTTATGAGGGATGTGGGAACAGCAGAGGAGGGCAGTGAGAGCATGTGGGTCTATGGGGGAGAGTGCCGCAAATCTCTATGTGGAAGGAAATGGTGTTGAGTGTGTTCTGTGCATGGGAGAAGTAGTGCATATGTGTATGCAGGGGAAATTATTGTGTTGCTATGTGAGGGAAGGCATGTAAGTGTGGTGCATGTGGCAGGAATGGAGTGTGTCTGTGGTAGAGACAATGGTGTGTGTGCCTGTGTATTTGTGCATGTGCACAAGTGGGCAGGAATGTGAGTGTGAAGAGACTTGTTTATTCTGGGAAGGAAGGGCTTATGGCTGACCTGAGTGGAGCTGTGCATAGCAATGACAGGGTTTGGCAGTGTGCAAGCGGCAGTTGATTTTGCTTTGCCTGTATCAGTACATGTCACTGAAGCAGTATGCAATTACATTATTTTTCAGCAGCTGTGTTTATCCTGTCAAATAAGGGCATAAAATTAAAAACTTCTTATAAAAATAGCAACACAACTTTCAAATTTTCATATTTTAATGTAAAATCAGATGAAGCTATACTTGTTACACTGTTCTGGGGAACTAGCATGTGAATATGATCTGGCTTGAGTTTCAACAGCATTGCATATACACTTTTTTTTAAAACATACTAGCAAACTGGGATTTAGTGTTTTACATTTTC
The DNA here is from genome assembly GCF_015237465.2 of Chelonia mydas. Taxonomy (NCBI): domain Eukaryota; kingdom Metazoa; phylum Chordata; order Testudines; family Cheloniidae; genus Chelonia; species Chelonia mydas. The sequence goes on from NC_051260.2 coordinate 4,211,421, forward strand.
TCTAAAGGATTAGGCATTTCCCTCCTGTCCCCCTTCATTAGTAGGCATTTTTGAAATGCTGAACTTATTTTTCATTCACACAGTCTTTTTGTGTGTGTGCGCACTAGGTTAGAGGAAATATGCGCAGATGTACAGTTGACACGGCCATACTTAAAAGGGCACGGTCATGTTACTGTTCATAATTTTTAAATAAATGTTCCTCATTTATAACACCACCTGCAAATTTGAAACTGAAACCCTTCCTTACAAAAGCTTCTTTCAGCTGCATAAGCACAGTGATTCGCTACTTCATGATAGCTTATAAGCATTCGAGTTGCACAAACTGGTTTGCTGTTGTAGGGTTGCTTGAGTGTTGGGCTGCACACATTGGTTCGTGGCTATACGGTAACTCAGGAGTGCGGGGATACGCACCTTTTTAATTTGGGGACTGCTTTTTGTGCTGGAATGCTGGCACTGTATTTTTAAATAAGTACTCAAGTACTTATTTTGAATAAAATAATTATATGCGTACTGTACACAGCCACTCTCATACAATGGTAATAACTGGGACCCTATAAGAACTTGATTAGAATAGATTATTGACAGACAAAAACAATAGATGTGGGAAATTCTGGCCCTTCCACACCTTAACAGTATCTTAGAAAGAAAAAACCCCAACACCACCGCAGTGACTGGCTGTCAAAATCAAATCAGATAGCCCATTTTACAATGATTTGACTGTATCCCTCCCCCCCTTCATATTTTGCTAGTTTTCTTACATTGTTAGCTTTTTGGGATGGGGCTCCTGACCTCATGTGTTGATAAAACACCTGGCACTGGGGGTCCCAATCTTGGTTGTGGTTCCTGGGTGTTACTGAAACTGAAATAAAGTTATCCTTTTTCGAATTCTGTCTCATTCAGATTTACGTACCTGTTTTAGATTTTAGTCCAATTGCCTAATAAAGCCTCGGTATGTAGCTAAGTAGGACAAAAAGGTTTCTCAAACCTTTCTCCTCTCCTCCTCTTTATCCTTCTTGAGTTTCTTGTTGTTGTTTATCTTAGCGCTCAAAGAAGTTTTGGCTTGACTGTGTTGTATTTGGTATGAGAGAGACAAGGAGGGTGAGGTACTGACACAGCTACAATTACACTGTATTTGGTATGGTCTGATGCAGATTAGGCAGAGTCAGCATTTAACAAAGTTTTCTGAGTCCCCTCTCCTCCTGATTTGTAACATCTCTACCCTTCCCATTCTGGGCCTCCCTTGCAGAGAGGCTGCCAAATCCAGAACATCAATCTGGTGGTGGTGTAACAGGGATAAAAGTCCAGGAGGGGCCATGCCAGCAATCTGGAACTACTGTATTTCTATTTCATTCCCTAGAGCCTTGGGGGTTAGATATGGAATCTGTGCCTTACCTGTTCAGATGTGTGTTGTGGCTTCTGGCAGGTGTCAGTCCCAGCTACTACAAAACGATTACATATTTTCTTTTGGATCAACACATGGAGTTTAAGAAATTAGAGATTTCTAACGCTCTGAGATTTTTTTTACACTTGTATTTTAATCATGTATTGCTTGCTTCAGTAACCCTTTGCTACTCATTCTCTGGATAACAACCTGAAGATCCAAAGCCATTACTTTTCTCTTCTCATTAACCAGTTTATTAGAACACGAGGGGAATTACATAAAATACCACCAACAAAGCAGCACTTGGGTAAATAGAGCAGATTGACATTCCATTTTTTTATAGTCTGTTTGAGGAGATGATGCCACCTGCTGGGCACCTGCTGTAAAATCTTTTAAAAGGGGTATTCAAATAATTTCCACTCTACCACCTAGCCACCTCTAACCTGACTGGCAGATTTCAGATATTTTTCTCTAAAATTATTACTACTCATATTTTCATGTCTTCAAACTCAACAGAAATTTCAGCTGTGATCACAGGTTCAGTCCTTCTAGGGGCACAATGTAGTGTTTCCGCTGTGAGACCATATTTAGTTCCGATGGAAAACAACACATCCCTCTAAACCCCACCCACATGGTTCAGATATTTGGCATCCAGCAACTGATTCCCCTCATGGTTCAGATATTTGCAGTCCAAATCCATTGGCATAAGAGCACAAAATGCCCTTGATTAAAGGAAATGTATGTGACCATGTGGCTGGTGCAGTTTCTTATATCATTCACCAGTGTACCACTGGGTGAAATACCTATGGGTCTGATTCTAATGCCATTACTCTAAACTGCAAGAGAAATTTAGGCAGGCAGAATCTAATTATTAGTCAATATTGGAAGGGATTATGTCCCTAGCCTCTTTGCCAGAAGCTGGGAATGGGCGCAGGGGATGGATCACTTGATGATTACCTCATCTGTTCATTCCCTCTGAAGCACTCGTCATTGGCTACCGTCGGAAGACAGGATACGGGGCTATATGGACCTTTGGTCTGACCCAGTATGGCAGTTCTTATGTTCTCAATTAGCTGCACTGGAATTTAGACAAGACATCGGGGTTCACATACCTGCTCCTGTAAAAAAAATGTGCCATGTCATCTTTAATGACAACAAACTATCAGGATCTTGGGTGTACATCATACCCAAAACAGCATATCCAGCAGTGCATTGTCCCCTAACATCATGGTGAGACATTGGGTCAGTACTCACTCAGAGGGAAGACTGACACCTGCTGAATCACCAGTCCCACTTCCTGCAGCATTATCCTTGAGGAAGATAGCGCTTGTAAGAGCAGACAAAATCACAGCATGAGGTGGTACAGCAGCAGGTGTTTAGTTATGCCAGAAATACTTTCTAGGAAGTCATAATAACAGAGAGAGCTCCTCTTAGTATCTGCACTACCGAATTCCTCTGCTTTCTGAGGATGAAGCTGTGCGAGCATATGGTTCACAGGCAGAGAATAAATATTTCATTAATCATAGGTGAGGATTCTCTTCTATGTATGTTCTTCTCTCTATTCTTTGTCAACTGCTCCCCCTCCTGGACATCTTCCTTTCTGCAATACGTTTATCTTTGTAAAATATGGATAACTTCTGTGCTTTCAGCTGCTGTGTTTGGATATATCTAGAGTGGTACTTAAATCTGAGAACTCCCAAAGGTGTCAGACAAACTCATCTTTCCTGGTTCAGTGAATGTTCTTCAATAATATTTAATTATTGTATCTCTCTCTCTATATATATGGAGTGGTAACATTTTCAGGCCTTTTAAATAAAATAAATTCGGGGGGTGGTTGTTTTTTTGCTTCTGGGTTGCTGAGTTATTGCTAATTATCCCATCATCACTACCGGCAGAATGTTCCTTGTACTGCTGTCATCTTGTTCATGTTAACATTTTAAATACATCATTCAGACATTTAAGTATCAGCTGGAACAGCACTGTGAATGGGCTTTCTTTAGTGACTGATGTGTGTCCTGCTGGAGGTGCACCAACAGTAAAACCAGGCATAATATCACCCAAATTTATCCTTAACAACTATTTGGATCATCAGTGACAGTGAAGAATGGGCTAAAGCTACATTTAAGCCAGACAGGCTTGATCTCTCAATCATAACCAAATTTACTTCTACCCCCCACACTCCTACCCTAGTGTTTATATCACACTGTTTATTATAGAACATGATGGTGAAACTGGTTAAGTAAAATGGAGTATGTCCATGCTGGTAATCTGCGGAGAGTTGGAAAGTCACAGGGTGCTGGCTTTTCCTCGTTTCCCATTGCCTGAATGCCTATAAAAGCAGCTTAAACAAGGAGGAGGAGCCAGCCTAGCCATCTCTATTAGAAGAGACTGCTACATAGGAGAAGGATGAGATGAAAGGGGAGTCACCAGCCACCATCAGGAGTGGAACTAGGAGTTGCCAATGGGACCAGAAACCTCCATAGGGAAAGGAATGTTCAAAGCAGAAGGGAATCGGGCAGCTGGTGCAGAGGAGTGGAGAAGAAAGGGACCTGATTACAGAAAATTATATGCCAGGTACCAGAGGTGAGAGAAAGGGAGAAGTGTAGAGTGAAAACTGAGGTGTGATCGGTTTAAAAAAAAAAAAAAAACCAAAAAACCAAACATACATTGCATTAAAGATATTAACTCTACCTCAATACTTTCCTCATTTTACTTTTCCACATAAGCTATTATAGTAGTTGCACAGGGCTGATGCCTGACTGCAAATGGGATGGTGTTGAGAGGGGAGATGTCCTCACTATTAACAGGTTTCAGAGTATCAGCCGTGTTAGTCTGTATTCGCAAAAAGAAAAGGAGTACTTGTGGCACCTTAGAGACTAACCAATTTATTTGAGCATGAGCTTTCGTGAGCTACAGCTCACTTCATCGGATGCATTCACTATTAACTATTTCACTATTAACAGGTAGCCCACATTGCCGGAGTTTGACAACCCCTGGTGTACCACAAAGCTCATTTCCAGCTCCCTGCTGTGTTATTTTGGGGGCTGTGTCCCTCTCCTTAAAGGTTCCCACCACATGAAATGGTTTCTTTGGTCAAACAAAAAAGCCCCGCATCTTTTGCGGCCTGACCCATACAACAGAGCCGCAATCAGCTCAAACGCTCCCTTCCTCCTGTTATTTTTATTATTCTTCCCCACAACCAAACTGTCATCCCCCCCCCTTAAAAAAACCCATATCCATTTTTGAAAATCACATACTTTTTCCAGGCGCCATACACAGATGTTTTCTGCCTGATGGAAGGATGCTCCAGCCACTCGCATATTTACAGCCTTTCAGCCAATCTCAGGGATGCCACGGGAGCCACAAAAGAGCCTGCTTCCTTATCTTCTTCCCACAGGGCCCACAAAAGAAAACTGCAGGCACCGGTGGTGAGCATGGGTACAGGGCACTAGCTCAATACAAGCCCTGCTCTCCCTGCAGGCAAGGAAACAGCTGAGCCAGGTGGAAGCGATTAAGGGTTGGAAGGGAGAACAGCCCAGTGGTTAGGGAGCAAGCAGAGGACTTGGGGAGGCTTATTTTCAGTTCCCTGCCTGGACAGACTTCCTGCCTCACCTTGAGCAAGCTGCTCCAGAATTCCCGTGCCTCAGTTTCCCACCTGTGAAATCAGCACTTTTTTACATCCTAGGGGCGTTGTGAGATTAAATGCATTCAGGACAGCGAGAGGCTCAGCTCCTACAGTCATGGGAGGGAGGGCCTATAAATATCTTCCATAACAGGAGCCGGTTTTTGTGACATAAAAAAACCTAGTGATCAGCTGGGGGAGAAATGGGTCCGGAAATTAAGGTGAGGACTCCATGTAGGCTGACCAGATGTCCCGATTTTATAGTGACCTTCCCGATTTTGGGGTCTTTTTCTTATGTAGGCTCCTATTACCGCCCCACCCCCTGTCCTGATTTTTCACACTTGCTGTTTGGTCACCCTAACTGCACCAGCTGCTGCTGTCTGTGTGAGGGCGCAGCTGGGCCAAGCCTTATAACAGGGCGCGGGGGGGCTCCTAGTCTAGCTCTCAGGTGGGCCTGGCCAGCGCAGCCCTGCCCCGTGACGAGCTGCCCGGGGTAGGGGAGGCCCCTGACTGGGGCAGCTTCGAGCCTTAGGGCGGGGGCGGCCCCGGGCTCGGCCTTTCCCGCCGTTTCTGAGGCAGCGCGAGCCGCGGCCGCCCGACAGCGCCCGTCGCCCCCTCCCCCGCCTCGCTGGCCATTGGCCGCCCTCGTGTGACGTACGCCAAAGCGGGTGCGGCTTTGGCCCGGAGGTGCGGCCGGCTGGGCGGAGCCGGGTGGTTGAGTCATGCTCGTGCGGCTGGTGGGCGGGGCCAGGGGAAGGGCCGAAATGGGGCGGGGCTGGGGGGGCGTGTAGGATGGTCCCGGGGAGAGGGGAAAGAACAAGGGGGGGGCCTGTAAAGGGGGGCAGAGGAATGGAGGGAGGGGGAGGCTACTGGGGGGCAGTAGGGGGAGGGTACGAGAGGGGGTATAAAGGGGGACAGAGCAATGGGGGAGGCTGTAGGGGCAATAGAGGGAGGGGATGGTACTGGTGGTCGGTAGGGGCAATAGGGGGAGGGAACTGGGGGGGCTGTACAGGGGGACAGAGCAATGGGGGAGGGGGAGGATACTGGGGGGAGCTGTAGGGGCAATAGAGGGAGGAGATGGTTGCTGGTGGGCGGTAGGGGCAATAGGGGGAGGGAACTGGGGGGGCTGTACAGGGGGACAGAGCAATGGGGGAGGGGGAGGATACTGGGGGGTCTGTAGGGGCAATAGAGGGAGGGGATGGTTGCTGGTGGGCAGTAGGGGCAATAGGGGGAGGGAACTGGGGGGGCTGTACAGGGGGACAGAGCAATGGGGGAGGGGGAGGATACTGGGGGGAGCTGTAGGGGCAATAGAGGGAGGAGATGGTTGCTGGTGGGCGGTAGGGGCAATAGGGGGAGGGAACTGGGGGGGCTGTACAGGGGGACAGAGCAATGGGGGAGGGGGAGGATACTGGGGGGTCTGTAGGGGCAATAGAGGGAGGGGATGGTTGCTGGTGGGCAGTAGGGGCAATAGGGGGAGGGAACTGGGGGGGCTGTACAGGGGGACAGAGCAATGGGGGAGGGGGAGGATACTGGGGGGGGCTGTAGTGGCAATAGAGGGAGGGGATGGTACTGGTGGTCGGTAGGGGCAATAGGGGGAGGGAACTGGGGGGGCTGTACAGGGGGACAGAGCAATGGGGGAGGGGGAGGATACTGGGGGGGCTGTAGGGGCAATAGAGGGAGGGGATGGTACTGGTGGGCAATAGGGGGAGGGAACTGGGGGGGCTGTACAGGGGGAAAGAGCAATGGGGGAGGGGGATGGTACTAAGGGGGAATAGTGGGAGGGTACTGGGGGGCTGTAAAGGGGGACAGCAATAGGGGGAGGAGGAGGAGGATACTGGGGAGGGCTGTACAGGGTAGGGGCTGTAGGGGAAGAGGCAATGTGGGGAGGGGGAGAATGCTGGGTGGCTGTAGGGGGGAAGGGCAATAGGGGGAGGGTACTGCGGGGCCTCAGTAAGTCATCTGGTTCAGGCCCCTGCACTAAGATAGGACTAAGTATTATGTGGACCATCCCTGACATGTGTTTGTCTCACCTGTTCTTGAAATCTAACCTCCCTAGGTAATTTGTTCCACTACCCTGACAGTTAGGAAGATTTCCTCATGTTTAAACTAAATCTCCCTTGCTCAATTTAAGACCATTCCTTCTTGTCCTGTCCTAAATGGATAATGAGAACAATTTATCACCCTCCTTTTCATAACAACCTTTTACCTACTTGAAAATTATCATTTCCTCCCCTCCCCCATCTTCTCTTTTCAAAACCAATCCAATTTTTTCAGTCTTTCCTTATAGGTCATGTTTTCTAGATCTTTAATATTTTTTGTTGCTCTCCTATGGGCTTTCTCCACTGTGTCCACATCTTTCCCAAACTGTGGTGCTCAGAACTGGACAGAATACCGCAGTTGAGGCCTTATCAGTGTGGAATGGAGTGGAAGAATTACTTCTTATGTACTGCTTACAATGTTTTTTTATTTTGTTTGTTGCAACAGTATTACATTGTTGACTTATTTACTTTGTGATCCACTATAACCACTCATCCTTTTCTGCCCTACTCCTTCCTAGACAGTCATTTCCCATATTTTATTTGTGCAACTGATTATTCCTTCCTAACAGGGGTACTGTGCAGTTATGCCTATTGAATTTCATCCTGTTTATTTCAGACCATTTCTCTAGTTTGTCAATATAATTTTGAATTCTAATCATGCCCTCCAAAGTACTTGCAACCTCTCCCACCTTGGTATTGTCCACAAACTTTATCAGTGTACTTTCTATCTCATTGGTAATATCATTTATGAAGATATTGAATAGAACTGGACCTGGGACAGATCTCTGTGGGACTCCACTTGATATGCCCTTCCAGCCTGGTTGTGAAAACATTGATAACTATTCCCTGAGTACGATTTTCCAACCAGTTGTGCACCCACCTCATAGGTTTGTCAAGGCTATATTTCTCTAGTTTGTTTATCAGAAGGTCAAGCGACAGTATCAAAAACCTTACTAAAGTCAAGGTATCATCTACTCCTTCCCCATGGCTTGTTACCCTGTCAAAGAAGGATATTAAGTTCATTTTGATACAATTTTTCTTGACAAATCCATGTTAACTGATACCTTGTTTTCTTCTAGATGCTTACAAATTGATTGTTTGCTGCATTATTTTTCCAGATACAGAATATGAGCTGACTGGTCTATAAGTCCCTGGGTTGTCCTTATTCCCCTTTTTACAGCTCGGTACTATATTTGCCCATTTCTTCTTCTCTAGGGAAGGGGAAATGGGTCTCTAGAACATCCAATTTTTTTCTGAATGAAGTATGTGTTTATTCCACAGATACAGCTACGAAGGGGAAGCTTCATTTCCGAGCAGGTCCTGCTGAATTATCTTTTGGAGAACTGAGCAGGTATAAGTGACAAACTTCACCCAGCCCAATTGTAATGCCAAAATAAAACCCTTAACAGGGAACCAGAGGGCCTCTAAAATGAAATTAAGCAGCAGATGATATTGCATTAAATGAACGACAACTAGAAAAAGAGAATCTGCTTACGTACGACCAGGATCAGTTTGCAAGTTAGCTGCTCTGACACCTGAGAGTCTCATAAGTAAGTGGTGCCTTAGCAAATAAACACCGGAGAAGGAAAGAATCTCTGGATTTGAATTGTCAGCCCCGTTTTGTTTTTAGACGTGAGAAATGTCTTCTGATGATCACTGGTCTGCAGAGGAAGAGGACGGTCAAGTATCTAAACTGACACGGAAAGCCAGAGACTCTCCATTTGTTCCTGTAGGTGAGTTGAATCTTTCTGTGCACACAGAGTACTGTGGACAGGGTTTTATTGTAATAATTCTGGCCTGTTTTTCCTCAGAAATAATCTCTTCAGTTAGTAATGGAGATTAATGGATTTTTTCCAGAAATAGCTAAAATTTACACTAGTTAAACATGGAACAGCAAAATTGATAGTGTGAAAAGGTTTTTCTCCTTCCACTGTCACCTATCGTACAGCATTACTCTATCCTAATAGGATGGCCAGACTGGAGTATAGATCTGTTGCAAAAGTGGCTGTTACTTTATCAGTAGTCTGATGGAAGCTTGTTATAACCTTCATTAAAAGGTGTCTTTTTAAAAGGTGTAATTGTGCAGCTTCCTATAGTACCTTCTGCATGGGGGTTCTTCCCTCAGAAACAGAGCTTTACAGGTTTTCATATTCACACACCAGTGAATCAGACCTTCCTTTAAAAACCAATAAACTAAGAGAGATGGATCACATCCAGAATACTAGGTTTTCAGGAACTGTGCAGACCTGGAAAGGCAAGGAGAAGCCTGGCAAAGTTTCATCCATCAAACTTCATTAGGCTTCCCTAACATTTAGCAGCAACAGCAGGACTGTCAGAACAGAAGCTCTTCTAAACCGTAAAGTGATTTGTATGTACCAGACTAAATGAACACAGGCTAATCTGTATACACTGTTGTCAATTTAGCAGGTTGCGAGGACACAGCTTGCTTTTTTGCAGAGTGTGGGGGTGATTAATTGAAAGATAAAAGAATAATTGTTGTTCAATTTATATACCAAATAACAAAAGTAATTGAAAGTGATTTATAGGCCCTGACTTCACTTCAAAAGCAAAAAAGGTAGAGATAAAATTAAACCTCTAACTGATGCTTCCTTCCCTACTTCAGAAAGAAAAGAAGTCAGATAATATGAGTGTGGTTATAGCTATACTAGATGGTTTTGGGAACAAAACCACCATTTCCTGGTACAGAAAGTTGGATGCTTTGTTCAAACAGCATGTCCAATTTAGCATTTGGTAAACACTACTTTTTTTAAGTCAGAAGGGGCAGATTCTGCAAACCTTAATATGCTGATTCCTCACCCTATGCACTATTTGGTAGATTTTAGCTTAAGGCATGTATTACTTAGAATAATATCTGACATTCTTTAAGCCAAAGTTACATTTTCTGGTTGTACAAATTTATTGAACTTCCCCCTCCTTCTGAATGCATAGGGATGGCAGGCTTTGTTGCTGTCGTGGGCTATGGTCTCTACAAGCTAAAACACAGAGGAGATCAGAAAATGTCAGTCCATCTCATTCACATGAGAGTTGCAGCACAAGGCTTTGTCGTAGGAGCAATAACAATAGGTAAGATACTGATTTGTGCAGAGACCTTTTTAAGATACCTTTGCCGTAGATGAGCCTCTTTCTGGGGGGCGGATGGGTTAGTCTTCTGCCCATATTGTAGTGAGCCTACTCATAGGCTGCTTGACTTACCTCTACTTTCAGCAAGTATTCTCCCATTTCAAAGCTCACAGCTATATCTTCTGTAAATCACTATAGCTCATGATTCATGATATAGCTATTCAAACTGGGATGTCTTGGACCATTTAATGTCCAGCTGTTACCTCCTTGCACCACTTATTTTTTAGGATATTTAGAGAAGACATTTTTACTGCTGCATAATTTTACCTGTGCTACTTTGCAGACACTATAATTAAATGAAAAGCAGCAAAACTGTTTGCATGAAGAGTAATTGCTGAACTATCTTTCATATGAAAAACACCAATAGATAACAGTATCTGCTCTCTTTTGTTAGGTGTTCTCTTCTCTATGTATAAGGATTACGTTAAACCTCAGTTCAAGAATGGGGCCAAAAAGTGAACCAACTCCATAGGACCAAGCAGGAGAGGAAAGCATATGTTCAGAATTATTTATTTAGAATTTCTATATGTAAACATTGTAAGAATTTTAAGTAATCACCACCAGGACTTCTGTTAGCTCTGCCATTGAATGGCTGCTCTATGCTAAAGCCAACTGTTGGGATCAATACCTAAACTCACAATATCCATGTCTATGATGCTAGAGGCAATAGACTCAGCGTGACTGACAGCACAGTCAGTACCAATGTTTCAGCATTTCCTGCCAGCTAGAGTACTGTGCAAGGAGGAGAACTGTTATCTAGGGCAGAGGCAGCCATCGACCTACATCAAGCTCAGAATGTTGCAGTACTCCTCCCATGCAGCCTAGTTAGGAAAGAGGGCTACAGTATGGTAAGAGAGCATTACAAGATTGTTCTTTGGGGTTGGCAGTAGACAGTTAACAGAAGACCTGAATAGTCGAATGTCTTGTACCACTGCTGGTTGTCTAAATATTTCGTACAAATATATTTAGTAGGCTGCTGTTTGTTTATGCTGTTTTATTTATTAAATCTTTATATATAGTGTAACCCACTTGGTTACAATACACTACTCATGTTTCAACTTGCTGAAGCCAATGGTTTGTTACAATAAGTAGATTTTGAACAGGTGCTCACCATGAAATACTGGGTCACTGCTCTTTGGCCTGCTGCATATCTCATGTCATTGCTGTTGAGACCTTCACCTGCCGGACTCGGTTTAACAAAGATTCTCTCTAAACCACAGCAGTGATTAACGTGATACAAGTAATGAGATTACAACAAGAGCCTCTTCCTTCCAACTAAAGCAAGTGTTTGCAAACAAAAGCTCTGGCAGCTATTTAAAAACTCCCCAGAGATAACACATTAGAGGGACTCCTGGTTCAGTTACTGTACAGGCTGAGACTTGCCTGACATGGAAAGATGGCAACAAATTACAGCTAGCACCAACTGGGGTAGAGACCAAGGCTAGAGCCAGCCTGCCTATAGAGGGAATCAGCTGAGGAGGTACTATTCCTCAGCCTTAAACCAAGATCCTTAGTGTCCCTTGTATGTAGCTACAGCAGCAAGCAGAAGCCCAGTATCTAAATGACACTAGGCCAGCTTGCTAGATGCCTAATCCACACTGGCCAAGGTAACATTGTAATGGGATTTACTAAAAACAAAGGCAAGTACCACCTGCAATAGACTTAGGCTATGTTTACACTACAGGCCTTACAGCGGCATTGCTGTACAAGTGGTAAGGTCTCCTGTGTAGCTGTGCTTTGCCAGCAGGAGAGCGCTCTTCTGCTGGCATAATTAAACCACCCACAATGAGCAGCATTAGCTATGTTGGCAGGAGAGGCTCTCCTGCTGACATAGTGCTGTCCACACCAGCACTTTTGCCAGTGAAACTGATGTTGGTCAGGGGTGTGTGGTTTTTCTTCTACACACTCCTGACCAACAAAAGTTTTACTGACAAAAGTGGTAGTGTAGACAAAACTTTAGTGTGAGAGAGAGTATCCGAATAAGACTCATTTTGCAAAAACATTTACAGCATGTGTTTCCACATTAACTGGTGGAAACTTGGACACCATTGCCCATGCTACACTTCAATCCAAACTTTAGGGTCTCTCTACAGTTTGGAGCCAGAGAATATCCTCTGGTGTATTGCATTCAGTACTCACACCGGGGGCGTTTTACTTCCCTCACATGTAATAGCCACAAGTTTTTGCAGTTGTTCATACTGTACAGTCTGTTCTTGTACAGAAAATAGCCAGTGAAAGTTAACAACTTTCTGGGAAATCTGATCTGAAGAATATCAGCATTATTTCTTAAGCAAATGAAGCCTGAACAGAAAAAGCTAAAGTGAATTTGACACATTTATTTGACAGTCTGGACTTCCATCATGTTCATCTCTGGTCAGTGGCCCAGTTCTGGCAAACCCAGACTTTGACAAGCCCTTTATGGTGTTCACCGACACCTCAGACAGGGGTCTGGGGGCAGTGTTAATGCAGGAGGATGAAAAGGGGGGGGAGCCACCCCATCATGTACCTGAGCAACTTCTTGCTCAAGTCAAAGTGTAATCAATATATTTAATAAATTAGTGCCAAATACCCGTGAAGCATTTCTGTCCCTGTGTAAGAGATTTAATTAAAAAACAGAAATAAGATGCCTCAGAACTGAGCCCACATAGACATATATAAAAATATAATTCAGGGCATCTTCCATGAGAAGGCAGTTCCTGCCTCAGGGTTCTTAGCACAACTGCAAAAGATTTATCCTTTTAAAAACAAAACAAAAACAAAACACTTTCCCACCCAGAATATCATGGCCTCAAGCTCTGAGCTTGGAACCATCCAATTCTCAGAAATTATCCTAATCATTCAAGACTTCTTGAAATGGCAGGAAAATGCAAAGCTCGTGTTCAATGCCATTTGTGTAAAGCTAGTCCCAGGAAAAGTTACCCCCATTCTGTGGTTTTTGGATTTATTCAGTTGCATTTATGGCTGGAAGAACTACATAAAGAATTTCTTCACGGTCCCTCTTCAGGACTTAATAGTTAACAGGCACTTTCCATGGTGAGCACTTTTAAAAGAGCAGTGTCCACTCCTATAACTGTATAGACAGGTACTTAAACCAAGGATTCTATAGATCCCCACCTCTGATGTCAGGAGTAAAACCTAAACTTGCAGTGCCTCTGCAAACTGTTTGTATTTTGAAATTGAGAATTAAGCAATTCAACACACTGTCGGTCAAATAAAAGCTGGGATGCGATGACAAAGAAAACAAAGTTAGACTGAATGCACAAACATACAACTCTTTTTATCCTCCCATTTCAGTTACACTGTAGTTACCATCTCCTAAGCAGCAGTCAGCAATGTAGTTGTGGGGGGGCAAGGCAAGCACTTGAAATAAAATCCTAGAGCAGCTCAGTATTGAAGAACTGGCCAGATGCTTAGAAGAGGTGGGCAGGGAAGTGAGGATTGCCACGCTCTTGGTAGGAGACCTCTTGAGATAGCCACAGTGGAGGCTAGAGAGGTTTGAGATGATAGGACTCATTGCTATAGTAACCGAGCACCTAAGTACCTGGACAGATAGGAAGGGTGTTTTTAGAGAGAAGGAAGCAGAAATGGAAGAGAATGCCCAGAACATACTCTTTTCAGAGTAACAGCCGTGTTAGTCTGTATTCGCAAAAAGAAAAGGAGTACTTGTGGCACCTTAGAGACTAACCAATTTATTTGAGCATAAGCTTTCGTGAGCTACAGCTCACTTCATCGGATGCATACTGTGGAAACTGCAGAAGACATTATATACACAGAGACCATGAAACAATACCTCCTCCCATCCCACTCTCCTGCTGGTAATAGCTTATCTAAAGTGATCACTCTCCTTACAATGTGTATGATAATCAAGTTGGGCCATTTCCAGCACAAATCCAGGTTTTCTCACCCCCCACTCCCCCCTTTTTCCAAAAACCACACACACAAACTCACTCTCCTGCTGGTAATAGCTTATCCAAGGTGACCACTCTCCCTACAATGTGCATGATAATCAAGGTGGGCCATTTCCAGCACAAATCCAGGTTTTCTCACCCCCCCACCCCCATACACATACAAACTCACTCTCCTGCTGGTAATAGCTCATCCAAAGTGATCACTCTCCCTACAATGTGCATGATAATCAAGGTGGGCCATTTCCAGCACAAATCCAGGTTTTCTCACCCCCCCACCCCCATACACATACAAACTCACTCTCCTGCTGGTAATAGCTCATCCAAAGTGACCACTCTCCCTACAATGTGCATGATAATCAAGGTGGGCCATTTCCAGCACAAATCCAGGTTTTCTCCCCCCCGCCACAAACTCACTTTCCTGCTGGTAATAGCTCATCCAAACTGACCACTCTCCTTACAATGTGCATGATAATCAAGGTGGGCCATTTCCAGCACAAATCCAGGTTTTCTCACCCCCCCACCCCCATACACACACAAACTCACTCTCCTGCTGGTAATAGCTCATCCAAAGTGACCACTCTCCCTACAATGTGCATGATAATCAAGGTGGGCCATTTCCAGCACAAATCCAGGTTTTCTCCCCCCCGCCACAAACTCACTCTCCTGCTGGTAATAGCTCATCCAAACTGACCACTCTCCTTACAATGTGTATGATAATCAAGGTGGGCCATTTCCAGCATAAATCCAAGTTTAACCAGAACGTCGGGGGGGGGGGGGGGGGGAGGAAAAAACAAGGGGAAATAGGCTACCTTGCATTAAGTACTCCTTTTCTTTTTGAGAACATACTCTGCATTTTACAGAAGCCTTGTACGCTTCTTCCTTAGGCTCCAATGGATTTACACTTCAGAATCTGCCCATGCTTTTGAGTTAATTATTTCTCATTGTGTAGTCTCCTTAGTGTACTTCATAAATGAGATTCAAAATCAAATGTAAAATCTTAATATTACTCATTTGGACAATCTTCCAAAAGCTGGAAAACATGTTAGTGTCCCATCATTTAGTTGGCCTAAGAAACACCAAGCAGAATAAGTTTAGATCTAAATCAATAAGATATTCAAATATCTATAATTTACTCCCCAAATAATTTACAATTAAAAAAAGGATTAAAGAAAATATTTTGAGTACCTAAAGGGAAGACAAACCCATAGGGTGTGTGATATTATGAACTGGTTTGACTCTGGCTCTTCATTGGTCCTATGAGAACCTTCATGGCTGATGTCAAGTGCAATGTCTGTTGATTCCATCTGACACTCCTCTGCAGATGTCAGTTTTATCCCGTGCTCCTTCTTGGAGGAAATCTTTCCATCATTCATGATGCTTGACCATACCCGTTTCTGAACTAACCAAAAGTAAGGAAAATCCTTTTCCGCAGCACAAAGGGGCTTCAAGATTGTTTTTGTTCTTGCTACTGCAGTTCAGGGAATCATCTAGTCACATTTGAGTCTGCATCAACATTGTTCAGAAGGAATTGTTCAGGGTGAGTAGTAAGTCCCAGCCGATACTAGAGAAGGCAAAGAAGAAAATTAGGGAAACCACTTTGAAACAGAAGCCAAAGACAGTGAAATCAAGGGTGATTAGGTTGAAATCACTAAACAGAGGGTTTTGTGCTTTGGCTTTCTTCAGCCTAAAACTTTGTTAAAAAGTCCTTAATCAATGCTTCAAATCCTGAAGTAATACAGAAACATCTTATTTTGTTCAGACAATGAGTTTCATAGGACTTGTACAATCCAGAAGTGCAAGCAGGCTCGCCTGGAGTCCATGTAGAGAATACTCCTCCAGGGCAGGTAGTTTTTGAGACAACTGCATGCCACAGGTACTTAGGCGTGACCAAGACCAAGTTCTTTTCCAGCAGTTAAGTGCTATTCTCTCCTAACTGCTACACACCCTGCAGTTTTATTTCACTAAGGGCTTGCCTACACCGTGATTTAGTGCACAGCAAGCCAGGGTGTTTGAAACAGCAGTATGTCAAATCACACTATGGAATTTTTAGTGCGCGGAAGCAGGGGCTTTGTGGCTAGTTAGTGCAATATAGACAAGCCCTTAGGAACTGGTACTGCCAGAAGGCCAAGTAGCTCCAAGCCACACAGTACAGTAGAACCTCAGAGTTACGAACACCAAAGTTATGAACTGACTGGTCAACCACACACCTCATTTGGAACTGGAAGTATGCAAACAGGCAGAAGCAGAGACGAAAAAAGTGAATACGGTACAGTACTGTGTTAAATGTAAACACTAAAAAAAAAAAGGCAAAATTTAAAAAATATTTGACAAAATAAGGAAACTGTTTCTGTGCTTGTTTCCTTTAAATTAAGATGGTTAAAAGCAGCATTTTTCTTCTGCACAGTAAAGTTTCAAAGCTCTATTAAGGCAATGTTTAGCTGTAAGCTTTGGAAAGAACTGTAACATTTTGTTCAGAGTTACAAACATTTCAGATATAAGGCGGTAGCCGTGTTAGTCTGCATCCACAAAAACAACGAGTCCGGTGGCACCTTAAAGACTAACAGACTTATTTGGGCATAAGCTTTCGTGGGTAAAAACCCCCATTCTTCAGATGCATCTGAACATTTCAGAGTCAACATTTCAGAGTTACGAACCACCTCCATTCCCAAGATGTTCATAACTCTGACGTTCTACTGTAGCTCAAAAGGTCATCTACACCATAATCTGATAGGTAAGAATCGTATTTAACACAGGTGACTGATTCTTTGGTCCTGCCACTTTCCTTATACAAAATAAAATAAAATCAAGTTTTGTGAGGCTGTTAGATGTTAAAACCAAAGCATTAAATCAATTTTTAATTCTTTAATCAGCAGCACTAAATCTGACTTCTTATAAATCTGATAAATAAATACTGTACCATAGTTAACAGATTTATTAAAGTTATTTTGATTAATCTGAAGAAGTGTCATTGGAATGATTGAAGCCACATGCAGCTGATTAAAAAACAAAAGTGATTCAGCTGGTAGAACAGACAGGAGACAAATTTTTCCTTCTTTCCATGCTGATTATCACTTATTTCAGCAGATCTTGTACATTAATTACTAGTAGGAGCAGAGTGTGATCCAACAGGAAAACCCAGTCTCCACTTATCAGAACACAGGATTCACCCTTTTCAAGTAGTGTGGATTCGTTACAGAAAGTTTAGTTAACCAAACAGTGGAAGTTGTTTCAGTGCACCAGGTTTCCAATGCCAGGGTGCACTCTCAATTAGCCAGAGATAATAATTTATCTTATATCGGGACAGGCTTCAGTCGTTAGTGGCCAGCCAAAGAATACGCTGCTATGCTCTAGGACCCAAGAGTTACATCTTTATAAAATCCTGTTTTGTATCCAGTTTATGTCTCAGCTGCAGTAGTTTGAGGACTCTCTTTAAAAGAGATTTGTGTCTGATTTACAAGTTAGCTTATGAGAGCAATGGCTGTTGATAAGTTTTTTTTTAATAGACACAATACTTCACAATACATATTACAAAAACATGTAAGGGATACAGATGAAATATCCCGTTACTGTTTCTGTTGGGGGGACTCTGGATGGTATTTTTCTCAGTTACAATTTCCTGTTACATCAACATGCAAGTTTGACTGATTCCATGTATATAGGAGATAGTTATTCTCCTCTGTGACTCTTAAGTTCATGCTTAATTATTCAAAATTTGTTAAATTCAGTTAGAAATCAAAAGGCAAGACAAGAATTTTCAATGGACTGAAACTTACCAAAAGTGTTTCTTACAAGGTAGAAACAAAGAAACTAAATAGGTATTAATTTAATTAAAGGCCTGTAGTGAGCTTACAAATTCAGTGTTTCCTCTAAGAGAAATAAATAATATGCATTACTTACAGCTTCCAGTTCACTTAAAGCAGATAGGGAAAGCTTGTAATAAAAAACGGGAAAGAAAGTTCCCATATCACAAAGATCAATTTCTAAACAGAAGCAAAAGTTCAGGCTTGTTGAAAAAAAGGAAAAACAAGAAAGGAGTGTGCAATGCCTGCTTCTATCAGAATTTCTTCCCCACTCCCAAATAGATTTTAAGGCCAGATGGGACCATTGGATCACCGAGTCTGAACTGAATAAGATCAGGCCACAGAATTTCACCCAATTACCTGTATTCATTCCTATTCTAACTAAGCCGAGTTTATCCCCTATTAAGGTTGTTCCTGGCCAAAACATGTTGGCATTTGATTCGTTTTGTTAGTAAGTGGGTAGGCGAGATAGCCTAAAACCAGATTGTTTTAGTGCATTTGCTATTTTGACTGAGGATCAGGAAGTGGAAAGACATGCAGAAATATAGCAGTAAATGGTCTAAATGTAGAATGGTAAGTTTGTCTTCCATATAGAGCCACCCAAAGACACCTATAAAAATGCTCAACTGTACCCTAGAAATAATTTTTTCAGGTAGTCAGGCTGCATAAACTAACAGCATATCAATCCTTCGCTATTGCTGGGAGCAGAAGCACTCAATACTGCCCTGAAGGGAGTGGAGAATATCAAGCAAAGATAGCTTCTTGGCTGAATGTCTTGCACGAACAAGGACTGTAGTGACAATTTCTGGCACCAGCAGTTAGTGAGACGTTACTATGCACAGCTTGGAGAGAGTTAGTATAGAAATACTAAGCTTTGCATGCAATCTAGCATACAGGGCCAATAACTCTATAGGTTTCAGAGTAGCAGCCGGGTTAGTCTGTATTCACAAAAAGAAAAGGAGGACTTGTGGCACCTTAGAGACTAACAAATTTATTTGAACATAAGCTTTTGTGAGCTACAGCTCACTTCATCGGATGCATTCAGAGGAAAATACAGTGGGGAGAATTATATACATAGAGAACATGAAACAATGGGTGTTACCATACACACTGTAACGAGAGTGATCACTTAAGGTGAGCATCTCAATCATTTGGGCATCAATATGAGTTTCTTTTAAAGCAACATACTGGGTGTCGCAATTTTAAAAAAAAAGACCCAAGAAACCAAGTTGAAAAAGTGTCTATCCTTTTAATTGAAAATGTAGTAAATACAAATTGATTCATGGTCAATTAAAAAAATTAAGTTTCACAAAGAATAGAATAGGTGCTAAATTATAGCACACTGAGAGGACTTTATACAGAAGCTCCTGCGTATAGCGGTGATGTTGATATACAGTTCACATCATATCCAACAGTGACAGTCATGCATGTTCACAGTGGTCGTGCATTTTTGACACTTTTACAAACCAGAAATTTTTAAAATGCATGAAAATTTAAGGCATATAAATTAAACTACAGGAATTTATAAATGAATGAAACCAGCTAGATTCTAGCCTAACAGCAGTTCTAGATCATAAACATGCCTTTGATTAGACAGTCTATATAATTTTGCAGCCAAAGGAAGACAGATTAACACACAAATCAGCGGAATTAGATATAAAACTACAAACCCTGGCAGTAAGTAGGATGCATACTCAAGATTTCTAGCTGGAATTTTGAACTAAAACCCTAAGTGAAATAATTTTTTTCTTTATATCAAGCATTAATACTTAAATCAAGTATGTTTTGTCAGTTATCTTAAGAGTACATTAGCCAACTTTGTAGGCTTAGTCAAAACGATCATTAAAAAAAGATTAGCAGCTTTAATTTTTGCCATCACAAATTCATCGTGTCTCTTGCTCACAGTTACAGCCTTCCTAACACTGAATTCCTTACCAAATTTATGATACCAACTCATTTATGCACTTGGGAGTTTATTCTTTCCCGTACGTCTGCACTTATTATCATAACAGGAGCCGCACATGTAGGTGTTCTTTACTACTATGAGAAACTTATGCTTATGCTTAACTCTAGCAATTTGAGACTATGGGCTAGACTCTCCATTGTCCTGCACCTTGTGCAGTCTAGGGCAAAGCAGTTGTAAACTTCTACTGTTCTGATTCTGTAGCATTTTGACCCCAGTGCAAAGCAGATATAATGGACTACGGCAAGTCACAGGGCAATGGGAGAATCAGGCTGTATGCCTTTGCTTTGGCAAGACAGCAATTGTAACATTCAGTATCTGTTTCTGACTGCTACAACAGACAGGAAGATGGAAGTGGTCAAGCCCGAACTAAACTGAATGTTCTCACACCACCTAGTGAGAACCACATCCCATTTCCATACAGGAAAATATTTAAAGGCATTCTCCACACTTAGTCTGGACATATCTTTCACCTCCCATCAACCTGATGGATGTCCCTTACAGTCTGAAGTTTGTCCAAACAAGAGGCATTACAATAAAAAGAAAAAGCTACCATTCCATTGTGAAATCTGTCTCTCCAACCCTCTGAAAGCCAGGGATAACCCCCTTCATCTGCACAGAAGAATCACCTCTCTTGTGGTGAGCATGATAAACACTAAGACAATGAATTACCTCAGAAAACCTTGTCTCCAGTTAGAACTACAGAAACTAAGCTTGAAAACATACCTACATTAGCCATTCTCAATAAAATATTCCCACTTAAAAAAAAAAAGAGGACTAATTTTAGTGATCAGGAGAGTGGAGGACTAATAGCATGGGTTAAATCAGGCAAAGCAAGGGGAGATGTTGTGCAACCCACACAGATCTTCCAGGGGACCCCAATCCTGACTTGTAATACCCTGGCTATTCCAGTCCCTACCCTCTGTTGAGCAGACTGCAATCATGCCATGCTTTTGGGAGGTTCACACAGAGGGACTGAGAAGTCCTTTGGAAGCCACTTTCACTTGTGACCCATGTCAGGATTTGCACCCAGTTCTCTTAAAAAGGTGAAAAAACTAATGCACAAACTAAAATTTAGTAAAGATCAAAATATCTGATGGGCACAGGAGATGAAGGACAGAATTGAGATCATTTGAATTCTAGTGAAAATACCTACTAAAATATCTCAACGCAAACACAAATGCTTACACACAGAGTTATCAGCTAAAACTTCATCAAGTAGTAACAGAAGAAAAATCTTACTCAATAAGATCCAGGACTTCAGTTTCCCTACAGGGTCACTTTACAGGATCCACTCATGAACACACATTCCCCCTGCCCCCTCCCCTAAAAACAATATTATATCCCCAAGGATATAACCACTTGATTCATGATAAAATTAGGACAAAATGTGCAGTCTTTTCCAAACAGAGAAAAGGAATGCACATTTCTCACTGTGACCTTTGCAATACTAGATTTAAGACTGCCTTGGGAGGTGGAAGAAGCAGGAAGTACAATGGGGAAAGTTTTTGGAGTATAAAAGGGCCAGACGGGAAGTGAAAGTAAGCAAGTTTAAAAAAAATGGAGACCCAAATCATGGAAGGCTTTTAGCACATTCTGTTACGTTACACTCCATGAGTCATGATACAGCAAATTGCAGAAAATACAGAGAACATTTCTATTAATGCCATACATACAAAATAAATCACAGAATCAAACAACCTGTAAACACGGATTTATTTTTTTCCTTTGCTGATCACCAGAATCACATACTAGGTAGGAAAAAAACATGACAGCTCTAATGCTTAGACTTCTAGTGTTTGTGAGCTAGGATTTCTCCAACACAATTCCCACCTCTGGGAAGGAATTTCTGCACCCCAAATTCATCCTGATTAACTGAAACCAGTAACTATTTTCTAATGCATTTAGAGTGTGAGATAAACAGGGTCAATTTGAGATTATGGAATACAATGGAGTTCTGATCTGTGGAGGTAGATTGTATCACTTAGTGTCACAGACTTTACACGTTGCTTGTCTAATTGTGAGAAGGAGGATTAATACTTCAGATACTGTCCAAGCAGCTTGATTTCTGTTTACTAGCTTGTATTACAGATTTACTGGAAGACTTCAGAGGCCGAGAACTAGCTAAATGGAAGTGTCATTTTGGAACATAGTGTCTCTTTGCCAGTCTGTTAAACTGGTTAGTGTCTGGATAATAGGTAAATTACGGGCAGTTCCTACATTCCAGCAGCAAGGTAACATTATGTTTGTGATTAGAGGGGGTCAGCAAGGAAACTTACTCATCTCTTTAATTACCTTAGCAATAAAATATTTCCCAGTACGTACATCTGAGCTTTTATACAACAAATTTACACAAGTATTCTCTGTGCAAATTGCACATACATTTGGATATGTTCACACAGTAAACCATAGAAACGCACTGGCTCTGATGGCTACCTGTTGTGTTCAGACAGACCCAGTGTTTAGTTAATTTGAGTGACAGGCGGTTCTTCAGTAAGCCCTGTTCTAGTGACGCTTACCGTTTGCCCACAGGCCAGGAAGGAAATCCCAAGAGCAATCAGACACAGCCAGCTCTGGAATTAAAGAAGAAGGAGTGGACTATGAGAAACATTGCTGCAAGTTACAATCTTTTTAGCAGCCACACTTTATTGAATGGAGACATGGAGGGATTACTAGGTGCTATTTTTCAATAATTACTCAAAAGTCAAGTTACCAAATCTCTTCATAATGAGTTCTACAGAGAACGTTAAGGATGTTAAAGCACATTAAGCCTGCTGAGATTGTGAAAGCTATTAAATAGATGGTTGAGCATGGTTATAAGCTGTTCTAAACTTTGGCACACTTTTCACAATCAGTAGAAACTTGGAGATACAGGAGCAGTCACAGGAAGGAAAGTCAAACTGCACGGTGACAGACGTCCCCCCCCCCCCCTTTTTTTTTTTTTTTTAAACAAATGCATAACTGTCTCCTCTTACCATTTGAATACACACAAACAGATCTGGAATTCTGCATGATTCTGAAGGTCTCTCCCCATCAGATTATTAGATGAGTCACAAAAGGAACTGGGATGGAGGAAGTTGCAAGGAGTGGTGGACTGAGCACAGAATGGGGAGACAAATTCCTGGCTGAGTGGAGTTTGAGCGGATCTTGACTTATGGGAAACTGAGGCACATATCTGAAATTATGCACCCCGTGGATGGTGAGGATTACTTAGTGTTTGTAAGAGTTCTATGGTTTATAAACAAAAAAGTTTCCAGCTCCTGGGAAAGCAAGTTCATTGTCTCAGTCCTGCCTACAAGCTGCCTCAGCCCAATAATTACTGGAATCACAATTTTATACAGCAGTGGTCTTGCCAAAGAGTGTGGAAGAACAATACTTACCAAATATGCAACAAAGCACAGGTAGGCAACACAGACAACGGCTGCAACCACATACAAGGCAAGGTGTCCCAATGCGCTGACATAGACCACCACAAAATACATGTTAATGGAGCAGACAATGAGAATGAGCACACCGCCAGCGATCTTCCAGCCTCTGAAAGGGAAGCCAAAAGAAACGGGATTACAAGGGCATTTGGGGGGAGAGGGATGTTCCTATTTTCCATGGTGTTTGGAGGGAACACTTCTTCTAATGTAAATGCCGAGACTCTGAAAATAAAGTCACCAGAACAAAAACTTTCATTGAACGGCACTGACTCTTTTCTAATAGGGTTGCTACTTTTAGACTCAAAACACAGACTAGATAAAGGGACAAGAAAAGATGTAAAGACAGAGCTCAGGAAGCAACACACACACACCAGTTTCTAGCAGTGACATATTGGGCACCACTCCAAGGAGAGTGAGTTGTCAAACAGGTCTTGGGGAGACTGGGCTATGTATAAGAAGCTTAGAAGCAGAAAAACTCTAATACTGTTTGGGGAATAAAAACAATTCACACGTTTTTGTGAACAGCTAACCCTGCTTAACTGAACTGAGGGAGGAAGAAAGGCCTGGTGGTTAGGGTGCCAGCCTGGACTTGGGAGACTTGGTTCTTCTACTTTGCCACAAAGTTCCCATGTGACCTTGGGCAAGTCACTTAGCCTCTCAATTCCCCATATGTAAAGTGGGGATAAAACTCCCCCCACCTCAGAGGGTGTTGCGAGAATAAATACATTCAAAATTGGGCTCGGATATCACATTTGTTGGGACCAAGCACCCAAGATAGACATCAGTATTCAGGGCTAAATCAAATGGTTTTAAATCAGGAAAAGGTCAGGCGGGTGGGATTCTTTTCATACTTACAGTCCATTGGCAAAGTCATTCATCACAGGATGCAGGCTGGTGAACGTGAGGACTGGGATTAAAGCAAAGGGAAGCTGGAATAAGGCAACACGATGCAGGAGATTAGGGCTGGGACTTTGTTCACGTAAAAAACCCACCCAAAGTTTGTTTATACACAATAATTTTTCTCTTTAGCTATTGAAAGTGTGTCACCTAGGAGACCTCTCACGGCTAGAAATGGGAAGCAGTTTAAAGCCACAGATGGTGCTTTCCCACCTCCCCTCAACAAAGAGATTCTTCAGTGAAAGAATCCAGAAGCTTTATTTAAAGAAGCATGACCCCACAGTATTTTTCCTTCTCTCTTCATAGTCCAGCTGAAATAGGAGTTTTTTTCTATGCTGGGATATGGACTGTATCATTCTTGAGTGCGAGGAGCAAGTTTCAGACAAGAACCATTGGAAGCTAAAATTCTTCTACTCCGAGAACTTAATTCGACAGTTCCCATTCTCCATTTTACAACAGGAACAAGGCACCATAAATACATATCTAGGTTGTTGCAGAGCTGGAAACTTGAGGAGAATTGGACCAGCCAGGAAACTTGTTATTTTTTTATGACTTTTAAATGTAAACAAGGTGTAAATGTAACCCTGTTTAAATATGGTTCTTGCTCTTTGTAAATATTCAAGTGGTGCTCAGATAATCCAGTGAGAGGCATATAAGAGCCGAGAAGTAATTTACCTGTTCTATAACTCAGGGGTTCTCAATCTTTTTCTTTCTGAGGGCTTCCCACCATGCTATAAAAGCTCCACGGCCCAGCTGTGTCACAACAATTGTGCTTCTACATATAAAACCCAGGGCCGGCATTAGGGGGTAGCAAGCAGGGCAATTGCCCGGGGCCCCACATCACAGGGGGCACTCTGAAGCTAAGTTGCTCAGGCTTTGGCTTCAGCCCCAGGTGGTGGGGCTTGGTGCCCCCGGCTGCAGCCCCATGCAGCAGGACTTCGGCTTTCTGCCCTGGGCCCCTAGTGAGTCTAACACTGGCCATGCTTGGCGGACCCCCTGAAATCTTCTCATAGCCCCCTAGGGGGCCCCGGACTTCTGGTTGAGAACCACTGCTATTACCAATGTTGGCCACAGTCCACAAGCAGCTACAGATCAGGGGCAGATCCTAAATTCACTGCTGCTGGAAAACCCAATTCTGATGGCAGCTGCTGCCATTTACAGGTCTCTCCCGCTCCCCTCCATACTTGAGCTCTCTGCACTCAGGACCCCTCAGCCAACCACTTTTCAAAAATGTTTATAAGTGGGCCAACAGAAGGCCCTAAAGCCAACACCAGTAGTGACTAAGAGGTTGGTTCTGAACGAGGAATTGCTAGTAGCTAACAGCCGCTCACCTGTAAGCTCTGAAGAACGTTTAGGAAGTCATTCATCCCAGTCAGGTGTTCAACATCTTGAAAAATGGCAACCAGCAGGGTTGGAGTGATGGCAATGGAGCGGGTCAAAATCACTCGAGCAAAACGCGACCACTTCAGGTTGAGGAATCCCTTTGAGGAGAGAAACGGAAGAGCTGCTGTTGCTACAGTGCAACATTCCACAGAGTTAAAGGGAATGATCTACTACTGGGTGAGTTTTTTCTCTTAAAGAAACCTGAGTTAGGCTGGAATTTTCCAAGGGGGAATCGGGGACTTAAGAGTCTGGCACGTGGGTCAATAGCAGGAAAGTCTGATCCTGCGGCAAACTACATGACCAGGAAAGGAACCTAGGCCTCCACTGACCATCTCAACTTCAGGGGATTACAAGGGGAAGAGGGAAAACACAGACATAAGCCGGCACAGCTGTAGAGTCACATACCTCCATGACAAACTGCCCAGAGTAGGTCCCAGTCATTGTTGAACTCTGACCTGCAGCAAGAATCCCAACTGCCCAGATGTAAAGAGCAGCAGGGCCAAAATAACATCCCAGAACAACACCCTGAAACACAGAGGGTTTCCAGTCACAAGTCAGTTGGTGTTAAATCCTAGATTTAAATGCTCAGTCAAAAGCAGAGTTCTTGGAGCCAGCTGCTCCAACAGACTGATCATGGGCCGAGACAGGAAGGAACGCTGTTCTGTTCCAACAGGACAACTCTTATAGTCTTAAAGGTTCAAGCCTTGAATAGTCTCCATTTATTCAGAAGAAGCAGCTGCATATAACTCAATCAAGGATGTTAAAGTCATTCAGAGAAGACCACACTGCCTGGCCTCACTATAAAGCCACTCACCCCTTTGTAGATATCCACTTCCAAGGTTTCATTGTTATTTGGAAAGAGTCCGGCATGGGGGCTGCTGCTGTTTGTGCAGACTTTGTTCTAGAACAGGACAAGACAGTTTAGGAAGTTTCATTTTTGTAAACAGATTTCAGAGAGCAGAAACCACGGCTGGTAGAGTTTGGGGTAGAGGAGCTGGCCAGATGAAATGCAGTAGCATTAATGTGTTGGGTGCATCTTGCAGGCTAGGGTGAGATCAGTGCCTACATTTATGCATGCCAGGGCACTGTAAAGGGGCCTTAGTGTAAATGAGAATCAGGCCCACAGTGTATGCAACACTCAGGCCCACTGTTAACACAGTAGCTATTATTAACCCAGGTGCACAGTGTTTTAGGGTGTCTACACTGCAGCTGGGAGGTGCGACTGAAGTATGTGTAGACATACCTGATCTAGCTTTGATTAACCAACAGTGAAGCTGTGGCAGCATGGGTTAGCCCTGACTAGGTACCTGGGGTCCCATGTGGGCAGGGCTAGCCCATGCTGCTGCCTGCCTGCCTTGGCTTCATTGCTATTGTTACTCGAGCAAGGGTATGCCAATATGTGCTGAAATCACACCTCCCGACTGCAGTGTCGATATACCCACTGTGTATATTACTCCCAGTAATCCAGAATCTCCACAACACAAGCACACAACTCCCAACAAACCCCACAGACTCACCACTTGTTCATTCGTCTTCCCAAAAAAAGCTTCAGCAAAAACAGAGACGACGAAGACGTTAATGAGGAAGGAGACAAAGAGGGCAACGCAGGACTCTATGAAGAAATACTTATTGGCTTCTTGCACCTCCCTCTTGTCTGCACGATTCACCTGCCTCGACTGGAGGGAAAACATTTAAAGATAGTTATGATAAAATGTTTCAGAACCTCTAGTCAATGGACCAGCTGTATCTCCAACAGGTGGTTCCTCTGATTGTTATTGAACTTTGGCCAGAATACATCTATCCTGTCTGACAGCAAATATTAAGAGCTGAGCCCTGCCCCTGACTGGATCCCTCTTTAGGCCTTACATACAGCAGCAAACACCATGAGACATTAGACACCAGCTAGCCAAGAGCAGCTGCTAATGCAATAACGCTGTGGGGTACATACAAGAAGCAGGGCTGTGGCTGACCACATTCACACAAGTACCCATCCACAGGATGCACTAGCAACACCACGTGTGAGCACATTGCTCCAGCAGACTGGATTTCCCCATGGTCAACTGCAGCTCCAAATGAAATGTCACTATGCTGGACATGCTTCCCAGCTTACCCTGGCGCGCACAGGCTGCCCAGCCTTCTGCTGTAATGTTGGGATGTGCCCCAAGATACAGGAGCTAGTAAGTTAAGGTTTCAGAGTAGCAGCCGTGTTAGTCTGTATTCGCAAAAAGAAAAGGAGGACTTGTGGCACCTTAGAGACTAACCAATTTATTTGAGCATAAGCTTTTGTGAGCTACAGCTCACTTCATCAGATGCATTCAGTGGAAAATACAGTAAGTTAAGGGGCAGCCTCAGCCTGAGCTCTAAACATATGCTGCTGCAGGGAGGGGGAAAAGAGAAAAAAAGCCCATCTTGTTTGCAGGACAGACTGCTGCCCTTCAGTTTTAAAATTAATCTGGGTTGGTCATCTTGTCCCCAACAGAATTAAATATGGATGAATCCCACAAAGCAGAGAGACTGGGAAACACTGTTCAGATGTCTGAAATATGTTTTCAGGTGTTTGCCAAGTGTTAATCTAGACCCCAGGTTCTGTCACACAAACACATAGTTAACGTGTGTTCAGCCAATGTATTCAATTTACCCTGCTAATTACGTAATAAATACCGTATTTCTTTATCAGGTGCACGTGGCATATTCTAATTCTGAAAACTTACACAGAACAGTCAACATCGAAATCCGCTTACTGAACTGATTCCAAACTATGGAGAGTTCTCCGCAAAGGTTACAGGGACTGCTACTATAGAGGGGATTTTCAAAGGTGCTCAGCATTGGCATTCACTTGTCAGAGGTAAAACTCCCACCGACTTTGGACTAACTCTACAGCCTTTAAAATCAATGGGAGTTTTGCCACTGACTTCCTTGACGACACCCACTCTGAAAAGGGCAGTCACAACGATTCAGACACACCAGGCCTTGCAAGGCGCTTTCCTCTCAACCCTCATGATCACATTCTAATAGTCTCATTGTACTCCTGCAGAGTGAACTAGAAGGGAGATGGGACTCAGTCCTCTCTTACCTTGACTAAAGCAGAATGCAGATACATGTTGTGTGGCATGATGACCGCTCCCACGATCCCCACAGCTTGTTCTAGCTGCTGGGTACCGCACTTGTCACAGTAAGGTATAAACATCCCCTTCAGCAGCTTTCCCTGGTCCGGTTTTACTGTTACATACTGCGCACAGATACAAGAGAGCCACTAGTACCTCTGGATTGGCAGAGTTCACACAGTTGCTTAGATGGGCAACTTGGAAGGCCCCAGATTTGCCCCACCTAAAAGTTACGGTAATTTGGTAATAGCTTCCACCTTTAAAAAACTTAGATATTGGTTACCCACTAGCACTGAAACAGGAGTGTTGTACGCCCCCAGGTAGCTATTTGGAGGCAGATGAACAGCTAACAATCATTGGGAAGGTCTAACCTTCAGTGCCAACCAGATTTGAGCCAGGAAGCAAACAGAGCCCCAGGGCAGTTAAAGTGGGCCCCACCTCAAAAAAAAAAAAAAAAAAAAAAATCTAGGAGAGCATTAAAGCACGTGCTTTAGAACTGGTCTAAAATTTTCCAAAGAAACTGCTTTCCATGGAAATTTTTGTTTTTTGAACCAGAATTTTTCGGTTTTTGACTAAAACCTCAAGAAGCCACATGGGAAAAACTTTTTTTTTTGGATCAGCTCTGGTATGCTTATCTTTAAGCCTGGGCTTAAAGTGCTTTCCAGAATTGGGGCCATGGGCGAAGGAGACTTCACAAGGGCCTGGCAGAAGAGGACAAAACTCAGAGGAAGAAATGAGATTGTCTGGTTTCTAAAATGTTTGAGAGAAGAGAATGAAGACACAAGTTCAACAGAAAGAAGGGGGAGAGGGAGTGTCACCCTAATTGCTAAGTAAAGCTCGAAGATGTTCAAGTGAGAATTACCTCATATCCAAATGTAAGCGCCATGATGGTAATAAGAAAGCCAAAAAATGCTTCCAGTTTTCGCAAGCCTGTGGAAGAAACGTGCCATTAGCAAGTTCTGGAGGACAAGTCTCAGGCATAATGTTGAGGGGGCAGCTATCAGATTTAATTGGTTACATGTACTTTCATGGGACATTAAAAATAATTAAAAAGGAAAATAAAAGAATTTACCATACTTGTCCAAGAACAGAAACATGAAAGTGTCAGCAATAGTTATGAGCACTCCACCCCACAAAGGGACTCTGCAACAGAACAACAAGGGTTAGTTAGAATCGTGCTTTTACAAGCTCTTCTAGCCATGTCAGTCCAAGCTTCCCTATATTCAGGGCAGGGATCATGGCCACTTTGTGTGCTG
Organism: Chelonia mydas; assembly: GCF_015237465.2. NCBI lineage: Eukaryota > Metazoa > Chordata > Testudines > Cheloniidae > Chelonia > Chelonia mydas. The sequence continues at coordinate 4,241,340 of NC_051260.2, forward strand.
TTATCAAACACTTATCTCAAGGTTTTATTTGTAATCTGACACGCTGCTTGGTTACTTAAGACAAGAGACAACTCTGTTTTCTACATAAACAGTTCATAGAAGAGTTCCACCTTAAACCATGCCTACATTTCTCTGCACAGCGAGAGCCAAGAGTTTCTGGAGCGAGACATACTTCTCATCTACTGTAGGGCAAAGAGCCTGTAGTTTCTGATTAAGTTTCCATTTCTGTGCTGCCTGGTGGAAGTGGCTAACTTGTAGGGAACACCCAAGCTAAAACACAGTTGGGCTCTGGACTTCCAGGCTAAGAGTCTACACCAGGGGTCGGTAACCTTTCAGAAGTGGTGTGCCAAATCTTCATTTATTCACTCTAATTTAAGGAAGACTTGTGGCACCTTAGAGACTAACAAATTTATTTGAGCGTAAGCTTTCGTGAGCTACAGCTCACTTCATCGGATGCATCCGATGAAGTGAGCTGTAGCTCACGAAAGCTTATGCTCAAATAAATGTGTTAGTCTCTAAGGTGCCACAAGTCCTCCTTTTCTTTTTGCGGATACAGACTAACACGGCTGCTACTCTGAAACCTGTCTAATTTAAGGTTTCACATGCCAGTAATACATTAACGTTTTTTAAACGGTCTCTCTCTATAATATATAACTAAACTATTGTTATATGTAAAGTAGATAAGGTTTTTAAAATGTTTAAGAAGCTTCATTTAAAATTAAATTAAAATGCAGATCTTATCATTTTAGTGTGATCCTTGCCCTTGCTTTTCCTTGCTGAGTTTTCCAATGTCTGGCACATATTTGGATAGTTTAAGATGCACACAGGCTTCTGAATGATCAGTTGTTAACCAGTTCCAAGAGGGACAGAGGACAGATTTAATGTGTGAAAATACCTGTTCACACAGGTATGTGGATCCAAATGCTGAAAGCATTGCAAAAGCAATTTTCTACAAACAGTTAAATTTCACTGGCAGGGACGTTCAGCAGGTCAGAATAGAGGCCCCATGATCTCTCTCGGTAGCTTTAAGTGCACTCCGCAGATCTCCAAAACTGATGCCCCCAATTCTGAGCTTTTTAACTGAATGAGCTGCATTTCGAAATCTTCAACATCCATCCACTGAAATACAGACAAATCCAAGTCGCTTTCTTTGAACTTTTCAGGTTTAATTAGAAAAGAAAGCATTGGGCCAAATCGCTGGAAATCTTGAAATCTGTCAGAAAATTCTGATTCCAGTTCTTGCATGTACATTCCAATCTCATCGACACCGACCGTGCAACATGTTGATAGCTCTTTTATGTGTTGGAAGTAGCGGAAAGTTGAAGTTCATATATCCTGAGAAAAAACTGCTAGTTTTACAACAAATGCCTTCCAGGTTTCACAAAGATCCAGAACCATTTGCTCTGCACCCTGGAGACGGAGGTTGAGTTCGTTTAGGTGACTGGTGAGGTCACTAAGAAACATGAGCTTACACAGCCATTTGTCATCATCCAATTCGGGGTAGTTTTGTCCTTTTTCTGACAAAAAGGCCTTGATTGCATCAAAACAGTTTACAAAGCACACCAAAGCCTTGCCATGACTTAGCCACCAAATGTTGCTGTGCAGTGAAATGAATGGACATCTAACTTTGCTTTCTTAGGAGCTGACATTTTGTCAAATGTACCCTCAACTTACAGTGGGGAAAAAGATCGCAACAGATGGCACACACAATGTCAAAAGCAATGTGCTGTTCCACGTGATGTGATAGTGATGTAAGCAGCAAATTAGGAGTTAAAAATATCCCAGTACAGTGGTGCTGGAACAATTTTTAAGGTGGGGATGCTGAGCTGCGCCACCTCTTGCCCCTGTCTGCACCCCTCACTGCCCCAGGCTGGGGCCAGTGGGCCACAGCTCAGGGCGGCTGCAGAGCCCCGGGCCAGCGGCCGGGACCCCAGGATGGCAACAGAGTGCCTGAGACCAGGGCCGACAGCGGGCTGAGCAGAGGCCAGCGGACAGGACCCTGGGTGGCAGGGGCCAGTGGTAGGACCCCAGACTGGCAGCAGAGCCCCCAGGACTGGTGGCCAGGACCCGGGCAGTGTGAGTGCCACTCAAAATCATCTCGCGTGCTGCCTTTGGCACATGTGCCATAGGTTGCTGACCCCTGCTCTACACCAATTTCCTTCCAGCTTTAGTTCGGATTTAACAGAAGCTCCTCCGGTGTTATGTATAGTAAGGTTCTGGTTTAACATGAGGCCTAAAAGCCAAAGGGAAGCTTATTTACAGTTCTTCAATGTGTCACGTCAGCAATGGCTGGTGGCAATTGTGGGCTCAGAAATACCCATTTTATTTAAAAACCTTTAATCTCAAACGCTTTTTATGTAATACACAATGCAAAGAGGGAGCTCATACAGGGCAGTGATCTGCTAAGATTCTCAACTACAGGAAATAGAATGGTCCTTTTTGGCATAAAGAGTGTTGTTTTCTAATGGGCTATGGGCAGCAGATGGAGAATGACATTCATTTCCTGTTTCTCAGGTGATAAAAGCCAACTTACTTCCCAGCAGACAAGAGGTTTATAGCGATTGCAGAGCCAATTACTTCTTGCATATCCGACCCAATGATAGCGAGTTCAATCATCAGCCACAACATAATTCGAGGGACCTAGATACAAACACTGAGCTTCAGATACTTGAAATTAAAACCAGAAATAATGAATAGATTATTACAGGGAATGTTTCTTTTCCCCAACTTCCTGCCGGACTTATGGAGGTTTACAGCACCATTTAGGAAACCCATCTCCTCTTCCAGCACTGAAGACAACGGAAGACACCCATGACTTCAGTATATACTGTATCAGGCATTGCTACCGAGTTTTGAAGACCTTATGCGCATCAACTTTTACAGTTTATTTTCTGCTCCTTGCTCAGTTTGGATAGTGAACTAGACAGATGCGTTTACTGCAGCATATAAGCGGCAAGGATGGCAGGTGTGCATTTGTGACAGGTTTAAATCAACACCCCAAAATGCCCTCCCAACAGAAATGTAATCAAGTTGTCATGACTTTTCTTATGAGAGATTTGGGCAACCCAACCTTATGGCCTTGATTGTCTGACTCAGACCCTTTAAACTGGTTTGTGTAAGATTACTGGAAATACTGGTTAAGGGGAGATCCATGTTTTCCACCGGATGGCTTTACTCATTTTCAGCTGAAAAGTAAGTCATAACCATATCCTTACACAACCACGAGCATTTCCTCAACAGCCAACCGCAATGCACGTTCTTTCTTCATGACACCCCCCCGTGCTTTTTAAAACAAAGACTAGTTTTAAGTCTCTCCAGTCATTTGAAGAGGAAACCTGATTCAGTGGTTTGAACCAGAAACTAGGGAGTCAGGACAATCCTGGGTTCTATGCCTGACTCTGCCAATGTTGTGAGATGACAGGAAAATCATTCAACGTCTGTGCCCCAGTCTCTCCTTTCTAGGTGGGAACAATACCACCAACCTCACGGTAGGCAGGCATGCTGTCAGGTTTCATGTTTGGAAAGTACATCAACACCCTCAAATGTGTGTGTAAAGTTGTATTATAAAGCCTATATCAAAGGAAGCTAGCGTGAGGCAGATCCAGAGACTTTGTTAGTGCTAAATCCGGGGTAACATTAGCATTTGTTTGCCACGTATCAGCACGTAACCCTGCCATTCTTTCAACCACAGGCCATTGCAGAAGTCAATCCTGAAATCCTTAGCTACATGGGCATTATGCAAAAGTGAACTTCACAAGTCTATTTTTAGAAATAAAACACCACCGTCAGAGGCTGATTTAACATATGTTGATCAATAGTAACATTCACATGAACCACAAGAGAGGTGCAGACTGCCTGAGACAGTCACAAACTGACACACACCCACAAGATCGTCAGATAGTTTCTTTGTAAAACGAAGGCTAGAAATTGGAGTAAGACCAATGTAAACTCAGCAAAGGCATTTAAACTACTGTTATCCCTTTCCTTTTGTTATCCCTTCAGAGGATGCACTGAATCTACCCTTGGGCTTCATGTCTAATCTTTCCTTTCATCCCCCAGCCACTGCCCAGCAACAATCCACCTTTCAGACTAGTCACTGGGAAACCAAGGCTGCTTTTCCACACACACCCCTGCCCACCAATGAGCAAGGCTTTTCTTTGAACCCATTGTGCTTTACTGTACAAAAGGAAGAGTTGACACACACTCAATGAATGGCTTTTGAGATGGACCGTGTCTCTACTGGCCTTTATTGCTTTGCGTGCAGAAAAGCAAGAACTCTTTCCCTAAAGAGACGTATTTGGCTTTTTAAAAATCTGTCCCCTAAGAGGCTGCCTAGACTAAGCACACACTAGTGCTTACTTTGGTATAACTTGAATGACTCAAGGGTGTGGAAAAACCACCCCCCTGAGCGACGTACGTTACAGTGATCTAAGTGTCAGTGTGGACAGCACTATGTCGGTGGAAGAAGCCCTCCCGTTGGCTTAATTACTCCACCTCCCTGAGCGGTGGTAGCTAAGCTCCCGTCGGAACAGTGTCTCTGCACTAGCAGCGCTGCAGCTCAATTGGTGCAAACTGCGGCGATTCTAGTGCTGACTAGCTCTCAGACAAAGGAGGAAGCACCATTCACGCCAATTTTGAACCAACAGTGGAGACCAAAGGAGGTGTCACCTGTACCATCCCCAAGCCCTTCAGTTCAGAACCATTTTGAAGGCACTGTCTGGAAGTGGAGGCTCCACGTCTGCTCTTCTCCCTCTCAGCCCTTCCTGGCATTTCAATTCCTCAACATTCCTGGGTCCCAGCCATTCAGAAAGCTTTATTTTCAGTGACACGACTAAGATCTCAGATGAGCAAAGCAGCCCAGTACGTGGGAACAGCATCCAGAGTCACTATTTCAAATCTAAAGGCCTTTAGGTCACCCACCTTTTGATACTGCCGGTTACACATTTCTGCAAGGTGCAGTCCTGTTACCACTCCCAGCCTCGCCGCCAGACGTTGCAGGAGGAGACCAATGACAGTGGCCAGCAGCAGAACCCAAAGCAGCTGAAAGAGATGCAACAATATACGGTAAGTAACCTTGAGTAATGAGGTGCTTCGGAGGCAGATGAACAAGTCAGGACCGTCACGTTATTGACTTGAACTGGGACCATATAGAACATGGTTGCAACCAAGGTCCTGTAGTGGCACCAACTCTTGTATAACGGGGGTCAAATAAGGTGTCCAAGACAAGGTTATGGTTTGCTGGTTATGATTATGCGATCTGTATGCATGTATCATTTTTGTATTTAAAGTTATAAGTATTGGCTTTATACCGTCTGTATTTCAAACTTGTGCTATGCTTGTGGGTGACACCCCAGACAAGCTGGTGTCAGCTCTGCCTAGCCTGCTTGATGGCCCATTAAGGACCATCAGCTATACAAATGACCCACTGAGAGAAGGCAGACACGCCTTGTGACTCAGCAAGGTATGCAGGGACATGCCCATGGACAGAACTCTGATGTTTTTCTATGCCACGTGATGGACAGCTTGACTTTGGAACAAAGAAAGATAGACCACATGGCAAGAGAATATAAGAAGCTGCTGCAACTCCTCCATCTTGTCTTCAGTCCTGCTTCATACCTCTGGAGGGACTTTGCTACAAACGGAAGCCCTTAACAAAGGAATGAAACAAGCTGTGGATGTCCTCCAGAGACGTGATTTGAACCTGCAGTTTATTCTATTGCTGCTAAAAGCCTGAACCAAGAACTTTTCCATCACTGTATGTCATTGATTCCATTTAATCAATTCTAGCTCTTGTCTATATCTTTTTCCTTTTATGAATAAACCTTTAGATTTTAGATTCTAAAGGATTGGCAACAGCGTGATTTGTGAGTAAGATCTGATTTGTATATTGACCTGTGCCTGGGGCTTGGGTCCTTTGGGATCGAGAGAACCTTTTTTCTTTTACTGGGGTATTGGTTTTCATAACCATCTGTCCCCATAACGTGTGGCACTGGTGGTGATACTTGGAAACTGGAGCGTCTAAGGGAATTGCTTGTGTGATTTGTGGTGAGCCAGTGGGGTAAGACCAAAGTCTTCTCTGTTTGGCTGGTTTGGTTTGCCTTGGTGTGCATAGAAACCCCAGCCTTGGGTTGTAACTGCCCTGCTTTAAGCAATTTGTCCTGAATTGGCACTCTCAGTTGGGTCCCAGCAGAACCAGCATCATTACAAGGACTTGCACTGGAGAGCATCTGGGTCTCCTGAGATTACAGTTCTCTCCGCAGGCCTTCTTGTTAATAGGAGCCAGGAACGTAGTCAATCCATTTGGAAGTGCAGTCCTGTTGAGATTCCATGCTTGGTTTTATAAGCCTGGCACTGACATACACAAGGGGCTGCAAGCAAATAAACCTGCAAGCCATTTTGTTGCCCGGTTTCACTCTCAGGCATACTGCAAGCCTAAGATTTGCTAAACCCACTCCTCACCAGTAACACCAGCCTGGAGTCAATGTGTCATCAGTGAAAAGCTTAGAGGGTAACTTCCAAGCAACGCAGGGGGCAGACCTTTAGACCCCTTGCAGTTGGGAGTTTGGCCAAACCTTTCAGCACAACAGCACTGATGAGGCCTTTGGCACTTAGCTGAACACAGGTTCCGCGCTATCATCTGGAAGTGGTGTTAGGCACCTGATAGGAGAGGTGGTGGGCCTGGAGGTACAGCCTAAAATTGATTCACAGCTTGGAAAGCTTCACACTGACCTTAAACCCTGCGACAGCGCCTGACTGTAAATCCGACTCGATGTTGCCAGGATCCAGGTAGGCGATGCTCATGAGAAAACCTGGCCCTGTGAAGGCCCAGAGTTTGCGGAAGCTAAACCATGAGTGCTTTAAAATGGAAGAGAAGATTGAGAGGTTAAGACTCTGCTCTACACCAAAGGCTGGTGTGGGTTCCAAACAAAACAGAGCTCAGCCTCCAGGAACCAGTCCATTTTTAAGACAAAAAAATTGGTAAGAGGCGCTTACAAGCTTTTTTAGCTGCCAGCAAAATAATAACCAGCCCCTGGCAAGATCTCTCCATTCCCTCATCAGTCTCTCTTCATTTTGAAATCCAAAGTGCAGCCCTTTATTCCGAGACCTTCAGTGTCACCCGCACTTTAGCTGCGGGATGATATCAAGCTAACTTTGCATGCAGTCCTCTGACAAGTGCTGGCTTGCCTGCTCTTTACAGAGAGGACAGCAACTGCATCCCTTACAGAGCTCCTTGTGAAGGACATATGGCTCAGCCATTATGCTGATGGGCCCAGCTTAGCATTGAAACAGCTATTCTGACTTGCTTTTCTTGGTAAGAGCAAAGCCAATTTTCACCTGGGAATCACACACTAGACATCTCTCTGCTCTTTAGCAGAAGCAGAAACTGCTGTCCTGGGAAACATAACTAAAGACAGCAATGTGGCTCTGGGGTGAGTGCTACACCGATCCTCATTAGGAGTGTGCATTCACTTGAAACAGACAACTGCTTTGAAGGTTCTGTAAAAGTCTGCCAACTCTGATAGAGGCAGCATGAGGAGCGTCTGCTGTTCAGATTAAGCTGACCTGTTTACTCTGAATGCAGCAATAGCCATGTGGGTAACTGGCATCCACAGCAGGTAGTGAACCTGGCAGTCACTTGGTTTGTGTTAGTTGGCGGACAGTCACTCGTTTTGTTTTAGTTGGGTCACTGAATCCCATGCAAGCATGGCAGACGCTTCACCCCCTTCTCAACGTAGCTCTCCATAGTTAGAAACAAGCAGCCAGCTCTCCTACCTAGCACCTCAATTTAAACTGAAAAGGGACCCAGCGCCCACAAAGGGAAACAAGTCATCTAGATTACTACCACTTCCATTAAAGCCATTTCCCCACCAAGGTGAGCTTGCTAAGTCTGGGGCCCAGCCACACTGACCTTTTCATCTTCAGGGATAGGGATCTTCTCATCAAAGTAGGTGGCGAATGGTTCACCATTGGACTCCGGAGACTGCTGCGGGACCGGTCTGTTGTAGATCGTGCTGATGACCTCCTCATGGTCTTCAGAGACATCTTCTGCGACATCTTCTGCATTTACAAAAGCCATGTGTAAAACAAGGGAGGAGTCATTGTGCTGAAATGATGCAAGTTCCATTTTAAACCGGCCACGTTCTTAGCAAGTGCCATAGGCGAAGCAAAAAGCGAGTGTTCTAGCCCCCCTGCCTTCCCTTGCCAGGATTGGTTGGTTGGGGGTTTCATTTTTTTTCAAACACGTGGAGGAATGAAACGTGTGGAGCAGCAAATCCACAAAAAGAAGCTACTGCAATGAGACTGGGTTCTCCACTTGAGACTCTCCAGCTCTCGTGTTCACATGCGAGCGAGACAAATTTATTTTTTAGTTTATTTTTTATTTCAAATATTAAGATGCCTGCCCAAACTCTCATTACCAAATCATTACCAATAGAATAAATGAAATTACTACTTCACTGCTGCTGGGATTTTGCTGAAAGTGCAACTCAGGTGGGCCAACACCTACAGGCATTCCCCGCACCCTTCATTCAACAAACCTTAGCCCTTCCAAAAACCCTACCATCTTTTGCCGCATGCCTGGAAGTTCAGTTTAAGCCCCTAGAAGATGCTGTTAATGCACTGAATTCAGCCTCAGGAAGGCACAATGCACAGTTTGTTAGATCTTTGGAAGCAAGGAGTAAGAGACATTAAGGAGACTAGTTTCAGAGTAGCAGCCGTGTTAGTCTGTATTTGCAAAAAGAAAAGGAGTACTTGTGGCACCTTAGAGACTAACCAATTTATTTGAGCATAAGCTTTCGTGAGCTACAGCTCACTTCATGCATCTGATGAAGTGAGCTGTAGCTCACGAAAGCTTATGCTCAAATAAATTTGTTAGTCTCTAAGGTGCCACAAGTACTCCTTTTCTTTTTAAAGGAGACTAGAAGATCATTTTCCCAACTCCCAAGATCTGAAAGAGAGTACACAGCAGACACCCAGTCCTGCTGAATTCTCTAGACAGTATGTAATTTTAGGCTGTAAGTCAGGTAAACAGGGTCAGTCCAGTGACAGAATTATAACTCCCAACAACTTTCACATCAAGTCCTCTAACTCCATTCCACTCCTCCCAGCACCGGCCCAGAACAAAAAGCCAATTCCAGCCCCCATGTTATACTCACTCTGGCTACCACCTCCTGGCATGCTTTTGTTTCAGAGGAGGAAAAGCAGCATCCAAATTAATCCTGCCTCCTTTACTAAAGGCAAAAGTAACCATTTATAACCAGAGAAGTACAAGCAAGGTTTGGGCTCTTACACAGTTTCCAGTTGCATCATCAAAGCAAACTGAAGCTGGTTGTTCCTCCTCATTTCCCCGCCTCCTAAATACCTGACCGGACTGCCAGCAGATCTGTTTATATAATAGATTTAAAGCAACAGCACCTGTTTGTCTCTTTTCCTAGTGGCTTTGGTTGCACAATATCTTGCTGAGCTAGTTCAACTAAACTAAGGAAGTTATATGAACAGTCAATCTGTTGCTTAATGGTGCTGGAAAGTGACAGCCTGAGAACTGGCTTCAGCCACAATTTTCATCCATCTGGAACAGCTAATCTCAAAGGTGTAAATGATACCAAAACAGGCCAGCCAGAATGTCTTAGTTCTACCTGTGAGTGACCCAAAGAACCCCTTTAGTAACTCCCTACAAAGTACTGTAACAATCTTTGTACAAAATATGCCTTGTGAGGTATCATTTAAAAACTAATACTTCCCTGGGCAATAATATGGTGAAATATACGTAGCAACATTATATGGAAAGTTATGAATTCCCCCATATGATGCACATGTTCAAAACTAGACAGCCCTGCTTGGGCAGAAGTTGCCAAAGAGAACAATCCGAAACAAAGGAATGTGTTTACCTCAATATACATGTAAGAAGTAAACAGGATCATCAGGACAGCAGGGGAGGAGATGGCAGGAAGTAGAACAATCCACACATTAGCAAACACAATGGGGAGGGAAGAAGGTGAAGGAAGCTCCATGCTCTACCAAACTCCATGTCACCTTCCTCAGAGCTTAGTGAAACTTTACTTCAGAAGAATACACTTCAAAGATTCAATAGGCTATAAAAGAAAGGGGCAGAGAACCCCAAATTCTCTTTCAGCTAAGCAGAAAAAGGCACCAGCACCTTTAGGCCTCTGGAAGAGATCCTGACTGAGGAGAAAGAAAAGGAGTATTTGTGGCACCTTAGAGACTAGCAAAAATGAGCTGTAGCTCACGAAAGCTTACACTCAGATAAATTTGTTAGTCTCTAAGGTGCCACAAGTCCTCCTTTTCTTTTTGCGGATACAGACTAACACGGCTGCTACTCTGAAACCTGACTGAGGAGAGGGTCAGTCACCATCTTGCTGGTAAACTACGGGTGAGAAAGGCCATTTTGAACAAAGCCTTGAATCAAAACTTGCTAGATTAAGTTTTAGACTTTTAGATGCGTGTTTTCACTTTTATTTGCTTGTAACCATTTCTAACTTTATCTTATACTTGAGCTCACTTCAAATCCTATCTTCTTTTGTTAATAAACTTGTTTTACTATTAATCTAAACCAATATCACTGTGTTTGTACTACAGCAGTGGTTTTCAACCTTTTTTCATTTGCGGACCCTTAAATTTTGAATGGAGATGCAGACCCTTTGGAAATCTTAGACAGTCTGCAGACCTCCAGGGGTTCGCGGACCAGAGGTTGAAAAGCACTGTACTAAAGTGAATGTCAACTCCAGTTAATGGGGCAAACTGGTGTGTTTTGTCTCATTAAAAGAGCAAACAGATCTTATTCCTTTGAACAGGGGTGGAGGCTGCAGAGTACATGGGTCTAGGGAAGTTCGGGACTAGGGGTGTGCTGTGATCACCTCCTAACATTAACCAAGTTTGGTAAAGACAAAACTGGTTGGGATAACTGCTGGCAGACTGCTGGATTCCAAGTGACTGAATCAAAGCTGTACAGCATACAAAGAGCATGCTGGCTGTGTGTAAGTCCTAGGCAGGGAGCCGCAATACCAGAAGCATTTTGGGACACTCAAAGGTTAAAAGTGAATTGCACCCAACTGTGATACTGTCACTATCCAAAGCAAGTACTGCACAAAACCCAGATCAATGTTACTCTAATTAGACTAAGGAAGCAGGATTTAAATGGTATGAATGCATCTGATGAAGTGAGCTGTAGCTCACGAAAGCTTATGCTCAAATAAATTTGTTAGTCTCTAAGGTGCCACAAGTACTCCTTTTCTTTTTGCGAATACAGACTAACACGGCTGCTACTCTGAAACCGATTTAAAGTTACTGTCTGGTTTCTCCTCTTTTATCCACTGCTTTCACTAACTGGTTCACAGGCAATGCTGACAGGACTAAAGTTAAAGCCATCTAGATTTTTAAGCAACCGGATTCTGAAGACCACAGAGCAGCTGTAACATCAGCTCCTGTTCCGGGAGAGCCACCAATAGTGAGTCTAGAGTGTTTCCTCTGTGAGCACAGATACAAGCATGAATGCTGCTGAGCCACTCTTCTGCTCCATGAGCTGGTTATTGTATTTCACATACTGCTCTTGGAGAGCCAGAACAGGCCAGCCTGCAAGCCAAAACTAGCATTACAGGTCTTGTCAGGCCTGTCTGCCTCAACAGTGACCATTTCCTACTATAAAGGCTGGTTTCCATTGACTAGACTAGTACCCAGGTTATGGTGTTGACGCTCTAGTATCCATCCCACTTTTGAAGGAAATGACACACAGAACGAGCTAGCCGCAGAGGACAGCAATCTACAGCAGCCAACATAGGGCTGGAAGGAACCGCGAGAGGTCATCTAGTCCATCCCCCTGTGCTGAGGCAGGATTAAATATACCTACACAATATTCTAAGCATGATTTTCATAGATTCATAGATATTTAGGTCAGAAGGGACCATTATGATCCTCTAGTCTGACCTCCTGCACAACGCAGGCCACAGAATTTCACCCACCACTCCTTCTGCTGAGGCAACCAGAGAAAGACAATGAGTCTTACATTGTGAATACTCTGGGGCAGGGATTTTCTTTCTGTTCCGTGTTCACTTGGCGCCTAGCGCAAGTGGGCCCTGGTCCAAGGTGCTACCACAATACAAATAGTAAGTGGATTGTAGAGGCCCCAGCCCTATCCTATCTACTTCAAATCATTCTCTGCCATGGTTGAAGCAACTGAAAACAGGGACAGAATTCTCAGCCTGTCCAACCAAGTTTTACCAATGTCAATTTCTGCCCTTCTTTGACAGTTGGGGGCTTTGATTGAGTTTTCACCATCTTTGTCATTTATTTGCTGAAATCCACTTTGTTTTCTTACAGTCTTCACGGAGGAAACCCCCTCAAAGCGGACAACCATGGTCGAAACCAAGTAGTTTCCCCTAGTGTAGACGGTGATGTTCTGTGTGGCACAGCAAGGGAAGGGGGCATGAGGAAGCCATCCTCTAAAATTCAATCCACAATGCAGGGGGCCCCTTTAGCACTGCAGTAAGATTGTCGTTTCCCAGGTAACCTCTCAACATATGTTATGCAATACACTGAAACTCCCTGCTCACAGCCAGGCACCCTCTTGCCTATTGTAATTCTTTGAGAGTGGCAGACGGTGCAACTGGAAAGATGGTAACCAGACCACTTGGACAGATAGTCCTATCTGTCTAGAGATTTGTTACACTCTTTTCATGGAATCTCAAAACCTGTTGCTTTCTACTGCAAGTAGCATGCAAATAACGATTAAGACTGGATTCAGTCCAATCTCCTGATTAAGAAAGGGAAGAATTTGCACGGGGATTTCCAAAGCCTAGTACAGTTAAGCACCCAAACCCCATGAAATTTCAGTGGGATATGGCCACCTACTTCCCTTAGGGTCTTGAAAAATCCCAGCCTTGGTTCTCCCATTTTAAAGTGGTTTCCAATCTATAACCTTGCCAGTTCACAGGAGAAGGATGGAAATTGCCTGAGGTTAGGAAAGAACTTTGCCTAAAACTATTTTATAATTGTTTATTATGGGAATTCTTGTATCTTCTTCTAAGGAGCCTGGTACCAACCACTGGCCTGAAACAAGGTATTGAACTAAATGGACAACTGGTCTGATCCTGTATAGCAATTCCTGTGTTCCTAACTTGCACACGAGTGTGGAGTGTTACCATATAATATTTTCCGCTCCTTGCCAGGTGCCATGGTGGAAGACCTCTGACTGGAGGGGGAATCCTTAGAATAGGTCACATTAACTGCAAAAAAGAAGGGAAAAAGGCATAGTTAGGGCAAGAACACATCAAACAGAGACTGCATGAATCCGGGAGAAAAAACAAAAAAGAGAGGCTACAGTATTGGCTATAGAACTAGCAACTTCCAACAGACAGATTAAAGTACAACGGCCGCATGCTTAGAATTTATACAGCCCTTTCCCGGCTTTAAAAGGGCTTCACCAAATATTAGAAATAGACGTTTTCATGTGGACCTGATTTAGAAAAAGCCTGCTTGAACAAAGAAAACAAGTCCCTTGGGAACTTAAAACAAGAATTAGGGGGGGAGTGAGTGAGCAGACCACCTAGAGAAACTAATCAACATGGACATTAGTTCTTGCAGATTCTGGTGCCAGCTCCCAGATTAGTGCTGCTTGTGACAGACATCTCAACCCCATCTTTGGGGTCCACTGTTTTAAATGAATGGCTTGTGTGTTCTACTCTGGGGGTTGGGGGCGGAGGGGGAAGAGAAATACTACAGCTCCTACAAGAACTTAAAACAGTGGGTGGTGATTAAGGCAACTTAACCAGGTTGTAACCCCCCTCAGAGAGGGGTACTACCTCCTGGAAAGGCTCACATATACTAGTTCAAACTAGATTCTCCAGAGACCAACAGATAAAGAAAGCACTTTTGGGTAAATAGCCTGAGTTTAAACTGACTCAAGGTCTTCTTTCTGATCCAGAAAACAGACAGGAGCTTCTGTTCAAGGGGGGCCCACAATCCTTCCCGGGAAGGTCTGGAAGGACTTTGGCCTACAAAGGCCTCATAAGACTGACGGGTGACCTCTGGTAAGCTTATTAGCATGCATGTAGTGTTTTGGTTTTTTTAAAAATGTTTTCTCTATAATGCTGTTACCTTAAGAAGCAATGTGCTTACTTATAAAGAGCTGCGTGGTAATTCATAACTGCTGGCCAATACATTGTTCATAGCCTTCAAACAGAAAGTAAAGAGCAGACACTGGCCTCTTTAGGCAGTCCGGCTTACTGGGAATGTCACAGTGTAGGCAGGGAATGGTGCAGCCTGGAGAAACCGTGGTCAGGAGGGAGAGAGGCCTGGATAGCCACCCCAGAGAGTGACAGCTGAGGACCCAGAAGCCTAGAATGCGTGCACTTGATGGATCACAGAAGGGAAACACAGAAGCGGTTGCTCTGAATTGTGACACTTACAAACAATGAAACCACAACAGGGAAGCAGGAAAGAATGGAAATTCCTTTATGTGTAGAAATGGCAACCACACATCCTACGCTATGGGGCTGTGGTTTAAGGATTGAGATCATGTTCATCACCATGGCATCAGAATGCTCTTCTAATGGCACTAAATGGCCAGTCAGGACCTCTTCCTGTGCCTATTTTTAAAAATGAAAATGTAGGAGATTTAGAAGGAGGCCAGAATTGGGTGCAGAGTTTCAGATGAAAGCTGGCATCCTCCCTAAATATTAACATGTCAACTTAAAAAAAATCTCAATGATATATTCAAGTCCCGATAACATCTAAGCATGGTATGTAAAGCACTTAATGTCCTCAAAGCCTGTTATGTAGTAACAGGGTATTTTTGCTCCTGGGACAATGCCATATATTGGCAATGTTATCTTCCTAAATTCCATCTTAATGTGGGCATACAAGGAAAATGCCAGTTGGATGTTAACATTAAGTGAATTTGTGCCAAAGTTAAGGTGTTCAAAGCATAATTACAGTTCATACATTCCATTCTGAACAAACTAGCACAGCTAATGTGTAGATGACGTTGTAAAAGAACAGACTTGAGCTCATTCACAGCAATTTGCTCAGTTGAAATGGCACCGTTCCTTTTCTGTAGGAAAGGCAACCCTACTACTTATCTACCCAAATATGCTCAAGATTTTAAATGGTTTATTCTAGAACAACATATTAATGCAAAGTAAACACTGTTCTGTGAGCTCTATGCACCTCACGGTTCTCAATGAAATTTGCTAGCGCCACTTTGGACAAATTAGTTGTTTGCTCTTCATGTCACTAACAAACACATTTGCTCACTTTAGATGAGGGCCTACAGAAGTTCAGACTGTCTGTTTCAGTGCCTCGCACAGCACTTCAGATTTCATTTGCAATGTACAAAGGCTGCAATATTTTGGTGCAATGCTTTAGCTTTCACCTGTTCTGCAAGTGGAAAAAAAAAAAAAAATCCTCCTATGGATCATCACCTCTTCCAACTCTGCAGGCACAAGAGGACCAGACAATTGGTGATCCTAGTTTGAAAGCTATTGTTTTGTAATGCTGACAGACCCCGGTCGTCGGTGGGCAGGATCAAACCAGGGATCTCTGGAGCTTAGTGCATGAGCCTCTACCGCATGAGCTAAAGCCAACTGCCTGGTAGCTAAGGCTGTAGAGCAGACTCAATCTCTCTCTAAGTGGTCTCAGTGCCACTAGATGGGACAGAACACCACACCCAGAAGGTGTGTGGGGTACATACTTTCCCTAGCTAAGGAAGCACATCCCAAGCTTCAGAAACTTCCCAGTTGAAGTCCCGGATGAGCCCCCATTTGTAACGCCAACAGACCCCGGTCGTCAGCAGGTGGGATCGAACCTGGGACCTCAGGATCTTAGTGCATGAGCCTCTACCGCATGAGCTAAAAGCCAACTTCCTATTAGCTAAGGCTGTAGAGCAGACTCAATCTCTCTCTAAGTGGTCTCGGTGCCACTAGATGGGACAGAACACCACACCCAGGAAGTGTGTGGGTTACACATGCCATATACTCTTGGAGTCTTAAAAGCAGCAGAATTCCATAGAAACCCACATCCGTTACAGAAATGAATGCTGTTGTGGTAATTAAAATAGTTAGGTGAAATAATCACCTTGATCCAATGACGTGGAAACTACCACAGTCTGCAGCAGTTTCAACAGCACCACCAAGATTGAATGATTGGATATAGCATCAGCAAGATTTGATGCCAAAGAGATTCTTTTAGATCAAGGGTACAGTAGTTCTGCCTTAGACTTCGTTGTTAGTTTGCCTAAGCACTTCCCTACCAGATGGACACCCATCTTCAAGGCTAGATCAAAGTTTTACCCACCTTAGTTATGTGAGCATGTGACTTGTCTTCTTTACTGCTCTTTCAGAACAAGAGCTGCAAATGATTTTTATACTAGAATCTTAAGCAGCCACCACCGACAAAACAATTCTCTTTGTTGGTGTACAAAAGCCAGCAACAAATGCAAGCGCATCCTACAGAGCAGTCTGAAAAACTCCAGTACCATGGTAATTTGCCAGAACAGGGCAGAGAGGCTAAACAGGCGACTGTGTGATGTGCAAGTGATCCCAAACTGGCCAGGACAGTTCTGTCTTAGAGAGGGTCACTGACTACAATGGATGTGATTTACCGGAGTATAAAGCTCGCTGTTGCTCAGGTAGGTCAGGTCAACCATCCAGACCAGCTGGAGAGAGATCTTGACTGATTTTCTACAGGATAGTAGAGACAGCTTTCAGCACAGTTTACCTTACAGTGGAGTAGATGTAGTCACTATGGGTAAAGTGTTAGGCTCCCTAAGTCACTTAGGTGCTTCTGAAGTCCCATTTTCAAAGGTAATTTAGGCACTTAAAAGCCTAAGTCTTGCTGACTTTCAATGAGACTTAGGAACTTTTGAAAACTTTATCCATTGCTCTACAGAAGCCTATTTACGGAACACAATCCTCACACATCCTCCCTTTGAATTTTAAAGCTTTACAGATTTATTTATTTTTAGAAGCCATTCTGATGAAATCTTAATTCTAAAACCTAATAGAACGGATTCCTCAATACATTGTGTTTCCCTCAAAACAAGGTCCCCAGAAGGAAACTACTTATTTCTGCAGCAAGTTCTATTAACACCAGCCTCAGAGAGGTTAATAAAGGCAAAAAGGAAGATGATCACATGACAAACATTCGTTACAGGAAGACACTGACCTAAATATCTCCTTGCAAAACACATTTCTCTTTGGGTGTGAGATAAACCATTTCCCTCCTATCTCTGCTGTCAAGCTACAAACCCTGGCCCAGTTTAAACTCTCATGACACATTCATTCACTATGCCTGTCCTCCTTTGTTCTGACAGCAAATGCTTAAGTATGAAAGCTTGAAAGCATTGTTCACTGACCACGCTTCCTCAGCTCTCGTCCCCTAATGCCCCTACTCTATTTGCGCTACATTGATGACATCATCATCTGGACCCATAGAAAAGAAGCCCTTGAGGGATTCCACCATGATTTCAACAACTTCCATCCCACCATCAACCTCAGCCTGGACCAGTCCACACAGGAGATCCACTTCCTGGACACTACGCTGCTAATAAGCGATGCTCACTTAAACACCACCCTATACTGGAAACCTACTGACCGCTATACTTACCTACATGCCTTCAGCTTTCATCCAGACCACACAACATGATCCATTGTCTACAGCCAAGCTCTATGATACAACCGCATTTGCTCCAACCCCTCAGACAGAGACAAACACCTACAAGATCTCTATCAAGTGTTCTTACTACTAAAATACCCACCTGCTGAAGCGAAGAAACAGATTGACAGAGCCAGAAGAGTAGCCAGAAGTTACCTACTACAGGACAGGCCCAACAGAGAAAACAGAACGCCGCTAGCCATCACCTTCAGCCCCCAACTAAAACGTCTCCAGCGCATCATCAAGGATCTACAACCTATCCTGAAGGACGACCCATCACTCTCACGGATCTTGAGAGACAGGCCAGTCCTTGCTTACAGACAGCCCTCCAACCTGAAGCAAATACTCACCGGCAATCACACACCACACAACAAAAACACCTACCCAGGAACCTATCCTTGCAACAAAGCCCGTTGCCAACTGTGTCCACATATCTATTCAGGGGACACCATCATAGGGCCTAATCACATCAGCCACACTATCAGAGGCTCGTTCACCTGCACATCTACCAATGTGATATATGTCATCATGTGCCAGCAATGCCCCTCTGCCATGTACATTGGCCAAACCGCACAGTCTCTACGTAAAAGAATAAATGGACACAAATCAGATGTCAAGAATTATAACATTCAAAAACCAGTCGGAGAATACTTCAATCTCTCTGGTCACACGATTACAGACCTAAAAGTCGCAATTCTTCAACAAAAAAACTTCAAAGACAGAATCCAATGAGAGATTGCTGAACTGGAATTAATTTACAAACTGGACACCATTAAATAAAGCTTGAATAAAGACGGGGAGTGGATGTGTCATTACACAAAGTAAAACTATTTCCCCATGTTTATTTTCCTCCCCTACTGTTCCTCAGACGTTCTTGTCAACTGCTGGAAATGGCCCACCTTGATTATCACTACAAAAGGTTTCCTCCTGCTGGTAACAGCTCACCTTACCTGATCACTCTTGTTACAGTGTGTATGGTAACACCCATTGTTTCATGTTCTCTGTGTATATAAAATGTCCCCACTGTATTTTCCACTGCATGCATCTGATGAAGTGAGCTGTAGCTCATGAAAGCTTATGCTCAAATAAATTTGTTAGTCTCTAAGGTGTCACAAGTACTCCTTTTCTTTTTGCGAATACAGACTAACACAGCTGCTGCTCTGAAACCTGACCTCTTACAACATACTATTCAACACCTGATGCTCGACCACTTCCATTCATCTGTACTAACAAGCCACAATAGGCAAGGCATGAAGGAAACACCTTAAAATAAACTTCTAAGGGAAATGGTCAATTCTCTGCCTGTTGATGTCAAGACAGGATGTGTTTCTGAAAGGCACATTTTAGTAAATACCAGGGCTCAATATAAAGATAACTAGATAAAGTTCTATTGTCTGGGATACAGGTCAGAATAATGACAGGTTTCAGAGTACCAGCCGTGTTAGTCTGTATTCGCAAAAAGGAAAGGAGTACTTGTGGCACCTAAGAGACTATCCACTGAATGAATCATAGAATATCAGGGTTGGAAGGGACCTCAGGAGGTCATCTAGTCCAACCCCAATCCCCAATTTTTGCCCCAGATCCCTAAATGGCCCCCTCAAGGATTGAACTCACAACCCTGGGTTTAGCAGGCAAATGCTCAAACCACTGAGCTATCCCTCCCCCCAATGCATCCGATGAAGTGAGCTGTAGCTCACGAAAGCTTATGCTCAAATAAATTTGTTAGTCTCTAAGGTGCCACAAGTCCTCCTGTTCTTTTTAGGTCAGAATAAAAGATCTAATGGTCTCTTCTGGCTTTAAAAATCTATGAGTTTGTTTGGATAAGCCCCTCCAGCCCAATTCTTAGTGATGTCCTGTGGAACTCTGCGGGAAAGCCATGTTTTTGCCCTCTTGGGTCAGAGTAACAATTTGTGGGTTTTATTTTGTGTATGACATTCCCAGTAATGCAACATATCCACATGCTGATCACACACAACTCCCTGGAATTAAATCAAAAGGACAGTCAGGCCTGTGAATGCCAATACAACAGGGAAGGCAGTGTCAGGCGGACAAGGAAAGATTTAGAGCCTGTAGCTCCCCTCAAAAGGAGGAATCCATTTTTGAGGCTGATTACTACGTTACACAGCTCCATCAAGCATTTCTGCTTCAGATAATTTTTTATCCCAACTACCTTGCTCTAGAATACGAAGAGCAACAGTTTCTGTGTGCACGCCTCCTTGAACTGTAAAAGTTCCAACAGGTAATTGGAAGGTGTGTCGTACTCTTGATTATTATTCTCCATACCCTCTGAAGCTGCTCTAGTCCACAAGGCAAATACAGTACCTCTTTTGTTTAGACATCCAATACCTCTTTCAGCAAACAACAGACCATTCTCCTGCACAAATCCTGAACCACTACTTACCAAGTTACACACTTCAGTCCAGCGAGTCCTTTCTTTTTACTGGCATTTCTAGGGTTTTGCAATGCTGCTTCCCAGCAGCAGTAAACTGGAAATCATGAATAGCTGATGACTGCTAGCCAGTCATTATCATAAGATGGGGATGTATATTAGACAAGGGGGAACCCGGTATAGTAACATACCAAAAGCAGCACGTAGGGTTTCAGAGGCTCTTGCAGTTGGTGTTGGGCTTTGATCTTTCCTGGCTTCCGCGCTGGCCATGTGACCTCTCGATGCTGGAGCAGTTACTGGTTTTTAAGATGGCTTCAGCCAGAATGGAGGATCCCTCCTCAGAACTCTGAGCAGGGCCATATGGTTATTTTACCCATATCTGTAGGGTGACCAGATGTCCCGATTTTATAGGGACAGCCCCGATATTCGGGGCTTTTTCTTATGTAGGTACCTATTATTCCCCACATCCCCTGTCCCGATTTTAAACCACTTGCTCACTGGTCATCCTATCTATCTGGGCATTTATACAGTGCTCACCCACAGTGGTATCCCACCATCTTTCAGCATCATTACACACTTACATGGGGGAAACAGCTACACTTCTTTATGGCTCATTATTTGTACTGTGGGAGCAGCTAAGAGCCCCAGTCATGGACTCCACTGTACTAGGCCCTGTCCAAACACAGGACCAAAACATAGATTCATAGATACTAAGGTCAGAAGGGACCATTATGATCATCTAGTCTGACCTCCTGCACAACGCAGGCCACGGAATCTCACCCACCCACTCCTGTGAAAAACCTCTCACCTCTGTCTGAGCTATTGAAGTCCTCAAATCGTGGTTTAAAGACTTCAAGGAGCAGAGAATCCTCCAGCAAGTGACCCATGCCCCATGCTACAGAGGAAGGCGAAAAACCTCCAGGGCCTCTTCCAATCTGCCCAGGAGGAAAATTCCTGGTCCCTGTCCCCAAAAGTTTACAGTCGAATCCCTCTGGTATATCCAGTTAGCCGTTCACCCTCCATTATACAGCTAGCCCCCCATAGCGTGACCCTCTCCAGCCCTCCTGAGGCTTCCCAGCACCTACAACTTTCTGTGCCAGTTACCACCTGAAGAAGAGCTCTGTGTAAGCTTGTCTCTCTCACCAACAGAAGCTGGTCCAATAATAGATATTACTTCACCCACCTTGTCTCTCTAATGTCCTGTGACCGACACTGCTACATCACTAGAAGTTTTCACTAGTCAGTTCTTCTTGACCAAGTGAGAGAGTCAATGTCCTGACGACAGAACTGTCTCTTTCCTCTCTGTGAAAGCTTTTGCCCTCCCAAAGCAGTTTCTTTATAGCATTCCCTCTTGTTATCTGGGCAGTTTCAACACACAAAGACATTCTGATGACCAGAGATAAGGGGGAGTGGAGTGGAAAAGATGATTCAGCAAGGCAGCTAGGCAGCTGACTATGGGTAAAATCAGCTTCTCCTGAACAAGTGGCTTAAATTGCCCTTGAGGGGGTTAAATTAACCTCATCCCTGGCCGTTACATCACTTCTTAAAATACTGCCAATACCGTCTACCATTTCCAGTTCAGAGCAAAGGCCATGACAGCAAGGGTCTCTGAGCTCTTCTATTAACACCACAACTATAAGTTAATTACCAATGGGCCCCATGCGAAGGGGCAACCCAGCCCCTAGGCTGGGATTATTGTATTGTAGTTCCAGATTTTGCTCATCATTGTTCTAACCAAATTGTGCTTTTATTGCAGAAAGAAAGATAGAGACTATTTTTAAAAAATACCTGTTTCTCTCTACGTGAAATCAGAACCGACCAGATTTTAGCACTCAGCAGAGTAGTCTGCAGCTGCCCCTATGAGACTGTTCTGTGTTTGTAGAGCCTGTAACACAATGGGGTCCCAGTTCACAACAAATACAATACAAATAATAATATTAAGATGCTGCTAGGGGGAAGGGAGCACAGTAGCCAGGGCAGCCCCTGGACCAGCCTCACTGACCACTGCAGAAGTCACCGAGGTCCTGGAAAGTCACGGAATCCGTGACTTCCGTGACAGACTCTCAGCCTTAATTATGATATAATGAGACCACACAGACACAGTTAATCTGCCAGCTAACTGTTACCAGTCATAAGATCATAAGAACGGCCATACTGGGTCAGACCAAAGGTCCATCTTCCCCAGTATCCTGTCTTCCAACAGTGGTCAATGCCAGGTGCCCCAGAGTGAATGAACAGAACAGGTAATCATTAAGTGATCCATCCCCTGTTGCCCATTCCCAGCTTCTGGCAAACCGAGCCTAGGGACACCATCCTTGCCCACCCTGGCTAATAGCCATTGATGGACCTATCCTCCATGAATTTATCTAGTTTTTTTTTTAACCATTAATAGTCTTGGCTTTCACAACATTCTCTGGCAAAGAGTTCCACAGATTGACTGTGTGTTGTGTGAAGAAATACTTCCTTTTGTTTGTTTTAAACCTGCTGCCTATTAATTTCATTTGGTGACCCGCTAGTTCTTGTGTTATGAGGAGTAAACAACACTTCCTTATTTACTTTCTCCACACCAGTCATGATTTTATAGACCTCTATCATATCCCCCCTTAGTTGTCTCTTTTCCAAGCTGAAAAGTCCCAGTTTTATTCATCTCTCCTCATACGGAAGCCGTTCCATACCCCTAATAATTTTTGTTGCTCTTTTCTGAACCTTTTCCAATTCTAATATATATACTTTTTGAGATGGGGCGACCACATCTGCACGCAGTATTCAGATGGGCATACCATGGATTTATATAGAGGCAATACGGTATTTTCTGTCTTATTATCTATCCCTTTCTTAATGATTCTCAACATTGTTAGCTTTTTTGACTGCTACTGCACATTGAGTGGATATTTTCAGAGAACTATCCACAATGACTCCAAGATCTCTTTCTTGAGTGGTAACAGATAATTTAGACCCCATCATTTTATATGTATAGTAACAGATTGATAGAGCCAGAAGAGTTCCCAGGAGTCACCTACTACAGGACAGGCCTAACAAAGAAAATAACAGAACGCCACTAGCCGTCACCTTCAGCCCCCAACTAAAACCCCTCCAACACATTATCAAGGATCTACAACCTATCCTGAAGGATGACCCAACACTCTCACAAATCTTGGGAGACAGGCCAGTCCTTGCTTACAGAGAGCCCCCCAACCTGAAGTGAATACTCACCAGCAACCACATACCACACAACAGAATCACTAACCCAGGAACCTATCCTTGCAACGAAGCCCGTTGCCAACTGTGCCCACATATCTATTCAGGGGACACCATCACAGGGCCTAATCACATCAGCCACGCTATCAAAGGCTCGTTCACCTGCACATCCACCAATGTGATATATGCCATCATGTGCCAGCAATGCCCCTCTGCCACGTACATTGGGCAAACTGGACAGTCTCTACGTAAAAGAATAAATGGACATATCAGATGTCAAGAATTATAACATTCAAAAACCAGTCGGAGAACACTTCAATCTCTCTGGTCACTCGATTTCTGATCTCAAAGTGACTATCCTTCAACAAAAAGTTTCAAAAGCAGACTCCAACGAGAGACTGCTGAATTGGAATTAATTTGCAAATTGGATACAATTAACTTAGGCTTGAATAGAGACTGGGAATGGTTGAGTTATAAAAAGTAACCTATTTCCCCTTGTTTATTCCCCCTCCCCCCCCTCGTTCCTCAGACGTTCTTGTTAAACCCTGGATTTGTGCTGGAAATGGCCCACCTTGATTATCATACCCATTATAAGGAGAGTGATCACTTTAGATAAGCTATTACCAGCAGGAGAGTAGGGTGGGGGGAGAGAAAACCTTTTGTAGTGATAAACACCCATTTTTTCATGGTTTGTGTGTATAAAAACATCTTCTGTATTTTCCACAGTATGCATCCGATGAAGTGAGCTGTAGCTCACGAAAGCTTATGCTCAAATAAATTGGTTAGTCTCTAAGGTGCACAAGTACTCCTTTTCTTTTTGTGAATACAGACTAACACGGCTGTTACTCTGAACGTTGGGATTATGTTTTCCAATGTGCATTAATTTGCATTTATCAACACTGAATTTCATCTGCCATTTTGTTGCCCAATCACCCAGTTTTGAGAGATCCCTTTGTAGATCTTCGCACACTGCCTAGGACTTAACTATCTTGAGTAGTATTTTAGCTATAGGAGAATGAAACCCACTTTCCATTATCATCCTTTTTTAGATATTTCAGCACCAACAGAGCAGAACGCCTCCCTTCACCCAGGCTCAGCGGGGCAAAGAGGGGGAATGGCCATCCACCTCTCACACACACACCCCTTGGGAGACACAGACACACAATGATCCCTTTTTAGATATTTCAGCACCAACAGAGCAGATCGCCTCCCTTCACCCAGGCTCAGCGGGGCAAAGAGGGGGAATGGCCATCCACCTCTCACACACACACCCGTTGGGAGACACAGACACACAATGATCCCAAACCCTTTCTGCACTCAGGTCTCTAGCATGTCTCAAAAGAACAGTGGGTAATGACATATAATTTTAAGATTTAGCCTTTCCTTTTAGTTATGTTGAAAGCCCCTCCCACTGCAAATGCCCTCACTGAACTAAGTTATGAAACCCTCTTTTCAACAATGGCTTCAGTATTCATCACTAAGAGAGCTACAAAGTCATGGCCACCATTTGATGTATCTGAAGATATGATGCACGCATCTCTTCTGCTTTAAACATCTGCTTCTTCATACAGATTCAACTGTCGTTATAACCCAGAACTCATCCTATGTTTAGAGTCGCTCATTTTAGGATTGCAGGCTGCTTTGGAGGAAAAACATAGATGCTGATCTGTTGAGCAAGGAGATCAGGAAATGAATGAGAGCATGTCTCCTGCTCCAGATGTGTTCCAAAAGGACTTAGGGAGAGGTTAAACTGCTCTGATCTTATTTCAGAGGAGCAGCCGTGTTAGTCTGTATTCGCAAAAAGAAAAGGAGTACTTGTGGCACCTTACAGACTAACCAATTTATTTGAGCATAAGTTTTTTATTTATGCTCAAATAAATTGGTTAGTCTCTAAGGTGCCACAAGTACTCCTTTTCTTTCTCTGATCTTAGTATCCTTTCAACAAGCATCTGGATCTTAGTGGGAGTCCTGTGTGGGTTTCACTATGGGAATGCTCCACCCAAAAGTTCTGCTTATACCTGAACCTTCACTATTTGCTCTTGAAGGTTAGGCACAGGAGTTCCAGATGTGGATATAAACTTTTGAAGGATTACAGTGACCTGTCCTGGGCTGAGCCTGGCATTATGTTGTATTGTGTTAGCCAAAAAGTACTGCACTAGGAGACGGATGTAATTTTTCTTCCCACTTTGCATCACACATAGTGAACACTGGAGTTTGGACTCCTGGACACGTGATGTGGCTTTGTGATAATACTAAGTCAAATAATAGTCCATGTTTCATGGTGAAGACAGGCACAGAGATACATGATGTCACCACATTTCAAACAAAGCATTACATCAGGAGTAGTTAATTATTGTTTTTCACGGTCCAGATTTCTTGGTCAAGGTCCAGATTGCAGAGAAACGTTTTTCACATTGCAAGGACAATGATGATAATAATAAGTAAATAAAAAGATGTTGCAGTCCATTCAAAAGCGTCTGGCGGTCCAGATTTGGCCCGTGGTCTTCCTATTGACTACCCCTGCGTTTCATGATCAACAGTTTTACTCAGTGTCCCTAAACAGTGTGCCCAGTTTTAATACAAAGGTATTTATATAGCACCAACCCTTGCCTATCTAACCACATTTTGGCCTGCAAGCTAAGCATAGGATCCTGGGAAGTCACCTCTCAAGAGAACCTTTCTCCTGCTACAAGATACCAATTGTATAGCACATAAATACTTTTTATTAGAATCAGAATGAGTTTCCTCGTAGCAGCGGCCTTCTCACAGAACAGAGGCATCCACTGCAACTGCAGCAAGAACAAGCATGCCCCTACTCCCTCAACATCCAATTGAAGAGCTGTTTCCATGTGGCTGTCTTTGTGCTAGTCGAAACAGTTTAAGCTGCATTTGATTTACAATGTAATCAAACATTTAAAAACAAACAGGGGAAGTGTGAACAGGTGACTAGGAGCCTTCTGGGTTTCTATTCTACCACTAGGATGTGGTAGAATGTGGCCTGGTGGTCAGAGCAGGAGAAACTTGGAGTCAGGACTCCTGGATTCTATCATTGCCTTTGAATCCCTGCAAACACCTTTAGCAAGCCACATCCCCATTGTACCTCAGTTTCTCCACCTGTAAAATGAAGTTAATATTGACTCAGCCAAGATGGATTAGTAGTGTAAGGGAGGACAAACAAGGGAAGGAGGAATTTTCACAGCACAGTCACTTGAAGTGAAGTAAAGACGGCGGGGAGAAAGAAGATTAGACCAAGAAAGAGATGCAAAATTATTTATCTTACATCAAATTACGATCCAAATTAAAAATTCTGGGAAGAAGGGCAGGGCACAGTCACTGATATCGTGTTGCACACATTTCTCCGTATATCATCAGCCTGGCCCTAAGGGCTTTGTACAGTGCTTATTACCACAGCACGTAAGAATTAACGCTATTTAGATTATAAACTCATTGGGCCAGGAATCTTCTCTCTGTCATGGCCTTTAAAGCACAAAGCAGACTTTATTTCAGAGTAACAGCCGTGTTAGTCTTTATTCGCAAAAAGAAAAGGAGGACTTGTGGCACCTTAGAGACTAACCAATTTATCTGAGCATGAGCTTTCGTGAGCTACAGCTCACTTCATCGGATGCATACGATGAAGTGAGCTGTAGCTCACGAAAGCTCATGCTCAGATAAATTGGTTAGTCTCTAAGGTGCCACAAGTCCTCCTTTTCTTAAAGCAGACTTTAGGCACTTTAAAAAAAAACCCCACCAACAACAAAAAAGCAGGCTGCAAGATCCAAACTCCATAAGCCCAAACAACTCTACAGGCTCTGGGACACCACAAGGTCACAGAGCACGTAGGGGAATGCCAAGCCATGCATGCACTGCCATTGCCCTGTTATGCAAGGTCAGTGTCTGGTGTGCTGAATACAGCAAACCACAAAGGGGCACTGCCCTAGGAAGAGAGAATAAGAATGAGATGAATATAATATACCCTGCTGTACAGACTTGAGTCACAAGTCACCTTCCTCCTCCCCCCCCATATGGCTGCTGCAACAGCAGTGGAAGCCTCCTGCGACAATGGCCTGCGTATACATTAACCAAACCCCACACGGGTAGGCAACCCCCTCAACCCACCCACAATGCCTCCAAAAGCCCCTGCACCCCCCAAGGTGTCACCTCCTCACTCCCTCAGGAGTATACACCATCTCTGCAACACCAGTGCGCTGCTACCTGCTTCCCCATCCCAGGGATCTGCACCAAATCCCCCTAGCCAGTGACCTCTGCTCTCCCACCCCCCCACTGACCTCCCTCTCCCAGGGCACATGCACCACTCCAGAGGCCCCTGCAGTGACAATTAATACCTCATTCCCCCCCCACACACACACACACCCGGGATCCTGGCCTTCCCCCATTGCCAGCTTCTCTCCCCACTAGAATCCTCTACTCTCTTGGTACCAATACCACCCCTGCCAGGCACCTCTGCCCCCCCCATGCCCGCTCCTCTCTTCCCCCCCAGGCACCTCTGCCCCCCCATGCCGGCTCCTCTCCCCCCCCCCCGCCAGGCACCTCTGCCCCCCCCATGCCGGCTCCTCTCTTCCCCCCAGGCACCTCTGCCCCCCCATGCCGGCTCCTCTCTTCCCCCCAGGCACCTCTCCCCCCCCCCCATGCCGGCTCCTCTCTTCCCCCCAGGCACCTCTCCCCCCCCCCATGCCGGCTCCTCTCTTCCCCCCAGGCACCTCTCCCCCCCCCCCATGCCGGCTCCTCTCTTCCCCCCAGGCACCTCTCCCCCCCCCCCCATGCCGGCTCCTCTCTTCCCCCCAGGCACCTCTCCCCCCCCCCCATGCCGGCTCCTCCCTCCCCCCCAGGCACCTCTCCCCCCCCCCCATGCCAGCTCCTCCCTCCCCCCCAGGCATCTCCCCCCCCACCCCGCTAGTGTCTCAATCCCGTCGGCCTCCGTCCGCCTCCCTCCCCCCTCCCCACTCCCCACAGTGGCAGCTCCCGGGTCCCACCCGCTCTGGCTACTCTCCCCCCGCCCCGGTACCAGCCCCGCCCCATTCCTAGCCCGCTCCGGCGCTCACCGCCCCGCTCCTGAGCCGCCGCCGCCCGGCCCCGCTGGCCGCCCCGGCTCCATGCCGCCCGGCCCGGCCCGGCCCCGGCCCCGCCCCCTAGCCGCCAGGCCCCGCCCCTGCTCCCCGCCCCTTTAGCCCCCGCGGCGGCTGACCCCTACGCTGCGTGCTGACGTAGTGGGGTTACGCTGACGCCGCGCGCCCGTCAAACTGAGACGGGGGGGGCGCGCTCGCCTGCGAGTAGCCGAGCTGCTGCGGCGTGGGGGGGGGGGGGTTGGAACGCAGGGCCTCCCGGTGCAGCTCCACCGTGGGGACGCACGGCCTCCTGGTGCAGCTCCACCGTGGGGACGCAGGGCCTCTTGGTACCATTCTGCGCTGGAGCCGCACGGTCCGTCGTGGGGACGGGGACCTCTCCCAGTGCCGCTCCGTGCTGGGACCAAAAGGCTTTCTAGGGCAGCTCCGCCTTGGGGTTGCGAGGCCTCCTGGTGCAGTACGGCACTGGGGAAACTGAGGCGGAGAGCCCTGACTTGTCCAAGAATGCCCAGCAGGGCAGGGGTGGCGCAGAAACTGGAACCCAGGCCGCCTGAGACCCAGCCCAACAGCATTTTGGCCCTAGTGATCAACAGAGATCGATGAGAGGGGGAGCTCTCTAGGGAGGAGGTGACTGTAACCCCTTTTTGGTCCCATCCCGATGACAGAGGAAGACGGATCTCTGCCCTGGGAAGTTCACAGACCACACGGTGGCAGGACATTCCCTTAAAGCTCTGCCCCCTTTCAGAAAAAATATTACCCAAGCCTCCCTGTGGACAGAAAATCTGAAGTAACCAACAGAGCAGCATTTACCCCTAAGGGGTAGGAGGATGGACTTGGGGTAACTGCTGCCTGTCTTTTGGGAACCCCACGTGAAGGGCCTTGGCCTGACTTTCAAAGGCACTGCGTGCTCACTGCCACCGCTGACTTCCACAGTAGAGAGACAAGGTGGGTAAATCCCATATCTTTTACGGGACCAACTTTTGCTGGTGAGTGAGACAAGCTTTTGAGCTACATAGAGCGCCTCTTCAGGTTTGGGAAATGTACCCAGAGTGCAGGGCTGGATTACCCAATAGGCAGACTAAGCACATGCTTAGGGCACCAGCAAAGCAGGGGGCACCAAAAAAAATGAAAAGGAGGACTTGTGGCACCTTACAGACTAACAAATTTATTTAAGCATAAGCTTTCGTGAGCTACAGCTCACTTCACGAAAGCTTATGCTCAAATACATTTGTTAGTCTCTAAGGTGCCACAAGTACTCCTTTTCTTTTTGCGAATACAGACTACTTGTATACAGTAACCCATCATCCTTACCCAAGACAATATGTGATGAACTCATTGGTCTAATGAGTGACAAAGTTCGTTCAGCTATTGTGGATGAAATAAGTACTGCGGGGTACTTCAGTTTATCTGTCGACTCTACACCTGATCTTTCACATATTGGTCAATTGAGTATTGTACTAAGATACGTCTCCCCCACAGTTGGAAAACCAGTGAACGATTTATAACATTCCTCAATTTGAAAAGCCACACTGGTGAAGAAATGGCAAATCAAGTACTGCATTATCTGTGCCAAGTTTGCAAAATAGATTTCTCAAAGTGCAGAGGTCAATCTTACGACAACGCTGCTAACATGTCAGGGCATTATCGAGGAATGCAGAAAAAGTTTTTAGAACAGAACAAATATGCCATATTCACACCATGTGCTGCACGCTCTCTCAATCTTGTTGGCCGCAATGCTGTTGATTGTTATCCGGTGGCAGTAAGTTTTTTCTCAACAGTCCAGTTTATACATTTTTCTCTGCCTCAACACACCGATGGGCAGTTCTTAAAACATATTTGGGCAATGACTGTGTGTTGAAATCTCTTTCTAATACTCACTGGGAGGCACATGCAGTGGCAACAAGTGCAATTCTGGAGTCCTACTCAAAGATTGTGGATGCATTAACAAGTATAGCTGAAGATCAATCACAAAAGGGAGAAACTATATGAGAAGGAGAAAACATTGCAAACAAGATGCAACAACTAGAGTTTGTATTCATGTTGACCATGTGGAATGAAATTTTACAACACTTTTACCACACAAATCAAGCTCTCCAAGAAAAAGAATTGGATTTGCAAACATGTGCAGACCTCTGTCAACCATTAGCAGACCACTTACCCACTTTGAGGAATGATTTCGAAAGATTTGAAGACATATCAAAAGATATCTTGCCTGATACTAACTACAAAGAAGCCCAGTCCCGCAAGCGAATCAGGAAAAAACAAGCAAATGACAGCAGTGCAACAGAAACAGCATTGAATGCTAGAGACAAATTTTGCGTATCTACTTACTATGCTATAATTGATACACTTGAAGCTCATATGAAGAGGAGAGGTGACGTGTACAAAGACGTATCAAGTAGATTTTCTTTTCTAAACGATATGGACTTATCTGATGAACAATATTCACAAAGTTCCCAAAAGCTAGTTGATTCATACCCTGTTGACTTGAACATGAATCTGTGTGGAGAAGTACGGCAGTTCCACTGTTATAAGAAAAGGAGTACTTGTGGCACCTTAGAGACTAACCAATTTATTTGAGCATAAGCTTTCGTGAGCTACAGCTCACTTCATCGGACTAACACGGCTGTTACTCTGAAACCTGTCCACTGTTATATGCGCACAAAGTTTAATGAAACAGGAAAAATGAAATTCAGTCACATTGATCTTCATGACACAATATTGAAAGACGGAATACAATGTCAGGTTTCAGAGAAGCAGCCGTGTTAGTCTGTATTCGCAAAAAGAAAAGGAGGACTTGTGGCACCTTAGAGACTAACCAATTTATTTGAGCATAAGCTTTCGTGAGCTACAGCTCACTTCATTGGATGCATTCAGTGGAAAATACAGTGGGGAGATTTATATACATAGAGAACATGAAAGAATGGGTGTTACCATACACACTGTAAGGAGAGTGATCACTTAAGGTGAGCTATTACCAGCAGGAGAGTGGAGGGGGGGGAACCTTTTGTAGTGATAATCAAGGTGGGCCATTTCCAGCAGTTGACAAGAACATCTGAGGAACAGTGGGGGGTGGGGGAATAAACATGGGGAAATAGTTTTACTTTGTGTAATGACCCATCCACTCCCAGTCTCTATTCAAGCCTAAATTAATTGTATCCAGTTAATTGTTAGTCTCCAAGGTGCCACAGGTACTCCTTTTCTTTTTGGGAATACAATGTGTATTTCCAAATGTAGAGATTGCACTACGTACTTTTCTAACATTGATGATTACTAACTTCTCCGCAGAATGCTCTTTTTCTCAGCTGAAAAAAACCCTCAGGGAACAACAGTGTGTCAGGACAGACTTGATTCACTTTCCCTATTGTGTATGAAAGCGGACATGCTTTGTCGAATCAGCTTTGATGAACTTATCCAGAATTTTGCAATCAGAAAATCTAGAAAGAAGCTATTTTAATTTCAGCATACATGTAAGTTTTATGTCATTTCAAAAAATAAAATTTTATTTTACGGTATAGTATTGTTTTTATTTTGAATTACATAGGGGGTGGGGGACCATAATCTTTTCAGTGTTTAGGACTTCTAAAGGTCTTAATCCGGCCCTGCCAGAGTGTCACACTAGATGATCATAATGGTCCCTTCTGACCTTAATATCTATGAGTCTATGAGTCACTGCTAAATACAAGATCAAACAGATTGTTTAGCATAAGAAGTTAGCACATATTCTAAGGGACCATTCAAGATGAAGTGGCCAATTAACACCTCTGTAGTTGTAGG
This sequence comes from Chelonia mydas, assembly GCF_015237465.2. Classification (NCBI taxonomy): domain Eukaryota; kingdom Metazoa; phylum Chordata; order Testudines; family Cheloniidae; genus Chelonia; species Chelonia mydas. The sequence continues at coordinate 4,273,449 of NC_051260.2, forward strand.
ACAAAAAGGGGGGTTAGTGGGTTACAGGTTGTTGTAATAGACCCGTTAACATTTTACCCGCAATTGGGGATATTGCAGATTATGTATTCCTTACGCCATACGATCCTAAACCGAACTTCGCACCCCTTGATAATCAGTACATTAGTCCCTGATAAACAGAAACTTCTATTCTTAAACTCTTTATTGTTTTCTTTTTATTTTAACATCATCTTAATAAAATTTTTAAATAAGCCATGAATCCAGTGTCTTTATTAAGGTCATGATTTTTAGTGTCTAACAGTTATGAAATTAAGCTCCCAGGCTCATCTTTTGAAAGTATTGGACAGGTTTCCTTTGCGCTCCCAGACTCGTCTTTTGAAAGTATTGGACAGGTTTCCTTTGACGATGAGGACTGATAGATCAAAATTCTACAAGCCATTACCCTCTGATCCCACTGAGGGTTACCAAAAGAAACTACACCATCTGCTCAAGAAACTCCCTGAAAAACGACAAGAACAAATCCGCACAGACACACCCCTAGAACCCCAAGCAGGGGTATTCTATCTGCTACCCAAGATCCATAAACCTGGAAATCCTGGATGCCCCATCATCTCAGGCATTGGCACCCTGACAGCAGGATTGTCTGGCTATGTAGACTCCCTCCTCAGGCCCTACGCTACCAGCACTCCCAGCTATCTTCGAGACACCACTGACTTCCTGAGGAAACTACAATCCATCGGTGATCTTCCTGAAAACACCATCCCAGCCACTATGGATGTAGAAGCCCTCTACACCAACATTCCACACAAAGAGGGACTACAAGCCGTCAGGAACAGTATCCCCGATAATGTCACGGCAAACCTGGTGGCTGAACTTTGTGACTTTGTCCTCACCCATAACTATTTCATATTTGGGGACAATGTATACCTTCAAATCAGCAGCACTGCTATGGGTACCCGCATGGCCCCATAGTATGCCAACATTTTTATGGCTGACTTAGAACAACGCTTCCTCAGCTCTCGTCCCCTAATGCCCCTACTCTACTTACACTACATTGATGACATCTTCATCATCTGGACCCATAGAAAAGAAGCCCTTGAGGGATTCCACCATGATTTCAACAATTTGCATCCCGCCATCAACCTCAGCCTGGACCAGTCCACACAGGAGATCCACTTCCTGGACACTACAGTGCTAAGAAGCGATGGTCACATAAACACCACCCTATACCAGAAACCTACTGACCACTATACTTACCTACATGCCTCCAGCTTTCATCCAGACCACACCACACGATCCATTGTCTACAGCCAAGCTCTATGATACAACCGCATTTGCTCCAACCCCTCAGACAGAGACAAACACCTACAAGATCTCTATCAAGCGTTCTTACTACTACAATACCCACCTGCTGAAGTGAAGAAACAGATTGACAGAGCCAGAAGAGTAGCCAGAAGTTACCTACTACAGGACAGGCCCAACAGAGAAAACAACAGAACGCCGCTAGCTAACTAAACTAGGAAAATTTCCTATGTCTGACTTTTTGTTGCAATACAGAAAGACATTTTTATTCAGAAATGAAAACTTTCAGCCCCCAACTAAAACGTCTCCAGCGCATCATCAAGGATCTACAACCTATCCTGAAGGAGGACCCATCACTCTCACGGATCTTGGGAGACAGGCCAGTCCTTGCTTACAGACAGCCCTCCAACCTGAAGCAAATACTCACCGGCAACCACACACCACACAACAAAAACACTAACCCAGGAACCTATCCTTGCAACAAAGCCCGTTGCCAACTGTGTCCACATATCTATTCAGGGGACACCATCATAGGGCCTAATCACATCAGCCACACTATCAGAGGCTCGTTCACCTGCACATCTACCAATGTGATATATGTCATCATGTGCCAGCAATGCCCCTCTGCCATGTACAGTGGCCAAACCGCACAGTCTCTACGTAAAAGAATAAATGGACACAAATCAGATATCAAGCATTATAACATTCAAAAACCAGTCGGAGAACACTTCAATCTCTCTGGTCACACGATTACAGACCTAAAAGTCGCAATTCTTCAACAAAAAAACTTCAAAGACAGACTCCAATGAGAGACTGCTGAATTGAAATTAATTTACAAACGGACACCATTAAATTAGGCTTGAATAAAGACTGGGAGTGGATGTGTCATTACACAAAGTAAAACTATTTCCCCATGTATTTTCCTCCCCTACTGTTCCTCAGACGTTCTTGTCAACTGCTGGAAATAGCCCACCTTGATTATCACTACAAAAGGTCCCGACCCCCCCCCCCCACTGGTAATAGCTCACCTTACCGGATCACTCTCGTTACAGTGTGTATGGTAACACCCATTGTTTCATGTTCTCTATGTATATAAAATCTCCCCACTGTATTTTCCACTGCATGCATCCGATGAAGTGAGCTGTTGGTCACAAAAGCTTATGCTCAAATAAATGTGTTAGTCTCTAAGGTGCCACAAGTCCTCCTTTTCTTTTTGTGGATACAGACTAACACAGCTGCTACTCTGAAACCTGGCTTTGTGAAGTGTTCACCCATGGGTGATACGGTGTTTTTGTCTTTTTATCATTTATCTTTTTTGATCTGAGAGTTCATCCGAGAGCATAGTGATAGCAGAGGGTACACAAGCACACAGGCCCTTTTCCTCCTCAAAGGTTGAAATCAATGCAAGTTAGATGCCTAAATACTTTTGAGGATCTTCACCTTAGTATGTCAAGTTGGGGACCTAAAATCAGTGGCCACTTTTGAAAAAAAATGTGGGTTCAATTTCTCCATGCCTCACTTTCCCCATCTGTAAAATGGGATAATACTTCCCTACCTCCCAGGGAGCTGTGAGAATAAAGGCCCAGATCTTCAGAGGTCTCTAGTCGCCTATTGCTCATTTACATATTTGGGAGACACTCAGATACTATAATGATGGGACCTATGAAAGTACCTTGATAAACAGAATCCTCCTTCTTCATGCAAGAACTCAGGGGTCAGACAGACAATTTGATCAAGACAACTTGGTGCATGATTGTGAGGATGTGAAGCAGCAGGGAGGGGGGAGTGTTGACCTGGGAATGTGCCCTGGGGATGGGAGACCTGAGAGCCTGTAACCTGAGCCAGGAGGGGGAGGGGGAGGTAACACCTCTGCCCAGGAATGTGAAGATAGACTGCAGAAGGGAACCTGCTGGGGGGGGGGGGGGGTTAGTTTCAGTTTGGGGCTGGGTGGAGGAACACAGGGAACCCCAGGGCTGGCGTCTAAGCTCCCTGCTCCCCCAGAAGGACTTGACTGAGGGGTCCTGGGTGTACCCACAAGCTCTGTTTTGGACTGTGTTTCTGTTGTCCAATAAACCTTCTGTTTTATTGTAGACAGACAATTTGACCAAGACAACTTGGTGCATAATCTTTAGGACCTAGCTCAGAGGTGGGCAAACTACAGCCTGCAGGACCGTCCTACCTGGCCCTTGAGCTCCCGGCCGGGGAGGCTCGCCCCCAGCCCCTTCCCTGCTGTCCCCCCTCTCCCGCAGCTACACCGCTGCGTGGGCAGCGCTCTGGGCGGCGGAGTTGTGCGCTCCTGCCGAGCAGAGCGGCAGCGTGTCTAGCTCCAGCTGGGCGGTGCGGCTGCCAGACATGCTGCTCTGAACGGCATGGTAGGGGGGCTGGGGGTTGGATAAGGGGTGAGGGGTCCTGGGGGGCAGTCAGGGGACAGGGAGCAGGGGGCGGTTGGATGGGGCGGAGGTTCTGCAGGGGGGCGGGGGCGGTCAGGGGACAGGGAACAGTGGGGGGGGGGTTGGATAGGCACGGGGTCCCGGGGGGCCTGTCAGGGGGTGGGGTGTGTGGATAGGAGTTGGGGGACTGGGAGCAGGGGAGTTGGATGGGGGTGGGATCCCGGGGGGCGGTTAGGGGCGGGGGGTCCCGGGAGGGGGCAGTCAGGGGACAAGGAGCAGGGGGGTTGGATGGGTCGGGGGTTCTGAGGGGGGCAGGAAGTGGGAGGGGGCGGATGGGGGTGGGGGCCAGGCTGTTTGGGGAGGCACAGCCTTCCCTACCCAGCGCTCCATACAGTTTTGCAACCCCAATGTGGCCCTCGGGCCAAAAAGTGTGCCCACCCCTGACCTAGCTGCTTCCAAAGCAATGGGGCTTCTGTGCAGAATTTTTTTATGAGATTGACGTTATTTCCGACTACTACACTGCGTGGAACTGAAAAGAATGTCATTATTGTTTAAGTTCCAGTAGTGTCTTGAGAAATACTGAGAAGTGATTATATTTATATTAGCTTGATTATTTGTATTACAGTAGCATCAAGAGTCTCCGACAGAGATGTGGGCCCCCAGCATGCCAGGCAGACAATCCCTGAGAAGAGCTCACACTTAGAGGAGGATGGAAGGGGGAAACTAAGGCACAGAAAGAGGTAATGCCTTTCCCAAGGCCATGCAACAAGTCAGTGGCAAAGGTGGCTATAGAACCCAGAGCTCCCGGCTTGCAATCCAGTACCCCAATCCCTGGATCTCGCGGCCTCTCCGAATAACAAATATGGAGTCCAGTGGTTAGAGCAGGAACTTTGGAAGTCAAGACTCCTAGGTTCTACTCCTACCTATTATAATATGTGCTCATAGCAGTATCCTGGACTTCGTTTTTTTTAGAAAATCTACAAGGATTTTATATAGATTGGCTAATGGAGAATACTCTAGTTCTTATAAAACATATTAAAGATCCATTCCATGATGTAAAAGTCTGTTTTATCCTTCACTGGTTTATTACCTAACTCCATAAAGTATAAGTGATTTCCCCCCTTATTAAATAGACTGTTCAGCTTGAGTGCTCTGTTCTCTAGAGATGGTCGGAAAATTTCCAACAGAACATTTTTCTTTCAAAAAATGCTGCAATAATGTATCAATTTTGATGGAAACCAGCAGATTTCCTGCCCCTCCCTGGATCCTCGGCAGCTCACCTGGGGAGACGGGACCAGAAATTTTGAACAAGTTCCATTTCAGTTCTTCCCAAAGGGATTTTTTTTTTAAATGTCCCTCCGATGGAAAATTTCCTATGTCTGACTTTTTGTTGCAATACAGAAGGACATTTTTATTCAGAAATGAAAACTTTTATTTGGGAGGCAAATTCTGGTTCCCACACAGCTTCACGATGACTTTTGGCTAGGGAAACCTAGAGATCAAATATTTGAAATAATTATTTTCTGAAAACTATAATGCAAAAATAAAGAAAGAAATGTTGTCACCTTTGTCACCCAAGTTTGTGATACAATCAGAACAGAATTGGGCTGTGGCTGGTGCATCACTGTGGCCATTTAAAAAGTGCACAGCACACTGCATGTTCCCCTATCTCTGTTTCCCCACCCCACAATTTCATTATAATCCACCGAAACAGACATGCTGTTTCACCCTGACACATCAGGGAATGCAAGACGGATAGATCAAGCTATGTGTTAAGGGCAGATGAAGAAGAGAAAAGCTTGCCAGTCACCATAAAGAAATGTCACCCTCAATAAATTAAACTATATGCCACAGTGCACATAGCATATGCTTGCTTGTACTCCTGGAATAGGAGAGAGCTTTGTAGACAAGCAAGCAAGACTAATCTTTGGCTTTTAGTTAATGTCTGTAGAGGTTTGGAGAGAATAAAGTTCATTATATTTGTCCAAAGCTTCAACTTTTCACAAGCAGACAAGTTTTGCAATGCTGCTTTCCTTTTGTTTAAAACACATGGGAGCAAAATAATTACACATGTTATCAGGGAAACAAAACCACTGAATCCAGCACAGATAACCAGGCAGCGAATGTGTGGAGCTTTTCGTTTCCCTGTGGTTGTCTCTGGGCTAAAGGGCAAATTGTGCATTTCCAATGGAGTGAAAAATTCCCTTGTATGTCTGCAACCCTGAAAGATAAATCCCCCTTCCGGCAGGTTGAAAACGACATCATCAAACTGAGCTGGAAGTTGTAACTACTAGGAATAGATGGGTTTCAGAGTAACAGCCGTGTTAGTCTGTATTCGCAAAAAGAAAGGAGTACTTGTGGCACCTTAGAGACTAACCAATTTATTTGAGCGTAAGCTTTCGTGAGCTACAGCTCACTTCATCGGATGCATATGATGAAGTGAGCTGTAGCTCACGAAAGCTTATGCTCAAATAAATTGGTTAGTCTCTAAGGTGCCACAAGTCCTCCTTTTCTTTTTAGGAATAGATGGTTGATCATGCTCAATCAGATCCGAGGTCATCTAGTTTAGCATCCTGTCTCCCACAGTGGCTAGCACCAGTTGCTTCAGAGAAAGCTACTAGAAGCCCCGCAGTGGCGGTAATGGGGTAGCCTACCCCCCAGGGAAAAATTTTTCCTGACCCGCAATAATTTATGCCCTGGAACAGGAAGATTTATGTTGCTTCCAAAACTCTTGGGTTGCTTTGTGTTTTGATAATCTGACCTAGCTGCCAGTAGCCTTGTTAAAGATCAACATGCGGGTGCTGCCCATGAGACAACGTCTGCTATTGACAGCGCCTAGGAAGGGCGACAAAAACACTTTATTACTTGAACAATGCTCCGTTGCTTTGAGAAAATAAACGCCTCTACAGGTGCGAAACATAGCAAGGAAGCTTGACTCCCCTCTGAGTTAAGGAAACCAATAATTAGGAATGGATTTCCTAGCTCTTCCCCTCTCTTCAGCTTACTTACCCAGCTCGCTGATCGAAGAACTCTGGTCCAGAATATATTTCTTAGTCATTATGCCGAAGCGGTGTTTGCCACTTATCCCGTAGCTCCTGGGACACAGCAGCGGAGCCCACTCTGCTCTTGTCTTTATACAAGTGTCTCCCTCCGATAAGATAACGGTACTTCAGATATGCCCAGGAATTGGCTGGCATTGGGCAGAGCTGCTTGAAAGAAGCTTAAGAAACCAATTGGAATGTTGTTTTCCAAACACAATTAACCCGGCTTTCCTCTTATCGTTGTGAAAAGAACTGACAGGGTGGTTATTAATGGGTCATTAATTGGGTATCAGAAACCTTGATCCAGAGGATTTTCCCTAGTTCAAGTGGCTGTGGCTAATCCACTGCCCTGAACAAATGTTATCAATATGGGGTGCTAAATCAAAAAGCCATTTGGTAGAACTTTATGCAGCTCTCTGGCAATTAAGTGCATGAGACACACTGGACTCTGCTCTGACAGGGCCACTTTTCCGACAGATTAGAAGCAGAACTGGCATTGCTGTGTCGCAGTACGTGCAGCACTCATAGGGCATCAGCTGAGTAAATACGATACAAAGTATCATGGATCGATGCTGATCTGAAAGTTTCGTAAAGACTGAAGGTATCAATCGATGACCTGGAAGCTATCAGTAAAGCCTATAAAAGCTTCTGTGCATTTCTTCTGATAAGCAAAAGCTGAACATGCAAAACATGAGCTGCCATATACTCATTTGACAGACTTATCACCCAACAGGGCATGGGAGGTATCGTGCCACCTCAGCCTTTCCCCAAAGGTGGTAGAATACATAAATGTATTTGGCTCATGATGACTGTGAAGCAGCCACCAGGCCTTCTGAAAGGATAGGATGGTATGACCGTGCCTCTGTGGGTCACAACTGCGAATACCAATTCAGGACAAACCGCTGAGAAATAGAGCAAGCACACCCCAAAACTGGTGGGTTATTCTCCCATGAGATATACCAAACCAGCAACAAAAGTAAACTTCCGTTTCACCACACTGACTAACAAGAAGCAGTCTCCTTAGGCATTCCAATCCTTGTATCACGACCAAAAACACTAGATTTAATGATGAGTGGTTATTTAAAACCAATTTAATCAAACAAAAGGGTTCTTCTGATCCCAAAGAACATGCCACATACCCAAAAATCATGCTGTTGCCAGTCCTTTACTATCTAAAATCTAAAGGTTTATGTATAAAAAGAAAAAGAAAGAAAGGTGAGAATTAAAATTGGCTAAAGGAATCAAATACATACAATAATTGCAAAGTTCTTGGTTCAGGCTTGTAGCAGCGATGGAATAAACTGCTGGCTTGTTAAGTCTCTGGTTGCTTGCAAATCCTTGGAAGGTCTGCAGTCTCTTGGTTAGAATGCTCCCATTAGTATAAGTTCATAGTCCAGAGATCTGAGCAGGAAAGAGGCAAAATGGAGATGTCTCTAGGGCCTTTTATAGCTTTTGCCAAGTGAAGGGGAAACCTGTTGTTCTAGGTTGTGGAAAACCACAAGTAACAAGATGGTGTTTGGAGTCACATGGCCGAGTCACATGTCCACGTGTGATTTCGCTTAGTCATAGCAGAAGCCATCCCATACTACAGTTAGAACGTTCACAGGAAAGTCCATTACATGTGGATAGGCATTTTCCATGGTCCTTTGTGAGTTAAGTTTCAGAGTAGCAGCCGTGTTAGTCTGTATCTGCAAAAAGAAAAGGAGTACTTGTGGCACCTTAGAGACTAACAGATTTACTTGAGCATAAGCTTTCGTGAGCTACAGCTCACTTCATCAGATGCATGCAGTGAATTGGGTTCTGCATGCTAACACCCAAAGTACTTTTTCCAACACTTCGGTATTTCATACGGGTGCTGGTATAAGCTCAGTATCAGCAGTGAACTGAAAGGATCACCAAGTTCTTTTGGCTACAAAGCTCTTCCCTGCAACATTTCACAGACTATTTCAGTTCATCTCTTTTTCCATGCTTACTTTTAAGCCTTCAAATAACTTGTTTTATCGCACCTCCTGCACTTTGTGAAAGTCCTTGCTAGATTTTCATCTATGTAATCTGGTTAGCGGCGCACACACCCTTTCACAGCTCAGTGTAAGTTGTTAAACAACATAACTCAAGCTGTCTGTAAATGAAGGCTGGAATTCCGGTTCAGGATTCTGAAGAAACTGCCTTTGCATTCGGAGGTTTTTTAACGTGCTTCCCAGGGCTATGGCCCTCAGGCCATTTCTGCATTAATGAAATTTGTTCTGGCCCAACTACACCAATATAGTTGCATTGATGCAAACCCCTAATGTAGACGTGCTGCAACAGTGCAAAGCGAGGCCTATACAAGAGTAAGTTGCACAGGTGTAAACCCTGCTACATGTCTACACAAAGGGCAGGTCTACACTTAAAAGCACTTAAGTGAAGACGCTCCTATGCCAGCGGGAGAGCTTCTCCCGTTGGCAGAGTTAATCCACCTCCATGAGAGGCTCTCTAGACAGGGGGTTATGTTGGTATAAATATGTTGCTACCCCTGAGCAACGTAGTTAAACTGACAAGTCTGTAGTGTAGACCTGGCCGGACAGTTTGCAATGATGTAGTTACAATGGTACCAGATTCCTTAATGCAGACATATGGAGCGCCATGCTTTCCCCCAGACTCCTCAAAACTGAGGATCTGAAATGCGAAGCTGGAGTTTCTTTCCTGCCCAAGTGTTAAGCCTGCATGCATCTGATGAAGTGAGCTGTAGCTCACAAAATCTTATGCTCAAATAAATTTGTTAGTCTCTAAGGTGCCACAAGTACTCCTTTTCTTTTTGTGAGTTAAGTGTTCATTGATGGGCCATCCAACTTGAATAGCTCCTTCACAATGTGCTGGCTAAACACCTTGTTGTTACCACAGGAGCAAACATTTGAAATACAGGTACATAGTTAATATTCATAACTTCAGATACAAAAATGATACATGCATACAAATAGCATAATAATATTCAGCAAATCATAACCTTTCTATAGACACCGTACTTGACATACTTTGGACAAGATTTGTTGCAATTATATAACAGTGATAGCAACAATGATCTGCATGGTCATATTTTAATCAGATAATGTCACAGATGGAATGACGCAATATTGATCATTCCCTTTCTTACTTCCCCTTCTCAATAGTTGGGCATGTTCCTATCGCACCCAACAGTCTTCCATTAATAATTTTTGGAGAGGGGAGGGTGACAACCACTGTAAATTACAGAAACTAAACCAACATCCTTCAGTTTCAGTAAAGTCTTTCAGACATCATTGTTTAGTGGCTTGAGTATAGGAAAGGGAGCCAGGAACCTTGTGACAGATATTGGCATTGTATTGATAACAAATGTTATCAATATGGGGAACTAAATCAAAAAGCCATTTGGTAGAACGTTATGCAGGTCTCTGGCAATTAAATGCATAAGACACGCTGGACTCTGGTCTGACAGGGCCATTTTCCCCACAGCTTAGAACCAGAACTGGCATTGCTGTGTCACGATACTCGCAGCGCTGATAGGGCATCAGCTGGGTAAATATGATACAAAGTATCATTGATCAGTGCTGATCTGAAAGTTTCATAAAGACTGAATTTATCAGTCGATGAATATACCACACTGTGTTAAATTTATGAATGGTTGATGTCTGATTGTGTTCTACTTCATGTGGGCGAGTAATCTTAGCTCTTCCAGGAGCTAAAAAACACTAAGGTAAATCACTGAGACTAAACAACTCTAGAGAGGGATCAGCCCTCATACACTGGCTCAAGCTAAGTTTTCCATAGACTAGGAGACAAAGAAAGGGCCTTTTTCTATAAAAAGATTGGCTTGAACTGACACAGGGCCTTCTTTCTGATCCAGCAAACAGACAGGACCTTCTGTCCAACGGTTGGGGCAACGCTGGGGAAGGATTGGAAGGACTTTGATCTACTAGTGCCCCAGAAAACTGATGGTGACCTCTGGTAAGCTTTTAGCATATAGGAACGCTGATTGTTTTTTTATATTTTCTCTATAATGCTTTTAACTTAAGAATGAATGTGCTTGCTTGGAAAGGGCTGTGTGATGACACTCAGAGAGAAAGCAAAGCATAGGTGCTGGTCTCTAGGCAGACTGACATGCCGGGGATATCACAGAGTAAGGCAGAGAGCAATACAGCCTTAAAACCCCCGGGGTCAGTGAGGAATGGGACAAGAAACAGGTGATGGCTGGAGACCTGATTGGGAGTTCCAGGCACAGTTACTCTGAAATTGTGACATCTGGCTCTGATATTGATTCTCTTCTGTGACCACAGACAAGATATTTCCCTCTCGGCCTTGTAAAATGGGGAGAACGCTCTCTAACTTTGCCGGAAGTCTGTGAATTGCTTAGTGAATGTAAAGCTCACTGAAGATAAAACAAAATATTATTGAAGTGCTAATTAATTGATATTAAGAATACTATCCCAGAACAATGATGCAAAAAGATTTAAAGCCAAACTCTTCCCATGATGCCACTTCCAAGTTTGTTCCTGAAAACTGTACCAACAGGTCAAATGATATTGTACAAGAACAGCACAATCTACCCCATTTGAAAAAAGCAGGAGCATCAAGACATTTGTAAGTTTGGTGGGTAAGATATACAGTTATTATTTGCATAGCATCAACTACAGGCGAGGCACTTGTACCACCGCATTTAGCCATTCCCTTTATTGGCACTTTAGGGAACAAGAAAATCACATCTAAAGAGAGTTAAGGTAACCGAGGGGTCCTGGCAGAAACGAGGGAAGGTGGAAGGGTGCGAGAAAGAGGGAGGGAGGGACAGGCACAATTGGACAGGAAGAGGGACTCATGGAGAAACAGAGAAGAGAGAAAAGGAGTACTTGTGGCACCTTAGAGACTAACAAATTTATTTGAGCATAAGCTTTTGTGAGCTACAGCACTCTAAGGTGCCACAAGTCCTCCTTTTCGTTTTGCGGATACAGACTAACACGGCTGCTGCTCTGAAACCAGAGAAGAGAGAGTTTGACAGGTGGGTTGGAAATTGTTAGACAGTGGAAAGATCTCGCACGTCTCAGAAATTCCTGGAGAGTTTATTTAGCTCAGCAGTTCTTACAGTATCACACCCAGTGCCACGAGGGGAAAGTCTCACGCCCTTGTGTGGACACAGGGTGACCAGATAGCAAGTGTGAAAAGTTGGAACACTTTTTTTTTTTTGGTGAGGTGGGTATAGTTGCATATGTAAAACAAAGCCCCTAATACCAGGATGTCTGGTCACCCTATGTGGATGTGACAGAACATATCTTTTGAAGGCAGGGGAATGGGGTGTAAAGATCCCACTACAAGACAACACTAGGAATAACCCCCTCTAGTGGCTTCAGGTGGCACAGGCATAAATCATGAGTTATGTCTTGGCCCGCCTGGCTGTACAAGTGCTGGTAAAGTCCAGAGAGGACAGAAGCCTTGGGTCTCCGCACACATCGGAATGGGTTTATGCAGGACATCTTCCAGAACATTCAGGAGACAGCATCTGCCCTGAGGTGTCCACAGTCTGACATCAGCAAAATTGCAGGGTGGCAATCAGGGTACAGGAGAGCTCAGAGTGTTGGGGACACTGGGGCATGGCCACTAGGTAACTTGAGGGGATGGAAGACCACGAGTGTCGATGAAGCCCCCTCGCACTAGGCCCAAGTGTCCTTGGCCCCCCCGCCTGGAGGCACTCGCAGCAGTTATGCTGAGGATCTGCAACAATATGCTGCAGAGTCAGACTGCCTGAAACTAAACAAGGCCAAACAGGGCAGATATGGAAGAACAATGCTGAATAAAGCAGCTTTATGTATAGTTTAATAAATGATACAAAAAACAAGGGAACTAGCTGGGAACTGGATTGGCTGGCTATATGGATACTTAGGGCAGCTTGCTATTGGATAGGTATGCTGGGAAAAAAGGATGTATAAAAGCCTGTGTAACTTCCTGCTCTGGGTGCAGGATTGGAGATTCTATTCTCCCTGGACCTTGTTTGCAGCTGCAAATAAACTTTTCTGCTTCTCCACCCCATTGTGATTATTGGGTGACGCACACCGGGTAGCGAACCCACCCCCGCTGTTGTTTTGCCTCTCGGCACTGGGTGCTGGCAACAGCTTTTGGCGTCCCTGGGTGGGCGATGAGGCTGCTATTTAGCCTTGCCCGGACTCCTCCTGGAGGTCGAGGATTGCAGCGAGAACCGACGCCCAGCGTGCACCGGTGAGTTCATCGGGGACCTCGGAGGAGATGCGATTTGATCGACCCCGGAGGGCACAATGGTGCAACGCACTCAGATAGTGGAGAAGCAGTTGTGGTGGAAAACGGTGAAGAACTGGTCCCTTGGATGAGGTAGGAACCTTTTGAAATCCGGATTGTATGCTCTGTTGGAACTGGGGATGCCCAGAGTTACCCTGTAGGTCTGGGACAGGGACAGAGCTCGGGGGTTAGGGCACAGTGTACGCCCCTAGAGTGCATTCTAGCAAACTGGAAGGTATTTGGTGCGGATCACATGACTAAGAGCCAATTAAAACGATTCTGTACAGTTGACTGGCCTCAATATCAACTAGAGGACCAGGAGTGGTGGCCACCAGGAGGGTCAATTAATTACAACACGATCCTCCAATTAGTTTTGTTTTGTCAGTGAATGGGTAAATGGAATGAACATTTGTATGCACAAGCGTTTATGGCTTTAAGAAACAGAACAGAGCTGTAATTCTGCAGAGCTGTAATCTGACTCCGACTGGTTCGGTAGTAGCTAATGTTAGTCCCCAAACCCCCACCCCCACTGTAATGGCAGAGCCGGTGTCCCCTTTGGCCCCCACACCCCCACCTTATAAGGGTAGGATGCCTCGGGTTACAGAGATTGCCCCCTCGGTGGGACTCTATCCTTTGATTACCGAGACTGTTGTGGCTTGCCCAGGGGCAGACGGACGTCAGGCTACCACTATGCAAGTTTACACCTATGTGCCATTCAATCCAATAGACCTAGCAGCTTTTAAAACACAGGCTGGGGAATTCTCCATGAACCCAAGCCGGTTTATTTCAGTCTTTGAGGGGTGCCTCAGTAGTAACAAGCCGGATTGAGACGACTGTAATATCCTCCTGAGAACCCTGTTGTCTGAGGTAGAGCGGAATCAGGTTACAGCTAAGGCAAGGGGAGCGTCAGCTTTCAAGCGGAAAAAAAAAAAAAAGAAAGGAAGCTATCTGTCAAGTTCCTACCCCAAGTAACCGTAAGCGGCTCAGGGCATTTCTGGGTATGGCAGGCTTTTGCAGGATATGGATCCCAGAGTTTGGACTGTGGGCTAAACCCCTGTACGACTGTGTAAAAGGAGCAGATCATGATCCCTTCTATTGGACCCCAGAGGCTGACAGGGCATTTAAAATCTTGAAAAGGAAGTTGATGGAAGCCCCGGCTCTGGGCCTGCCGGATCTCTCTAAGCCGTTTCAGTTGTATGTACATGAATGAAAGGGGGTGGCCGTAGGAGTGCTCACACAGCTGTTAGGAGCACGGAGACATCCCGTGGCTTATTTTTCTAAGCAATTGGATCAGGTTGCAAAGGGTTGGCCGGCATGTTTACAGGCGGTCGCAGCTACTGCCCTAGTGCTTGAGGAAGCCAAGAAGCTAACACTGGGAGGGGTTATGCAAATCTATACTCCCCATATGGTCCGAGCCTTATTGGATGCAAAGGGAGGGCTTTGGCTCACCCAGGCTCGGATTGCTCGGTACCAGGCTAAGCTGTTAGAGAACCCTGAAGTCACCTTACAGCCTTGCCCCTCCCTTAACCCAGCCACCCTCTTGCCAGAAACAGAGGAACAAAAACATGACTGTTTAGAGATCATAGATGCCCAGTACTCCAGCCGTCCGGATTTAAAGGATGTACCCCTCCCAAATGCAGATTATGAGTGGTACACTGATGGTAGCAGTACTGTAATAGATGGGCAAAGGAGGGCGGGTTATGCTGTTGTGACCCTCCATGACACTGTGGAAGCTGAAGGTTTGCCTGCTGGGACCTCTGCCCAGCTTGCCAAACTAATAGCCCTGACCCGTGCACTTGAACTGTCAAAAGGAAAGCGGGTCAACATTTTTACTGATTCAAAGTATGCTTTTGGTGTGCTGCATGCTCATGCTGGCCTATGGAAGCAAAGGGGAATGCTGACAGCCCAAGGCTCCCCAGTCAAGTACGGGCCCCAAATCCTCTGGCTCCTAGAAGCCGTACAACTTCCCTCGGAAGTGGCGGTGGTACACTGTAAAGCCCATCAAAGGGAAGATCAAGATGTGGCCAGAGGTAATGCCCGGGCAGATAGAGAGGCTAAGCATGCTGCCACCCTGCCTTCCCCTCAGGCTGAGAACGCCAATATGCATGCCCTTATCCCATCAGTAGGGGAGCTTCCAACCCCTCAGTACTCTGGGGAGGAGAGACAGCTAACTGACAAACTCGGTCTCCGGGAAAAGGAGGGATGGCTCCATTCCCCGGAAGGGAAGGTCCTCCTAACCAAAGGGCCTGATCCAGCCGGTGCTGCAGAAACTACATCAAACCACTCATGCTGGCAGGGAAGCACTTATCCAGCTAATGGGAAAATACTTTATCACTTCCGGACTCCGACCCCTGGCTGCCCAGGTACAGGCGGACTGCTTAGTCTGCCAAAAGAATAACCCCCGACTGGGACATCCTGTGCCACCAGCTGCCCTAGAACCCATTCCGGGCCCCGGACAAGTGTGGCAAATAGAATTTACTGAGTTTCCCCGGACCCAAGGGTTCAAATATCTCCTTGTCATAGTGGATCGGTTCAGCGGATGGCCAGAAGCCTTCCCATGCCATAATTGCACTGCCAGAACAGTGGCCCTTAAGTTTGTTAAGGAGATCATTCCTCGCTTTGGACTCCCCCTGTGGATGGAATCTGACAACGGGACACATTTCACGTCAAAAATCATCCAAAGCATCTCACATGCCTTACAGATCCCCTGGAAACGCCATACGCCCTGGAGACCGTAAGCCAGTGGTGTAGTGGAGCGTAGCAATCAGACCCTTAAACGGCATCTCTCAAAAGCGTGCCAAGAAGCCTCACTGCGATGGCCTGATGCTTTGCCCCTCGTCCTACTTCGTATCCGCATTCTCCCAAAGGGTAGATTAGGGCTTAGTCCCTTTGAAATTATGTTTGGAAGGGCATGACCTATGAATGGCACCCCGGTTCTGTCAGGGGAATGGGAGTTGGGTAATGGTTTTTTGTCACAGTATATGTGTTCCCTGTCTGCTGTTCTCTTGTCTCTTCACAGGTATACCAAGGATTCCCAGCCTCTCCCCTTGGACTCTCCTGTCCACTCCTTACAGCCCGGTGACTCTGTGCTTGTTCGTACCTGGAAAGACGAGCCTCTCCAGGAAAAGTGGAAAGGACCCTATACCGTCCTGCTGATCTCCCATACAGCGGCAAAGATCGAGGGACACAAGAACTGGATCCATCACTCTTTTTGAAGGCAGTACCCGCCCCCTCGTCAGCAGAACAGCGGACCGTCCAACCTGCTGACTCCTCATCTAGTGACGATCTTGGGCTAAAGCTACTGTTTAAAGGACACAAATATCGGACACCTTAATGCCAAAATGGGCCCACCCAGGTACTGGAGACCCTGGGTTGGGAAGACTCTGGTGATAATTAATTGGGTAACATTGTTATTCTCTGTATTGGTATTTCCAAACTGTGCATATCGGGAGCATAACTCCTTTGTTTCGCTTGCGCACCATGTTGCTACTTTAACAAACCAGACTGATTGCTGGGTATGTGCTCCGACTCCACTGTCCCCCAAAACGGGAATGCCCCTTGACATGCTGCCCCTGACCTTAGCAGAATTAGCCGCCACCAAAGAGCAGAAAAGAATGGACTCGCCGTTCTGAAATAAGACCTCTTTACAGCAAGCCACCTATCAGGACCAGGAGTATTCAGTTGCAGTACTCACTAAGGAAGTATTATGTTTTACTCGAAACCAATCTGATCACTATGGGCGTCCTGTGGGAAACAGCTCCTGTGTTATTACACAGTGGGCTGATGGGTATTGGATAAAGACCAAAAGGGGAGGCCAGCAGTGTGGGTGTAATGGTTCCTCCCCTTTGGGGGAAACTCTTACAAATAATCTTACCACAAAAGAAAGGTTTGGAAATATAACTTGCCGTCCAGTTAATATCTCCAATGTAGCAAGCCAGTGGTGGGTTTGTAGTGGTCCCTATGGCGAGTGTAATTTGAACTGCACAATTAGAAATGCCCCCACTTGTATCCAATCAGGAGGATGGGATGCCCCCTTAGGGGCATGTGAACTGTTTGGAAAAGCAGCCCTAAATATCCCAGGAATCCCCTTAAGAAACAGTCCTTACTGGGCCCTACAGGGTCACTATTTTGTATGTGGCCGAAAGGCTTACAAGGTGCTGCCAGCCAACTGGACAGGTAGCTGTTATATAGCTCATGGAGTTCCTCATCTGTCAATAACTGCCACACTGCCCAAAGGAAAGATTAGAAATGCCCGAGATACCTCTGTTGAGTCACGAGAAAAGACCCTGCGGCGACTGACTACGGCATTGGAGGGCAATATGAAAAATTTCCTCACAACCGAGAAGCTTGTAGGGTGCTCTGTACTGGGAATAGCGCCACTGTTTATTGGGCCAGCCATGGCATGCACAGGCCGCTATACTGTAAGGCTGCAAATGGTACTTGAGAAAGTGGCCCTAGAGTTAGAGGACTCGGTTAGTGATTTAGGGTCAGCAGTAAAAACATTAAATAAAGAGGTATAGTAGCTCAGGACCTTTTCCCTCCAAAACAGGCTGGCTTTGGACCATCTCTTGGCATCCCAAGGAGGGGTTTGTGCCCTCATCGGGCCCCGATGTTGTGTATATGTAAATGATAGCAGTTATGAGATCTATGAAAAGGTGGTACAGGCTGAGGCCCATGCCCGAGCTGGAGCACAGGTTGCCTATACTGCCCCAGAGAGCGATTGGTTGCAAACCTTGTTTTCAGGCTGGGGTTTGTCGTTTTGGCTTGGTGGTTTATTTAGCCTGTTATTGAAACTTCTCTTTCCTGTATTGCTTGTATTAATGGTATTATGCTGTGCAGTATCATGTGTCAGGGCCCTTTTGCAAAAGTTAATAAGTCATTCTCTTCAGGGCTATCACAAAGTGCTTATGCAAAGTCCTATTGTAAAGAAATAAGTAGCCCAATTGAGAAAACTCAGAGCCAAGGCTGTTGAGTGTTCTCAAAGGAGGGAGTTGTTGGGGACACTGGGGCATGGCCACTAGGTAACTTGAGGGGATGGAAGACCACGAGTGTCGATGAAGCCCCCTCGCACTAGGCCCAAGTGTCCTTGGCCCCCCCGCCTGGAGGCACTCGCAGCAGTTATGCTGAGGATCTGCAACAATATGTTGCAGAGTCAGACTGCCTGAAACTAAACAAGGCCAAACCGGGCAGATATGGAAGAACAATGCTGAATAAAGCAGCTTTATGTATAGTTTAATAAATGATACAAAAAAAACAAGGGAACTAGCTGGGAACTGAATTGGCTGGCTATATGGATACTTAGGGCAGCTTGCTATTGGATAAGTATGCTGAAGAAAGGATGTATAAAAGCCTGTGTAACTTCCTGCTCTGGGTGCAGGATTGGAGAGTCTATTCTCTCTGTACCTTGTTTGCAGCTGCAAATAAACTTTTCTGCTTCTCCACCCCGTTGTGATTATTGGGTGACGCACACCGGGTAGCGAACCCCTGCTGTTGTTTTGCCTCTCGGCACTGGGTGCCGGCAACAAGAGCATCCTGATCCATGCGCAGGCAGGAGGCTATCACTGCCCCTTTGGCAGGGACTGGTTCTTCCCAAATGCACCCCAGGGTCACGTGAATAAAAGCGACTGGCACTTCACTCAGCAGGGGTAATATCTGCTGCAGCAGGTCCCACATATGCTGGAGGGAGCTCGGCTCGTGCTCCTCCTGTCTTGGGAGGGGATACGGGCCAGAATACCTCACCCATCCCCATGCCAAGGGCGGGGCCTGCCTTGCTCTCACCCTTCCTCCTGCTGTGTAGGATGAGAGGACGGGGGGAGCAAGGCCTTGCCTGGCTATATCCCCCTACCCCCCTGCTCCATGTCTGGCTTACCCCTCCCCCTGCTGGGGGGCACACCCTGCCTCACTACCCCCACCCCACAGCTGGGGAACTTCCCTGGAGGGTGGCAGGGAGGGTGGCTCAGCCCCAGCTCCTGCTTCATGCCCGGGGAAGGGCCTGCCTCACCTTTCCTCCTACCCACTCCCTCTCGCGGGTGGGGGGGGGGAGACTCACCCCCAGGCTCCGCAGCCTGCCCAGGCACAGACCTAGTCCCGCCCAATTCTCACTTCCGCCTATAGTCACATGCCCCACCTGCACGGGAGCACATCCGCCTATAGTCACGTGTGAATCGATGGGGAGACCCCGCCTGTTCGGAAGTTCCAGCCAATCAGCCCTCGGGCCTGTCCATCGCCCCGCTCCTCCCCCCCCCCCGCCACTCCAGCCGCGCGATAACCTTTGCCCTTTGTCCCTTAGTGATGACCTTAGCGCCGTTGCCAAGATGGCGCTGTCCAGGCTGGGCTGTTGCTGGGGAGGTCTGCACGGCGGGCTCCTGGGCGTCGGGCCCGTAACCGTCCCCGCCAGCTGCCTGCGCCGGGTCCTGCGCGCTCCCGAGCCGGCCCCCGCCTGGAGGGCGCTGAGGTGCGTGCGGCCACCGGGTGTCCGGGGGAGGCGCGGGGGCCGCAACCCCCCCGAGGCCGTTGGTCCCTCCTCCCGCGGCCCCCCCTTCAGTGACGGGAGCCGTGGCCGTTCGCCCCTCCCCCCCGGTGCCAGCCGTGGCCGTTGGCCCCTCCCCCCGCCGCTTCCCCCGGCGACAGAAGATGTGTCCGTTGGCCCCTCCCCCCGGTACCCGCTGTGGCCGTTGACCCCCCCTCTCCCCCCCCGCCGGTGCTCGCTGCATCCGTTGGCCTTTCCCCGCCTCCTGCTGGTCTCCATGGTGACCGCTCAGCCGTCCCCGCCGTGCGTCCTGGTGCCAGCCATGCCCATGGGCCCTTCCCCCTCTGTCCCCTGCCAGCCGGGCCCATTGGGACCTTCCCCCTCTGTGCCCCCTGCATGGCTCCTAGTGCCACCTGTGCCTATTGACCAGTCCTCCTCTGTTGC
The DNA here is from genome assembly GCF_015237465.2 of Chelonia mydas. Lineage (NCBI taxonomy): Eukaryota > Metazoa > Chordata > Testudines > Cheloniidae > Chelonia > Chelonia mydas. Next base: position 4,293,326 of record NC_051260.2, read on the forward strand.
CCAGCCCCCCCACGCCAGCTGCGCCCACTGACTCCTTCCTCCTCTGTGCGGACAGCCCCCCACTGTCCGCTCAGCTACACCTGTTGTAGAGGATCCTTGTTGCCAGTTCAGCTGTGCTCCTGCCTTTTCACACCCGCTGTGCCTGCTTACCCTGGGGTTGGGTTGTGGTGGTAGGGGAGGGTTTGCCCGCGGATATTGTCTGAATCTTTGGATGTCAGTTTTTTCCCCCAGGTGGTTCTGGAGGTGACTTTGCCTCTTGCTTGGCTGCATCTCCCTGCGGCTGCTGCTGGATGCTCATTAGCTAGCTCAGGGCTACTTTGTGGAGATGGGCACCTCAGCCAACACATTTAGGAGCTACTGAAGCTTCCTGAGACTCTTTTGTAACATGATCTCCTTAGGTTTCCATCTCAGACACAATGGATCCGACTCTTCTCTCACTCACATTAGTGTAAATCAGAAGTATCTGATTATTTTTGTTGGCCCTGCAGTGGCCAAGACCGCTATAAAAAAGAGTTGGACTCCATTCTGACTCTGGCATCAGTAACAGAATTGTTAACTAAGGTGTGATTATTGGGCTAAATTCTGCCCTCAGCTGCACAAATTTAACAAGACAGACTCTGAAGGCAGTGGTGGTACATAGGTTCATCTGAGAATGGAATTTGGCCTGCAGAACCTTTGTTACCAGCACACTTCAAAAATGAAATCCCTGTAGAGTTTTGTCCCATCTTCCTCATTGTGAGTGGTGGTTTTTTCCACCCCCCCTCTCCTCACAGCTACTCAGGCTTTGCATCCAATCAAATCACTTCAGCTCAAGCCCTACATCCCCACAAGGCTTTGCTGGTTGGCTGGAGTACATGTACTTTCCTCTTTACAGCCTCACTGTGCAGGGTATGGAAAGATCACCTGGTTCCTATAAGATTTTTCTGTGAGTTACTTTTTGTTGCAGGCACCCAGCATGCTGCCTCTCTACAAAGACAAACCCCAAAGCCCTCCTTGCTGCTGTCATATCACAATTCAAATACGCCAATGGGAAATATGAGAGCTTTTTGGAAAGGACATTCCCCCGCTTCTATCTATTGTATTCAACTTTTCTGAAAGGTAGGTTTTGAGTAGGAGAACTGATTTCTTTGACTGATTATAGAAAAGGCAGGCTCAATAATTGTAGCCTATCTTTTGTTAGCTAAAGGGACACTATAAGACTAAAAATCGCTTATTTTTTTCTGTGTTTTATGAATAGTCCTCAGAATTTTGCACATGAAAGAATTTTTAGGGTGGGATTTTCAAAGCCAATTTTTCAAGTCCCTTAAGCAATTGACTGAAAGTCTCAGCCGTAACATAGCATTAACTTATCACTTACGATGGGTGTTGGCTTTTTTTGCATTTCATTCAGTTTGGACAATGAAAATAGACTAGCTAGTTTCACTCTGTTGGTTCAGGCTGTTTGGGTAATTAACACTTTCCAGACAAATGTTTAAAAAAAACCCGAAAAACTTCTTAAAACAATGAAAACTTTTCTATTAAGCTCTGTAAAATCTTTTCTCACAAAATCTAAATCTGAATTGCCAGACAACGTTGCTTTGAAAACTGCTCTATATCCAATAACATCCAATGTAGAGCCAGTGACTGGAAGTTGAAGCTAGACAAATTCAGACAGGTAATAAGGCACACTTTTTAACAGTGAGGGTAATTAACCATTTGAACAATTTAGAGGGTTGCAGTAGATACACCAGCTCAGGCAATTTTTAAATCAAGATTGGATATTTTTCTGAAAGATGTGCTCTAGTTTAAACAGGAGTTAATTCAAGGAAATTCTATGGCTTGTGTCATACAAGATGATCACAATAGTCATCTTCTGGGCTTCTCTATGATATGTTGTTTGTAAAGGCTGGACCAGCGTACTGGGACTAGATATTAACTATGAGATTTAAAGACCTCTTGTATATCCAAGTCAGAGGTGATAAGGAGGCTCCCTCCCCTTGAAAAAAGATCCAGTTTTAGTCACCCTATCACTAAAAGGATAAAGCAGAAATAGAAGCGTTCAGTGATGGGAAACAAAAGTGACAATTCCATATGGGGAAGAATAAAAAGGTTCAGACTACTTAGAGAGCAGACAGAAAAAAGCTGACATAATAGACAGATATTAAGTTTTGTAAGCTTATTTATTCTCCATACAAGACCAAGGGGTCAGCCTCTTTACCTGAAAAGCAACGGATTTAAAATTAATACTTTTAATGGCCTTCACAAAATGCTTAATTCACCCATGTAAGTCATTGCCATAATAGACTAAGGCCAAGAGCTTAGTAGGATTCCAGAAAAAAGAATTCAGCATTTATATGGATAATGAATGCCTACTGTTCTAGGATGAGTGTACAGGGTGGGCTTTTTAAAGGGACATAGATCCTTAGGCACTTTTGAAAAATCTTGCCCGTAAGGGATATTAGCCCTCATGTTTTAGAGCAGAGGAAGAAACTTCTCGGCTGCATGAATCCTTAATGCAGAAGTGTCCATTCTGTGGGTTTTGTACCTTCCTCTGAAACATCTGTCCCCAGCTGACTCAGGAACAGGAGATCACATTGGATAGACCGCTGGTTTGATCTACCCTGGCACTTCCTGTTTTGATTTGAAGTCAGAATTTTATGTGTACCGAGGAAGCAGGTAATTGTGTCTAACTGCCCTCCCTCCTCACACACATCCCTCCAAAAAATCCTGTAATACAGCTTGATGGGCTACTCCAGTCTGCAGCCTGTGCTACTAAAGGTTTTGGATCAGTCAGGTAAACTGCTCTCGCATTCTGCAGATGGCTGCGACAGTTGGAAGAGCTGTTGAAATTTTGATGGCTTGAGTTAGATTCTACATTTTCCAGCCTCTATTCTTGTTTCACTCTCAGCCTCTTCTGTTCTCTGAATAACTCTGTGTGGAGAACAACCTATATGAGACAATCTACAATGCATCAAGTTGTGTTGTATTGCACTCTTTCCTCTCAGTAGCCAGACTAAATAAGGATGTAAGGGATTGTGAAGGACATTGTCAAGGGATCTCTGGGGCAGAGCACAGCTCCAGGCCTGAAGGTAACATCTGTATTCTGTACAGGATTTCGGACATTGTTTTCGGAAGCAAAAGAAATAAGAAGAATAAAGTTAAACATGTCCCTTCAAAAGATCGATTTTCATCAGCTTCCATACAGGGAGATGGAAAGATTAAGACAGGTGGGGGCCACCTTTCAGGTTCCTGTTTCTTACTCTGGTATCTGTAAATTATGCTGAATTTCTCAAACGATCAAGCATTTTACTACACTGTCCCATGCAACTGCCAACCTTGTTTAGTGACTTACACCTCTTGTGATTCCATGACTGAGAGAGAGAGTGCCCTGCTTTTAGAGGGTGGATCTGCTGTTGTCACTGGGTAGACTCTCTATCCTTTCTGTGAAGGGAGGGTCAAGATACACACTTTAAAGAACCTGCCATCATAGCATGGTGGCTTTACGAAGTTGGGTATTTAACCCAAGGCAGCCTGGCAGTTTGCTCTGGCCTATAATGTTCCTGGCACTTACAGAGCATTTCTTATTGAGAGCAGGGTTAGAATGCTGCTGGCCGATCTGAGACAGTCTATCAATCAGTTTTCAACTGCATTGCTGTAACTTGCTATCAAGTCATAACTGTGTTTTTTTAATTTTTGGTCAGTTTCGCAGGGACCTGATCAAGGCCATTCCTATTGGGCTTCTCTCCCTTCCACCTTTTGCCAACTACTTCGTCTTTTTGCTGATGTAAGTATGTCTTTTACCGAGCCTTTAAAACATTGTTGAACATCCTGTTGCCAAGTCCTTGCCCTGAATAGTCACCATGCAGAGGCTTAGATGGTAACTGAAGCGATTAGTCAGTGGAGCTGATCTTTCTCTTTGGGCTCCTTTCTTCTCTTGTCTCTCAGCTGACACTTGTACTATTCCTGGCTGTCTGATGAGAGGGTTTGCTACAGAACAGCTGTCTTTGTTCCTCTGGAGACTATTTTTTGCAGCAGTTAAAGCTACACTCATATTCATAGAAAATGATGATTCTGGGCCTGATTCGTTTTTTCCGATGTAGTTTTCCAGTTGTCTAAATTGAGTAAGCGCAAGAGGGAAGAATCATTAACTTCTTGTTTGTCTGTAGACAATTCATCACCTAGACATCACGAACTAGATGGAATCTGAATGTTTTCTATCCGAACTGATTTCTCCCTTCTGTACAGATTAAAGTTCCCATTTCTGTACTAACCTCTGTAAAAATCCACTGCCTTGGATCTCTTGGGACATTCTGCTCTCACTATATTAGTGCGTGTTCTGGGCCCCCTTATAGCAAAAAGAAAATCCAGATGAACAAACCAAACAGCATTGATTTTGTCTGAGGAGATTTCTGCTGCATTCTAGGTACCTCCCCATGCAATTAGTTCCTTCTTTCTAACCCTAAGAACAGTGCAACCTTTTTATTGGCATTTATATGGTGCTTATCACTGTAGCATCTGAGTATGTCTTCAGTAAACAGTCCGGTGGACACTTGACTGTAAAAGTGGCCTCCTCACATGTGATCCATACTTCTTTCCCAGCTACCCCACCCAGATAAGTGATCCAGTTCCCTTCCCGGATGCTACCCTCCACCCCCAAGCGCCTGGAATGCCCCTCCAAGCTCCTTGCACAGCCCTGACTAGACTATGTTGTGCTCTGTGGGTTAATTGATACAGCTAAATGACTGACAGATTATTTATCTAGTATCTTAATGGAAACTAAGGACTTATTATCAGTGAGGTTTCTGCATCATCGGCGCTCTGGAGATCTTTATACCTGCATACTGGTGGTCCTGCGTCACAGCCGAGGGCTAGATGGGACTAGTTGGAGCTCATCGATGCTGCCCCTTAACTGGCCAGAAGGGGAGGCTCTTCCCCATGCAAGGGTCTGAGCATCCCACTTCCGTGGAGCTCCCAGATCTGGACAGAAGGAACTGGGAATCAAGCCCTGGTTTGCCACATCACAGGCAGAGCAGTAACCATGGGGTCAGGTCCCAGAACACTCACAGCGTGTCTACGGTTTGACAGGGCAAGGCACTATTGCTAGGCCACGAGCCTGGCCTGTGACTGCGGAGTGTTGGATTTTGTGTAGCTGCAGTGTCCCTGCTTGTGAAGCTCAGTGTGTTACCTGTGGATGACCTTTTCTTTCCAAGGTACTTGTTCCCAAGGCAACTGTTGATACGCCACTTCTGGACCCCAAAGCAGCAGTCTGAGTTTCTGAACATTTATCATGGTATGCGGAGAGAGGTGTACCCAGAACTCATTGATGGCTTAGAGCAGGTGACTCGTTTTGTAGCGGACCAGCAGCTCCGAAGTCAGATGCAAGAGCTCTGCACCCAGGTAAGTAACACAGGGCCTCCTTGCCCCCATGGGGACGGGTCCTCGGGGACACCGTAGGGTCAGCAGCGTCTCATCATTAGGTTATAGCCTTACTGGCTGCTGAGTTAACCTGGTTGGCACATGGGATCAAATTGTATGCCGAACTGCACTCTGTGTAGCCCCACTGGGGTCAGAGGAGGATTTGGCCCGTAGTTTTGGAGGGATTGTTTACATCTGAAACGCTGAGTTTGTCTGCTAGAATAGGAATCCCATTCAGCGGGTCTAGGATTCTGTCTCTGATGGGGATTGAGCCTATGCTTGTGGGTCATCCTAAGTCTCAAATCCTTTTAAAGAAGGGCTGATCCCTCATTTCTTGCCCTCCAATCTTCCTCAGCTTTATTGGCTGTCCATGGGCAGACAAATTCCCCTGAATTTTCATTGTTCTAACCTCACAAAAAGGAAACAGTCTCGATCTGTTCCACCTGAGGCAGTTACAGAGATGAATCCAAAGCTCCTTAAGAGGCTGAAAGGCTGCCCTTGTGCTAATAGGTAGGTAGGAACCCAGTTTGGGAGGTGGAAGAAGTAAAACCCTCTTATGACAAGCAAAAAAGTGCCCAGGTCGCATTGGCTTGGTGAGAAAACCCACGGTGATGGGAGAGCGGGTGTGGTTACCCGGAGTTGCTGGTCCAAAGCAATTCAATGGAGACCATCCAAGCAGAGAGGCATTTCTGCTTTGCTGTAGGCTGAGAGTAATATGGCACCACACAGCATGCTAATGCCACAATACCTGGCGCTTAGAAATGCTGAGGGAACAAGGTCAGCGACTTACCTTTTGGGCCCAGATGGATTTCCAGGGGTCCTGCTGAGTCCTCAGTAGCTGGGGTCAGACGAGTCATCTGTTTGTGGGAAGTATCACGAGCAAAAAAAATCTTTGGCTCTCCAAGGTGCAGAGCGGTTCCCATCCAGAGGTGGAGAAACTTGTGGCCGTGAGAAGCTTGTTTACGGGACATCCCCTGGGCCTGCAAAGGCTGCGCGTTTGGCAAGTGGTAAGTGCCTCTCCCTGCAGAGGCTGTCTGTGCTAGTGATTAAGGAGATAGCCGGGATTGTACGTACAGCTGAGTGCTGAGGACTGAGGCAGTTCGTTGAACTCTGAATGGTCATGAAGCAGCCGGCTGCCGTTTCACGACGCCCTCTGCCCACTGCTTGCTGAAGGCCTTCTCAGCACTGCTGTGAGGCTGAAAGGCTTGGTCAAGGGAGATGCCAAGGCTAACCTCACCTCCAAGTCTGAACCCACCAGGGACGATCATCGCCAATAGCTCAGCCTGGATTAGATCCCAGGGTTCTCTGGGCTCTGCCCACTATCCCATATGGCCTCCTTGGTGAGGCAGAAGGCTGTTCCACCCTCCTTGAATCTTAGCAGGTTTCCTTGAGACTTCACGGATTTTCCTTGCCCTGCTTTTCACTCCCTGCCACAGAAAGCCTTGAGCCGTATCCTGTTCCTGACTCCTCACTTGCCAATCTTCTTCCTGAGATACCGGCTGCGGAGCCACATGTTGGAGTTACAGCATCTGGACCGAGCCATGCTGAAGCTGGGAGTGAGCGAACTAACTGAAGAGGAAGTGAAAATGGTAAGACTGAGTCCACCCCTTTCACGTTGTGCCGGCTAGCTTAGAAAAATACGAGACTCCCAGAATCCTGTTGGGGAGAACTAGACACACAGTTGGTTTTTTCTCTCACTCGTGAGCAAAAAGCCTTGTGTGACAGCGTCTCTGTGGTGGAATATGATTTGCTGTGTTATGAACCGGTCACGGTTTCTCCTGTTCTGTCTACATCAAAGAAATACTATTCAGGCTCAGATCCTGGCCGATAACTTGGGGCTTGATCCTGCACTCCTGTCTCAGACAAAATGCCCGTTGAAGTCAAGGGAGGATTGCAGGCTTAGGCCCTGTTGTTTGTTCTGCTGCTTAGCTAGCGCCGGGGAAAAGAGGAAAGTGGGTCACTGAGTTTAAATCGCTCAGCTCCAGAGATGCACAATGAGCCAAGAAGAAATACATGAATCAGTGACTTTCCCTGCTTGAAGTGTATGTATGGGGGAGGATAGCTATGCCATGCCTGGGCCACACAAATAAGCCTTCCTCAGCAGAGGGAGTGGGCAGGGATTTGAGGAGAGGGGCAGGGTTATACATGTTTCCTGGGGGGAGGGGGAAGCTTCTCCCATGCCATCTCATGTGTGAAGCAATTGCACTAGAGAAACTACATGGTGTTTTGGTCCATTTAAAGCTGTATTTATCCAAATGCCCCCAAAAAGTAACTGAGCCAGAGAATTAAGCCTGTTTCTTCCCATCAGAAATAAACGAGCTGCCTTGTGAATACACCTTCCAGCAGGGAGTCAGGATTCAAAAGAGATTTAGTGTACAGGGGACATAGGAGTAACACCTGTGTATTGCCTCTGAAATTGACTAGTGCTCTGAATATACTTTAAAGGGGTCTAGAGTTGCAATCCTTCCTGCACAAGAGATTGCCTTAGTGTGAATGTTTGAGCTTCACTTCCAGCAGAATAGAGGGAGTATAAAGCAGCCACTGGGGGAATACTTCAAGTGGAGGTCCAGAGTAGGGCTGGATTACATGGCCCTGTGCTATTCCTGCACCTCACTCTCCAGTGTAGGGGCATGCTGGGGGTAAAAGGGAAGCAGATGGAGTACTCTGGCCATTCTAGGCTGTGGAGCAGCAATGGGGCTGCTCTAACTTACACAGGGGACCAGAGCAGCCCATGGTTTAAAGCTACTTTTGTCCCCTCTTTCCTGGGCTGCACTTCGTGGGAGTCTCAGTCCAGATTCCGGCCCCTTGTGTTCAGTGATCCCCACTGAAATGAAAGCTCATCAGTCTGCACGCGCCTGCCCTGACACTTGCTTTTCTCTCCTCTGTGGTCGTTAGGCTTGTTATGTCCGGGGCCTGAACTCCACCCACCTCAGCCCATCGGAATGCCAAAAATGGCTGAAGCAGTGGGTGAAGCTGTCCTGTGAACTGAAAGGTAAGACTGGCAGAGCTCAGCCAGCTGGCCGCCTCTTGGCGGCTTCTTCCTCTTGTGTGCGGTGCAGATCCCATAGGGCTGACCTCAGGCAATGCACCCGAGGTTGTGAACATCAAAGCTGTAGTTACGTGTCACACAGGGTTATACATTTAAAAACAAATGGAGCTTCAGGGCTTTCTGAATGGCAGCCCTACAGATGCCCACAATAGGGAGGGGTGGGCATAATGGTCCAAACCTCAGGTCTGAAATGCCTAGGTTCCCTGCAGCCACAGGTTCACATTCCGGCCCTTCTGCATTTGGAGGTGGATAAGCTGATTTCTGAGCCATTTACTTTTAGGTGAGACCTTGAACTGAGTTCTGGCTGGTCTGTTTGAACCTTGAGCACGGTGTCCTTCCATAAGGTTATGGTCTTGCTCTGGTGTCCTGGAAGTGGGACCTTACTGAAATCCTTGGGCTCGGGAGAGCCCAGGTTATGCGTGTGTTTTAACAGAGAAAAAAAGAGTTCATGCTGCAGGACTCTCAGAGGCAGATCATAATATTGCCATCTCGTGTCCTCTTGGCACCGTTGATTGAGTGCAGGTACATGGGGAAAGAGGAACAGATATCCGAAGAAGAGTTTCTCAGTATATGAAGAGACATAAAACATTCAAACAGCGCCAACTGGGCCAGGCCAGTGCATTAGCTGCAGCTTCTGGGCTTATTTGGCCGTGATGCGTGCTAGGGAGGCCGAGCGGCGATGGAGCACATGGCCAAAAGCACTGCAGTCTCTAACCTAAAAAATGGCTGTTTAAATGGAGTATGTTCCCAGGCTGGCTCCCTGGGGGAACCGCATCCCCCACAGTTAATGGGTTGGGATCAGCCCATTCGGTGGAGCTTCTAACCTCTCACTTTCTCTTCTCACAACTAGCTGGAGAGGAGCTGGCCTCTGCCCTGGCTTCCAAGAACGAGATTGACATTTCCCCTCCCCTGTGCCTGTCCTGAGTGTCACCGGTGGCTTTAGTTAAAATACTAAATTCTGACAGGACTGCTGGCTAGAGAGTATCTCAACCCATGAAATCTGTGCGAACAAATGAACAGCTTTTCTTCTGGAATCATTTGATTCTTCTTGGCCCCTTATCAGCATCCTGGCAGCTGGAGTTTGCCAATCCCAGTTACCTGCTGCCAGCTCCTCCCTCACAATCTGTCAGGTCTCTGGGGAGCACAGCTGGAATTATAAAACCTCAAGGAACAAGGCAAAGGGTTTAGGACTCTGTATCATGGTGATACTGAGCTACTCTTCAGGGCAAAACTGAGCTACTGTGTCCAAAAGGGCTGCCAGATGACAGACAGCTTGGCCAAGGATTGTCACTCAGAGAATGGCACAGAAAAGCTTAACATGAGTGCTGTCAGCTGGTCCTGCTGCAGATTTACAGGGCAAACCTGTGGAGTCCCTGGCATACATCTGTGGGCCAGATGCCGTGGTGGAGGTTGCAGTTCTCTCCTTGGGCTAGTGCAGGTGTAGGCAACTCTTGCTTTCGTCAAACATGCTGCTTCTTTCTCTCAGCTAGTCCCCAGCACTGTTCTAAATGGGTGGTGTGGGTGGGGAGGGGGATTGTCCTGGCTGCAGGTTTGTGATCACTGCACTGTGTAGGTGTTACCCCTCCCTCTTTAGAGGATTTGATGCGAGAACCAACTAGGGATTTGTCTCTGCCCAGACAGTGCTGGTGAAACAGGAGGCTGACCTTCCAGCCTCTGCATTGTTCATGGGTGTAGTAGGGGTCATTACAGAACAGGTGTACAGCCCAGAGCCGGACGTCAGGAGAACTTGTATTCAGACCTTCTTGATGGTGCTGTGGCCTGGGTGAAGTGTGAGCCTACGCTGCTAACTGCTGCTGCTGCGTCCCAGTCTGCCAGCCGTCCAGTGAGCCTTTGCGGTAAATGAAGGATAAAAGGGCTGGGTACTTTAGCTGGCACCTGCCACTGTTTCCTCTCACCTCTGGAAATGCCTTCTGCTGGGGCCAGGGGGTGCCTGCCTACAGTAGCACGCTCAAGATGGGGACTCCCGATTGCTGGCTCTGGAGGTGTCAGGTAAACGTGACTTTGTGTTTTCAGATTCGGAGGTCTCGCTCTTGGCACACAGCATGGTCTTAATGTCCACCAACTACCTCGGGGCCAAGGAGTGACGGCACAGGCACCGCCTTCAACTGTCGACCTATTTCTAGTGCTGGTGGTTGCAGCAGGGTAGAGTTTTTTGCTTGCATTGCAGGAGGAGGGCTGGACTTTAGCGAGAAACACCTTGCTTTTTGCCTGCCGATCCACCTCTAAACAGTACAGCATCGAAGAGTAAAACCCTTCCTCAGCCCTGCCAGCGATGAGAGCTGCAAGCTCCTTTACCTTAGCTACATCGTCAAGTCCCTGAGAGCAAGAACCTGCTGTGGCTCCCAGTCACTAGGTGGTAGATTCCATGGTTTTTGAATGTGTAAGACTGGCCCTTGCTGGGGTTGGGAGTGATTCTGCAATTCTGAGCCATGCAGATGTCCATGCTCTTCCCTGTCATTTTCCAAAAGAGACCATGTTGGCATGCAGCCAGGAGCCCTGGCTTTGCTATTATAGCCTCAAACTGTGGCACTTTAAATGTAATCCTCTCCAGTGGAGAAGGCTAGTCTCCCCTGGATTTGTAAGCTTCCCCAGGAGGCTCCCACTGGTAACTTACAGCAGTGGGCATTAGCCAGCTAGGTTCCTTGTTCTCCAGGACCTGTGAAGAGACACCTGTCTGGAGCAGTGCTCTTTGTTGTTTTTCCTGTTAAGTTGTTAAGCTTTATTTACTATGTTGTTTTAGGAATAAGGTGAATTTTACTAGGAGGGGTTGTGAGTGGAGCATCCTAATTGCCTGGGGCTTAGTAAGTGACCTTGCCCCTTTGGCCAGTGATATGCCTTAATGTTGAGGATCCATGTATTTGGTCAGTTGTCTTTTTAGTTCACAGCAGCGCCCTGTTAGTGCTTGAACTGTGGCTGTTCCTCTCTGCCCTAGCTGACTGCTGGAAAGAGATACAGGCCAGATAGGAACAGTTCCCACTTTCAAACTTGGCTCCACTGTAAGTTAGCTTGATTTTCAGTTTCCGAGCATCTGCAGCTTCCCCTGAAATCAGTAGGATCTGAGTTCAGGTCACTTTGTATGGGTACCCCAATCTGAAAATGCTGGCCTAGAGCCTATTGCCATAGAAATAAATGCTAAACAGCACTTACCTGTTAAGGACACAGTCTCAGCTTCATTTTGTCAATGAAGTGATTTAAGTTCTGCCTAATCAATTTTTAGACCTGAACTTTCTGCTCAGTGTGAGGATTTGGGAGCCAGAAGTTTGGTCAACAGGAGCTCCATCCCTGTGCACCTGAATGTCTCGTGGCAGAGGCTGCAAGTTGAGTTTAAGGGATTTTTTAAAAAAGTTACTTATAACTAGTGTCTTAAGTTATTTATGGCAGTACAAATGCATGAAATGTTTGTCTTAAATCTGTGGTATCCTTACATAAATATTCCATTAAAGACAACAGCTAAGGAAAGGTCTCTGGTGCATTTTTAAAATTAGATCCTGTGTGAGGTGTCCAATTAGTCTCCCAGCACCTGGAACTCTGATTAAGATTGCTGAGACTGGAGCCCTGCTCTCAGATTTTAAAGCAGCATGACGGCATGTCTAGGATGACTAACCCAGAGGATCAAGTGAGCTGTTAAAGCCCCACTATTCTATGTCCCATTAATAAACCAGAGGATATTAAGCGGCAGTCTGAGTAAACAGCCTTTGTTTGTTTATGCCTTCAGCATAGACCCAGACCACACTGCAATTTCCAGAGATGTGCAATGGTTACTTCACAAATAGACCTCACTTCTCTAATCTGCTTGAATTAGGGTCTAACAGGCCACAACAGGAATCCCTACCCCGTGGCACAGAGGTAGCCTCACCCTAACTAGCTTAAACCATATGCTTTTATCCCCTTTGAGATGAGAACACAAGGCACAGGATGCAAGTTTGAGCATTTCTTTATTTTTACACTTAAATATTCTCTTTAAATACAGCATTATCACAATGAAAAGAACCTAAAAGGCCAAAAAAAAAAAAATGCGGAGGACCTGACAAGCTTTGGATTCACATTGAAAATTCCACCTGTATACAGTGTGTGAGAGGAGACCGGAGAAGTTAGAAGTAGCGAAGTCACTATTTAAATAGGAAGAGGAGCAGGGCTAGAACCAAAATGTCTCAGATCGGGAACAGGCAACAGCTCAATAGCACCAGAAGTGAGATGGGCTGTTGGGTTTACTACATGGTTAACAAAAGTGGTTTAGGAGGAGACAGTGCGGTACCAGCATTAGTGTCACGAAGTGTGTGTGGGGAAGGGGGGAGGGAAAAGGCCAAAATGCACTTTCATTGCACTATTAACAGCATAGTTATCTTTGTAAAAATAGAGTAAATCCTATTAGTTCTTTGTTTAGTGTGAGAGCCCCCAGCCTAACTGCTGCCCTAGGATTCTTCTGTAATTTCATTTAAAGCAGTCCAGCCTCTGGTCAGCCTGTGTATTTCCACACATCACCAGAAGGCCCCAGCCTAGTTTCATTCGCTTCCATAGCATGGAAGGGCTGGGATACGAATCAAGAAGGGAACTTTAGTATCAAAGATTTTACCTATTAAATGTCACCAGGCAGAACCACTCACTTGCTTTCCCTCGCAAAGGAGGGCTGCCCTGTTTCACATAGGAGCAGACCGCGTGCCCAAAGCCCTTATGGATACACGGTGTCAGTCTGGCAAATGGCCAATCCAGTTACTCCACACCTGATCAACACACACAGCCGGGTCAGCTAACTGTGCGAAGTGGAGGGAGTTATCATCCTACTGGCGCAGGTGACTGTTATTCCATGGGGGATGCGGGGGGGGGAGGAGGAGAAGAGCTTTAGTCTTTACCTGTGGGTTCAACTAGCCTCTTCCTACTCACTGGCAGCACCATCTTGGAATGTTGGGGGGAGAATTCCCCCCGCTAAAGGCTTCAAAGGGATCTGCTAGGAAAAGGTGTGAATGGTTAATTCCAGTCTCAAGCGCACGTTCTGCTGGTTACAGTTCGGCCGAGGGGTGAAGCTTAAAGTGCTCAGTAGCACAAGCTCTGTTGCTGTCCTACTGCAAGAATGACTTTTAAAGCCTTTATGCTTCTTGCTGTCCCAGAGGAAGGGGATTGGCTGTGGAATTAAGGCAACAAAAATGCAGGGAGCGTGTTTGGGCTGTTTACAGGAGATGCCCAGCTGTGGCTGCACCAAGTGCAAGATTCAGCATCCTGTTTAGGGACCCACTTTTGAAAAGACAGCTGCCCTGGGGGTGGGCTGGACATCTATCTATTCTACAGCACCCAGCTTTATAGCTCAGAGCGTGGAATTTGGAAATAGGGAATTTAGTGATTTCATATGTGCCCCTGTAACAAACAGGGGAGAGAAGAAACATCACCTGCACCAGTGTGAGCTGTTGTCCATTTCTCACAGTCATGTTGATGGGGTTGTGGCCATAGCCCCAGCAGGCAGGTGATAGGCCTGGGTGTTTGATGTTTAAGGATACATGGCCACTGAGGCCAGAGGAGGTTCACAGTCTAAACCAAAGAGGAAAAGCTAGTTTGCTGAACACAACATTCACTTCTAACTGCTCACTGCGCCAGGAAGAAGTCAGGCAGCAAGGGAATTTTAAATACCAGTCACCAAAACACAGCTCTGTTCACCCTAGAAATCCAGCAAGGCGTTAACATGTAGCTGACCCACCACCAACTGCTTAGTATCCTTCCAGCACAAATAAGTGCTGAAGCTACTTACTATGGGAGAAATCTGTAATGGAAAAGTGAAATGGACGAGATTGTTTCGGCAGCCCGGCAGGTTCCATGAGTCTGAAAGAGAAGGGAAAGGTATTTCTGCTCTTCGCAGAAGTTTAGTACTGCAGTTGTGCTGGGTCCTGGCCTTTCAGAAAGTACAGTGCAGAGAAATACAACTGGATCCTGGATGTGTTCTCCTTGGGCCAGGAGAATGAGGGGACTTAGGGGACAGGGTCTGTACCAGCTTTTTGCCACAGAAGGGAAGATGCCTGTGAGGCTAGGGAGAAAAGTGCTTTTGCTACCTGCCTGGAAGGCAGGGTTCATGGGCTGTTAGGACAGGAATTGTGGCAGTTTTGAGAAGATTTCGCCTTTCCCCCAGGAGTCTGGGGAATATGCTGTGGCTTATTAGAATGATGACTATGTGCCTCCTTGCACCAGGCTGGGATGCAAGCCCAGAGCACAGCACCTTCTCTGCCACCAACGTATTGCACCTTTGCAATCTCTGCTGAATTCACAGACAGCCCTAGTAGGGAAAGGGCCGATTTCTTTCAGGAGTGGAAATATTTGCTGCTCACCCAGTCACCCAAAGCTGCAATTCCATTGCATGCAAACCTCTCGCCCTCCAGTTTAGACCGAGCCAGGACAGAGGATCACTATTAAGCGACTGGGTGGGGGGAAGCTTTTTATTAGGTGACCATGTGGATCATGTTCTTGGTCTTCCCCCTCCCCACTCCACTTCCTGTGCAATTAAAACAGAAAACATGGACTTGATTAGGAAACAGTCAGGTGGCATCCTCCCGTCTGTCTCCACCAGGTTACCAGTCTTTACCATCCAACCTTCATACTTCCACAGAGAAGATCAATTCCATTGGAGTAGTCCAGGTCCAAAGAGGGAGCTCCCTTCTTTGCCATAGGGAAGGGAGCCTACAGCCCAGCACAGGGACTGTAGTATCAGTTACAGGCAATGGGTCACAGAATGGCTCAGTAAACATTCAGCACATTAAAAAAAAACCTTAAAAAAATGAATGGTTTCCATCAAGCCCATAACGGGCAGGTGATGCAGTGCTGGGAGGCAGGAAGGGCGGGGCCAGGACAAAGCTACTGAGAAGCAGGAGACTCTAAGCTGGGTGTTAGTTTATAAAATGGTTGCATGCCGAAAGAGTAAACGTAACCAGTCATGGAGGATGATTGATCCATAGAAAGCCATCTCTTCGGGGCAAGGTAAGGGTGGCAGCTACCAGGAGAGAGAGCGGAGAACCCAGGCTGTTCTGCTGCTGGGGAGGGGTCCAGACAGGAGGTTCCAAGGGCAAGTGCTGAAGCAGACGGTACGGTAGGAATGTTGTCAGTTTCACCTGGGATGAGAAGCAGGATGAGACTCTGCCACACAAACACGTTCGAGATCACGGGGGGAAGCAACCACGGAAAGGCATCCCTGCTGCCCCACAGACCAAGTCCGGTGCTCGAAGGGGAGGAACAAGAGGCAGCTTCGCACTATTGCTTATAGGAGACGGACACAGATTCACATAGGATGGTCCCTGTGGGTGTGGGGGGAGGGGAGACACCCAGTTCCACAAATGGGAGGGAGCTCAGCTGAGCCTCCTCCCTCATCTGGCACATGGAGCAGCACCTCCAGCGTTAGACGCGATGCCCCACCCTCTCAAGAGACTGCCACAAGCGCTTGGTTTCATTGGTTTTCTTTTAAATCATATGTACAAAGCAGCCCGGCTCCCCCATCCCACCCCACCCCACTTAAATAATCCTCAGCGGCCACTGCCACTCGATAAAATATCTGTCAATAAATAGACATCAGAGAAAGCACATGGAGGGGCCAGGGGCTGGGTCACACGGCCAGGGCGGGCCCTAGGGAGCGCTCCTCCGGGGAAGGCAGCTCACACGCTCTCTCTGGGGCCTGCTCTGGTCCAGACGACGGAGCGTTTGTACGGAACGGAGGAGAGGCAGCTGCCCTGCAGCTCTCGTGGGGCAGGGAGGGCTCCAGAGACAAGGCGGCTACTTTCCCCGTCTCCGTCTTGCTCGGGGCCACGGCTCTGCTGCAAGGCACCAGCGAGGCCACGGGGACGGAGAAGACGCTCAGATCTTTCTCATTTGTGTAAGGAGAGGGCACCTCCGACTCCTCCGTGCCACTCTCGCCCTTCACCCCCAGCATGGACCTTTGGTCCACCTGGTAGTACACCACCGGCCCATTGTTCAAGTAGGACTGGTCGGCCACAGCCGAGGCTGCCTGCTCGGTGCTGTCTGCGAAGCACAGGACAGACGAGCCCGGAGGGAGCTGGGCTTGAATGAGGATTGGCGTGGGTAGGCCTGGGCACAGCCCCTCGGGCACGGCCAGAGGCTCCTCAAGGATGCACACTCCTAAGCTCTCTATGTTGGCACCACTGGAGTCTTCCTCAGCCTTCAGCCTCTCCAGCTCCTCCGCCGTCTGCAGGTGCATGACGGCTGTCTCGTTCTCCGCCATGAACTCCTGGAAGTCTTGCGTCTCCGAGGGCTGTGTTCCCAGCCAGTCGTTGCCGGAGCCATGCAGAGACTCCTCCTCCAGGGCCTGGGGCCGGCTCACCTGCCGCTTGTTCTCCAGCTCCAGCTTCATGATGGTGTGGAGATAGTGAGTCCGCACCCGGATGGGATTAAATTCTATTCGCCCGGCCATGTTCCCACAGCCGTCCCTGGAGCAGCCACACGGGAAGGACATGCGATCCACCTGGGAGTAAAGGGAAGAGCAGTGAGACCGCAGCTGACAACAACAGGGTGACATGGCATGAGCACCTCTCCAGGGAAAGCACTCGGGCTCAGACCTCAGCTGAAGGAAACATGTACAGGGTTGTGTCTGCCACCGCACTACAACAAACCATTAACTAGCCCATAAGTGCAGCCCCCATTAACCTTGCCAGAACCCCTCAGGCTAATGCCTGGTCCTTCTCGGAGCTCCACATCCCCAGCCAAACCTGGGGAGTGTGAGGTGACCCTGCAGCATCTTCCTGCCTCCTCCCACCTGAGCACATGGCTAAGAAGGGCTGGCAGGTGACGGGGGTGGGCAGAGGAGGGCACATCGCTGTGGCTCTCATCAGACGGGAGGGATCAGTGGACAATGGCCAGCACTGCTCCCCCTGCACCCAGCCAAGGACAGTGTGGCTAACCAGGAACAACCCCCCTGTGTCTCACCATCATGGGAACAACCAGAGATTCAAATGCCCAGTGAGCAGGAGGGGCCAGGCCACCCTAACAGCAGGTCTGGCCCTTTACCCCTGGATTCTCATGAGTATATTCAGGGGATCCCTGCTTTGATGCAAGGACCCCAGGTGTTTGGTGGTGATGGGGAGAGCGGGAGGTCACTCCACTCTTACTCCCTTGTCACCATTTCTGACCCTTAAATGCCAAACTGCCCACCCCACCCCCACTGCTTTGGTTTCCCCTCTATCCAGAAGGTGCCATCGGTGTGCTACATGAGTCAGCCAGCAGGGGGAGCCAGTGCAGTCCACAGTTCCTGCCACATACCTGGGCAGTCTCTGGTCCCAAACCCAGATCTCAACCCGGCAGACACCATCAGGATCTGATTACTGGCTCTTTGCTGCAGCCATCATCTCTGTCAGACTGAACAGGGGGTTCATCTCCATGGGCGGGGGCGGCAGGGAAGGGAAGGGACGGCACCCCAGCTAATGGGGAATCTTCTTCCCACCTAACCAGAGTAGGGATTTGATGTGTTATTCCTCTAAGGTCCCCAGAGCTCTTTCCAGGGCAGGGAGGCGCTCAGCGCAGGCCAATGCTGCAGACCTAAGAGCTCCCCCACACCCTGGGATGCCTCTGATTTGCAAGAAGGGGCTGTTACCACCTTCAGTTCGGGAGCTGCCCTGCACAGCAGCCCCTGGAACCATGCAGATGCAGGTCTTCTCTGAAGGGTAGCTCCCATCCTGCCCTGCAAGCTCAGCACTGGGGATAAGCCAGAGACCTGGCACAGAAACTGAACCCACAGCCTTTGAGCCTAGAGACAAACCAAGCCAGAGAAATGCACCAATGCAATCCAGCACAGATCAGCCCAGACCCAGGTGCTACCTAGAGCTGCCCCAACAGACCTGGCATTTAATTCCAGCTTGGCTGCAAGCGCAGGCTTCAGGATCACAGTACAGGCGGCAGTCGCAGCCGCATTCCTCTCGTGACAGGCGGATGGCGCGCAGTTCCTGCTTCTCCTCAGCATCGATGCGGTGAACCCCGGAGGCCCGGAGCAGGGCTCGGCGCCGCTTGGTGGGCAGCGGCTGCAGAAAAAAATAGTCGTCCACTTCCACATTCTCCACGTCAATGTCGTCGTCTGACACATCCTCCAGGGTCAGGCCGTCCGCCTCCTCCGACTCCACTGTGCCATTCTTCGTCAGCTGGGGAGACACGGGCAGAGTTAGTCCTTGGCTTGGGCCCTGGGCACAAGGCCTGGCGCTCTGCCCCAGCACATGCCTGGTGAGACAGCCGCTAGCATTACCTCTTGGAGAAGCGATCTGCCGGGAAAGGGGAGACTCAGTTGGGACCACGCACCTAGGGACCTTCAACAGCAGCAGCAGATGCTGAGAAAGATTTTTCCTCCCAATTTCCCCCTGCACAGCATCATCTGACCCAGTCACCTACTGCCTCATCCCCACCCACCCATGCACAGGCTTCATGTACCACTGGGCCTGCACCCCCGCCCCAAGGTCATTACAGCCAAAATGCCATTTCACTCAGCTGTCCAACACAACTGGAGCAAGAGGCAGGGGACTCAGCCCTCCACATGACATCAGCTTCACAGGGGGATCTGAGCGACCAGTCAGCATGAACAAACAAGCTGCCGCGCGCAAGTGGATTCTCCACTAGGCCCCAGGTTTTCCCCTCCTCAGCTCCTTGCTAGGCCAGGCCAGCTGTCAACCCTTCAGCTTGTGATAGCCTGCAGGGCACCGTCTGCGCTGACCCACTGGAGAGGTGCTGGGGAAGGAATTTGTACTCAGGTCAGAGGAGACGGGCTGCCCTTCCCCACCCTCTGCAAGTGGGGAGATAAAAGGAGGCCACCGTGTCTTAAAATATCTGGCCCCTCAGGAGAGGAGCAGAGTGGAGCAGCAGCAGCACCCCCATGGGCCAGATGCAGCATACATGGCATCGTCTGTTGGAGAGCAGGCAAGTGAAGTCTCTCCCAGCTTGCTGTGGTTGAAAAGCAGCTAAGGTGCCACGACCCGGCACCCGGGATCCTAAAGGAATATCAATGTGTGTGGCTTCAGCAGGGCAACCGACTTACAGATAAGGCTCCTGGGCTGCCGCGGGCCCCACCCATACACCAGGCCTGTCCCCCAGAGCAGCTGAAGAAAACCTGAACCCTCTGCCCCCAATCCTCTGCCATTACAGAAATGAAGGACGCTCCCTGATCGGGCCGACAGGAATACAGAGCCGAGCAGCAGCTTCTCTTTCATTCCTTCTACTCCCCGAAACCGACAATACAGTGTGTTCTTATGGCCGGGGCTTTTTTCGTCCCCATTTATATTTTAAATGCAAAGAATCAGAGTTCCTAATGCAGGCACGATGGAGAAGCTGCTGCTGGATACATGACAATACACTAGAGGCTGCTGCTTTCATCAGACAAGCCACAGGTTTGCGGAGGCAGAAGGAAAATTCCTGAGAGAGACATGATGCAATAACTCCAGCTTAATAATGCTCATTTCAGGAGCCATGGAAGTCAGAGCAACTCCACCTTCATTCTCCGCAATCCAGGAGGTTCCCTGCAACAGATGGCAATTCTATAGCCCTGCTTGCCGCTGGGGAAGTACTGACACTGCCCCTTGCCCACTGATGGCTCATGCCAGGCCCCCAGGATCACAGTCCTTTTTCCTGGGACAGTAGCTGCACTGGGGCAAGGGACAGGGGTCTGGTTCAAGTCCTGTGGCTGTAAGTCCACTTGCTTCCTGCTCGTGACTGCACTGGCTGCAGGTGCTTTGCAGACCCCAGCTCACCATTTGCCCTGTCTCTCTGCACCTGTTTATCTGCCCCACATAACCCACCCTGCAGCCACATGCCCCAGTAAGGGAAAGCCCTAGTTTGAGGCGTGCACTTTAAAGGCTGGATGGATATGTGACCGTTTGCCAAGCAGGTTGCCATGGCAGCAAGAGGCTGATTTGAAAGGCTAGCTTTGCAGACAGACACGTCCATTCAGTAAGGGAAGTCCAGTCTCTAGGCAAATCCTCCTTCCCCCAGGGCACAGGCCAGGTACCCACCCATTGGGGATAGCATGCCCCACTGATCAAGTCTCCTTTGTGCCTCATCTCTAGAAGCTGGATGGAAATTGGGCAAGTTTTCAGAAAACCTAGTGCCAGGCTGAGGGAGGAGGTTTAGCTCCAGCCAGGATCTTGTCTCTTAGCGTGCCAGGCTGCAGCCGCACCACTGGGAGAACTCTGCCAGGCCGCAGGCCATGCCCCATCACAGATTTGTTCACTCTGGTCAATACCCACAACAGAGAAAAGTAGATGACTTGAGACAAAAAATTACCTCTGGCTGCTCCCTAAGAAGCTCAGTCATCATCCCCGTCCCCGCATCTCGCTCTTCCCAACTTGGGTCCCAATCCCTCCAGAACTGGCTGTCACAGATCCACCCCCCAGTGGGCAGTTGCATTCCAAGAAGGGGTGAATAGCAATGTCCGATCTGCCTTCCCTATGCCAACAGCAACAGAATGACGCAGGATCAAACATGGTCTGGAGAAGGGCAACCAGGCGCCTCTATCCGCCTGCTCTCAGAACGTGAGGACAAGAGACAAGTGATGGCGGAAGACAGCATACTTTAAAAGGAGGTCGAAATAAATCCTGTTCACACCACACGCAGCTGGTGGAACTCCTTTCCAATCAGATGCCATTGACACCAAGAGCTCAAATTGGATTAAAAAAGGAGTGCACATTTACAGTGACAGGAATATCCGGAGTTATAAGAGTAAGTACTAAAAGATCTCTGGCAGGAATCTAAGCCCTCCTACTTCAGGATTTAAGTCAAGCCCTCATGCTACCGGGGTGGGGGGCGGGTTAGGAAGACACTTCCTCTGGGGGCTACTTATCACATGCCTGCCCAGCTGCTGGGTTTCAGGCACCATCCGTCAAAGCAGCTGCTATTGGCCAGACAGAGGATCCTGGACTGAGGATTCTCACAGCAGTCACTGAGTTCTTAGGCGCCTTTACCCCTCCCACTCCCCCCTCTTTGTCAGTGATACCTTCATTTTCTTGGCATGGAGTTTCTCCTCCTTGAGGTGCTCCCGGAGGATCTCCCGATGATTGACTTCCTGCTCCTGGGCGAACTCGCACAGCGTGTACCTGCGGACGGAGTTGTGGCGCTGGGCCATGCCCAGGGAGCTGCCCCCTTGGCTGGGCACACTGGTGAAGCCCTGGCGCCGGGCGAAATAGTACACGGTCACCTGGTCGAAACGCACATTCTTCCTGCGCAGCTGCTTCTGCCTCTTCAAGATGGATGTGGCTGAGAGCAGAGAGAAGGAAGCGTCAGACACAGGGCGAGCGCACGGGATTCTGGATGGACCCTACTCATGCCACGACCACCCCCAGCTCTTCCATGACACAGCAGACGCACGAACCCTGGCGGGTTTGCTCTGAGTTGCTGATGCATAGGCCCCTGAAAAGGCTGATCAGCTGATCTGAGGTACAAGGACGGGAGGGAGAGGGATAAGTGGGATGTCTGCGTCCATCAGGACTGGCTGCCAACTTCCAGAGCAGGCCATACCCTGGACCTCACGGAGGAGGAATTCATGCGTGGAAATGCCTTACCCTCCCCTAGGGCTTTGCAAGAGTTACATTCAGAGGACCCTATTTGGGGAGTGGGGGAAGGGATGCCAGTCCCAGGGACACTGACCCTCTCTCTGGCTGTAAATGTCTGATAGGGTTAGAGGGAGCGTGTCAAGGGGAAAAATCACATTTCCATTTGAAGATTTCTGGCAAGTAAGCCCTAAAATTCCTTTTACTGGAAACACTCATTCACTCTTGCTCATATTTATCAATTTATTTACTTCATCTATAGTTAGAACCACCAGGCTTTTTTTTGACCGCACGCCCCTCTTCTCTGACACTGCAAGGGGTTTACCACTGGGAACAGCGAGGCTGAAACTGAAGAGAGGGGAGAGCCACGGCTGAACAGGCTTGATGGCTTGGCTTTTGGGCCCCTCCAGGAGACCTTTCCAAACGGGGGGAAACAGAAAAATCCCTTCCAAATTTCTTTAAAAATCAATTTTTTTTTAATAATAATTCAGGGCAAGCGAATTTCTAATCCAAACTATTTTTTTTAAAGTTAGTGTTAAAATAAGCTAAATTGATAGTGATTTCTTTAAAGGGATGGTAAATTTGGGGTTGATGGGGAATTATGAATTTCTACTTCCTCCGATCCTTCCCGACCACCAGTGGGTAATTGACAATACTCCTAGCATTACCACTTTCCTCTGGAGCAGTAAGCAGGGATCATCTTTTAGGGTCAGGTTGGTAAGCTCTCTCAGCTTCCATGCTGAATGTTAAAGCATCCCTAGAGAGTCTCAGGGAAGAGAGTTAGCTGCACAGGGAAATTAAAAAAAGCATCTCAACTGTGCTCTTGGTTGGAGACAGTTTGTCATGCAATCCATGCTTCCCCCCCACACCATTTGTTAGCATCCATGCAGTCCAATTTCAGGCAAGGTCATCTATCTGAGCCAAGTGTGAGAAGATGAAAGGGCAGAGACCAGATCTGTCCAGACAGAACCCATTTGACTATGTTTTCAGCCCACAAAGCATGGACACCAGCATTCCCCTGGGTGTGATTTGCACTTGTCTCATGCTAGTGAGACCAAACTGTGTGACATGAAACGAGCCATATGCTGGGTCCACCCGTGAGGTCAGACAAACAAAACGCCACAGAGCAGCTCTGCAGAAACACCCCCCAGTCCACCAGCTCAGCCACTCACGTATGAAGCCCATGGTGCTTGGCGGGTTGAGGCTATCGCAGCTGTCGGCGCTGTCGCTGTTGGAGATCTCATCGTCCGAGTTGGAGATGGGCGAGCCCACATCCACATCTTCGAACTTCCTCTTGAGGCTGCCGCTGGCGATTGCATCCATTTGTCTCTGGCTCGCATGGAGAGCCAAAGAGCATAAAAAAGGAGAGGTCAGCTGCAAGAACTCCAACACCAGCCCCAGGGCTATCGCAGAGGCTCAGCGGGTACCTGAGGATAAACAGGGAGCATAGGGGAGAGAAAGTCAGCAATCCACCAGCACCAAGCCAAGCTTCTGTCTGTATTACTACGGCCCTGAGCTTACACCGATGCACCTACAGGCTGTTGTACAGCAGGCCCCATATCTCCACAGCATGCACGGCTGCCGTGACTGCCAAACGCCTTCTTGGAAAGGGGGTACTGGGCTGAGTTCCTAGCAGTTGCTCTTCCAAGTTGGGGCATCGAGACCCCCAAAACTTGCTGTTACAAGCCCCAGTAACAGCACACTGTTTGAGAAGCAGCAGTGGCAAACCCTTAGTGCTACAGCGATGTTTATGCATTAAATGATTAGCCTTTTCTATTGCCTTGTGTGTTGGCTTAAGAGAACTCTCTGTGCCAGGACTCCAGCAAACTCTGCTGCCCACAGGGATCATTTGGACCATCGACACACCACTTGTTCTTGGCCTGAGAGGGAGGACTACACTAAAGCTCATACAGAGTTGTCATAACAGAACCGTGGGAGGGTTGAATGCCTCCTTTGCTACAGACTTGCCAAGACAGAAGTCCTGCATGGAGTTTAAGTTATTTACACTTTTAGATGCCAGCTGGGTTTTCTGTTCCTCAACATGTTACATGTCAGACACGTGGTCCCATACACTCAGCTGACTGGGAGAAAAGTCTGTTCCTGCTTTATGTGTAGCATATGAAGATATGATGAGGAAAAAGGCATGCCCACAAACCACCAAAGGAAGCTGGACCGGAAGCCTAAATCAAACAGGTTCCATACTTAGAATCAGCTGGACCTAAGCCACTGCGGTGATGGAATGTAACTGGTGGCCAAATTAGCACAGAGGAATCATATCAAGAAGGGTTCAGAAGAGACTTCGACATATTGTAGCACTAACCCACCCATCACTGGATCACTTGATGATTACCAGTTCTGTTCATTCCCTCTGAAGCACCTGGCATTGGCCACTGTCGGAAGACAGGATACTGGGCTAGATGGACCATTGGTCCGATCCAATATGGCCATTCTTATGTTCTTAACTTTAGGATTACTCAGTTTCTGCACTGACTGTCACAGAGAGAAGGGACCTGTCACCTAGCTTTTACATAATAGCGACTAATATGTTAGACTGTGAACAATGTTTACCACATATGGAGGAACAGAAGCTATAAAGACTTCAAAGTATTCCATAGAAGAGGTAACAGGATCAGCAAACCCTGCCCAGGTATTCTTCCTATTCTTATCTAACCATCTCTGTCTATTCTGCTCTGTAACTATGGGAGAATCTCACTCTTAAAACAAGGCCTAGGGGAAGACTGTAAGCGTGAAGCTAACACAAAAATGGAGCGTTACATGAGTTCCACAGTAGGAAGAAAGGCATATGGCAAAGGCTTAGAATTAGATAAGTTCATGGAGGATAGGTCCATCAATGGCTATTAGCTAGGATGAACAGGAATGGTGTCCTTAGCCTCTGTTTGCCAGAAGTTGGGAATGGGCAACTGGGGATGGATCACTTGATGATTATCTGTTCTGTTCATTCCCTCTGGGGCACTTGGCATTGGTCACTGTCGAAAAACAGGATACTGGGCTAGATGGACCTTTGGTCTGAACCAGTATGGCGGTTGTTATGTTCATATGGCACATGTTTAGCTGAATATCAAGCCCACAGATAAGAGCCCGTAGCTTCCACAAATACAACAGAGCCCCTATTTTACTAAATAATTGGGGATTGAGGAGTTCATGGAATTGGACATCTCAAAATTACAGTAGGTTTAGTGCATAAGTTGCCATCTGGTGCACTGCATTGTTTTCTTCTTGTCCTTCAAACCACTGCACAGCAATTTCCAATGCATTGAAGGCACTGGGATGTGAAGGGATGTCAACTTGTTCTTCACTGACATCTCTTTCATTATGTGATTTTTTCCCCCATTGGGAAAAATGGTTCATATAACTGGTTGTATACAAGCTTGGTGTTCAAAAAAAAAAAAAAAAAATAGATAAACCGTGATTCTACTATACCCAAGAACACAATTCCCAGCACACATCATGAGCTATGTAATAACTTACTGCAATTTGAGTGACTCTTCTCATGATGTACATGTAAGAAAGTCACACCTATATATAAGTTTAGATCAGTTATCAAACCTATTTAAACTGGTATAAATCCCTGCATAGACAGACACTCTTATTTCAGTTTAAGAGTGAGTGACTTCTATTGGTTTAGTTTAAGCCAATTCCTAATTGACATAAGCTAAATGAAAATAAGCCTGGCTGAAATAAAAATACAAGAGTCCGCACAGCCATTTGTGCCAGTTTAACTACACTGGTTTAAAATCACCCCCTTTAAGGTAAAACACATTCAATTCTCTCATGTAGACAAGGCCTTAGTTTAGAAGTGGCATCACAGGAAGCCGGGGGCTCCTATACACAAAAGCAGCCATGATTATATCAAGTTCTCGTTTTAGGATCCAGTGCTCTCATGAGAAGACCAGTGTAACAGGTCACAGGTTTATGCTGTATTTGCTATTAACACTAGGACTAGAGTTGAACACAGAGAAAAAGTAGAACCAGCTGCTATCAGCAGCAATGTTCTCAGCTTCAGCGCGGTCTTCCTAGCTGATTTCCACACTAAAAGCAGAGCTGGGGACTGTTCTAGGAACAAACCACTAACTAGCCCTACCTATAATAGAGTGTGGCCTAAACTAATTCCAGTCAGATCAGCTGCTCTATCCAAATCCTAGGAGTTGAAAGATGTTGAGCCTACAGGAGGCTGTATTTCTTCTGCTCCAAAAAAAAGGTTCATGCATGTTTCCCCCCTCATCTTCCCACCAGCATGCCCTAACAGGAGGGCACAGACCCCAGGCTATGCGAAGCCTGGAAAGGCCACACACCCAGCCTCGTTAACAAACCGGGCACTTCAGAAACTCAGTGGGGAGAAGAGACTGACTCAAAGTGGGTAGTTCTCTCCTCATCCCCACTTCAAGGAGAGAGACATTCATTAAAAAGCAGTGCTCACTTGCCAAGTCAAGAAACAGCAGAGCAGTGTGAAACAGGCACCCTTTCTCTTGTGCTTGATGTTTAGAGGCATGGGTCACCAAGATACGGATGATTTGGACCACAATGACTTTGATCTGTGTCCTTCTTCGGAGGCAGATGAATACAGAATACCCCGGGGAAACCTGGGGCAGCTGACAGTCTCCTCAGAGCTAGATAGGAGAGAGAGTCTTTATGCTTTTTAACAAGGCATCTTTGCCAGGGTCAAGAGAGAGAGACCCAGACATACAGACCTTTGTCTTCAGAGGTGCGGTGTGATGGGGAAGTGGTCTGGCGGGCAGGAGAATGTGATAAGGCCAGCCAAATGCTGAGATCTCCTCCTCAGAGAGTCAGGTTGAAGTTTACAGGAAGTGCCATTCAAACCATAACACAACTGTATCAGAACAAGCCAAGGTGAGCGATCTTACCCTTTACACCTTGCCCAGACCATTGCACATGTTCAGGATAGTTTTTAAACTAATTTCTCCAGAGCGGGGTTGGGATCCTGAGCCCAACACCCACCCACCCAGCCTTCCCCTCCCCTCAGTCTTCTCTGCACTTGTCTATTCCCTTCAACAAGCTAGCAACTGTTCCCATGACAACAAGTCGAACAAATGGGTTTGAAAAACATGTCAGCCGACTGCAGGAGAGGCAAGAGGCTTCTGACTGCAGGACGGAGCTTCCTGGGGGAATCAAATGATTCCACGCTCGATTCTTTCAAACAAAACGGGGAGCAGCCCCACCCCTTAGCCTCCAACTTCGGACTCTTCCCTGCACTGAACGGTTAAAAGTGCATGGATTTGCTCCAGGGTTCTGGGGGCCTCCAACCTCTTCAAAAATCAAGAGGAAATGAGACTGCTCCCCCGCCCCAAAAACAAGCGGAGTAAAAACCTGCGATTCTCATACAGCTGACACAGCAGAAAAGGAGAAGCTACGAAGTCAACGAGCACTTTGCAAATATCAAATTACTCCCAGGAGGCTGAGCAGTAGCATCCTCAGGTTTGCCTATAAGCAGAGTTACACCAGTTGAAGAGGTGGGATGTTAAACTGATTTAGTTAACCCAGTGCCGAAGGCTGCTGGGATGCTCTTATTTTGATTTAAGCCAGGCTTGTTTCATTTTAGCTGAAACTGATTAGGAACTGGTTTAAGCTAAACTGAAATAAGCCCTTCTTCAACCAAAACTCAGTGTCTACACAAAGGTTTGCACTGATTTAACTGGACTGAGGTCCAGATGCTTCCAAGGGACTAATGAATCCCTCCAAATTGCTGCTGCTGCCAAAGGCATCCTGCTCACCTGTTTGACCAGAATATCACCTCTCCCCTTGGAGATGCTCCACCCACTCCCCTTTGCACTGCGCATCCCCTTCACATGGTCTGCCTTTGCCTCCAAAGCTCTGCATCTCAAAGCTCCTGCCTACATCTGACCTGATCTTCTTTCACATTCCCACCTCCCTTCGCAATGCTAACGACCCCCCCCCCCCCATCTTCTCACCAACACAGGAAATTTCTTCCGTCTCCTTCAAGCCACCTCCATCTCAGTCAGGTCCCTCCCAAAAATCTTACTCCTGCCATCTTGCCTATTGAGATACAATTTATATGGATAACGAGAATGTCCAGTGTTATCTTACTTAATGACAACAAAAATGTTGGAAGGGATATTAAGTATCATGCTTCAGGGCTTGAACCAATCTCTATTAGAGGTCATGTGGAGTGTGTGAGGGGGAGCAAATTATCCCACATCTGGCGGTATTTATGCCTGCCTCTGAAAATTACAGCACAGGCCACTGCTGGCAGACAGAACACCAAGCTAGATGGATCTTGGGTGTGATCAAATTTGGTAAATTATTTTTTGTCTTCTTTATTACAGTAGTGCTTAAGAACCAACTAAGAACAGGGGCCCCACCGTGCTAGGCAATGCACAGAGTAGTAGACAGTCCCTGCCAAGGATCTCACAGTCTAAATAGACAAGACAGAAATGAGGTGGGGGAAGGGGTAGAACAACACAGCAGACTGAACAATGGGATGGCACCAAACAGCATGTTAGTGCCACAGTTTTTTTTGGGGGGGATGGGGGGGCTAAATGGAAAGGAAAGTGAATGAAGAGGGGACATTGAAAGGAAGGGGAATGAGAGGAACAGGGCAAGGAGAAGATAGTAAGAGGCAATGACACTGATGCGTGGAGGACAGAGACAGCTGGAGCAAAGAGACACATTGGCAAAGGGCAGAGGTAGTCAAGTCAAAACCATAAGGTGGAGTTTGAAGAAGGGGGACACCACCACCCCCAAGAAACAAGCTCCTTTCAACAGTAAAATCCATCTCCCACCTCATTGTGATACTGAGGTGTTTCCAGAAGAAATCTCTGGCTAATGGGGCTCTGGCAATCATATTCCCACCCGAAGTTGCAGAAGAGGGTTCAGAAGCACGATGCTACTGCCTACAGGGAAATTGACCCATCCCCTTTTACAGTTTCTAGCAGAGCTGTCAACAGATAGGCGTCTGCCCCCTAGGACATCATGCATGTGTATGTAATGGGCATCCAGAACCATACTGGGGATGTTGAAGCTCTTCAGATTTGACACCTTGGATCGAGATCTTACAAATGGGCCGTAAGAACTGCCAACTTCATTCTCAAACTTCGTGCCCCGATATCATCATCGTGGGACAAGACAACAGCGGAAGCAGATCAAGCTCCCTTCCTCACAATCAACTGACAGAAACTGTACTCAGAGCCCAATGGCATCTCTCCTCCTTTTCCACTCATCACCCACAGAAGGCGAGAGACACTGAAAAATATTTCATGGGTGGCAGGGAGGAAAAGAAAGAAAAGAAGCTTCTGGTAACAAGTGCTAAAAGAGACAGTCTTTTTTTTGCACCACATGGCCCTGTTCACGTCTGGTGCTAGCATGTTACCTCGGCTGAGTATTAAGTGACCTGATTTCTCCTTAGGGGAGAAAGGAAAGCAAACGGCCAAGAATTTAACTAACAATAAACTCCACTGAATCTCCGGATTCCAGTGCACCTCTGAATTAGCCTCCCTCAGCAACACATTAGTGTAGGTGGAGCTTGCCTCCTCCGGCATACAGCCTGACAGAAGTCAGTCACTTGGGTTCTCATCCTAATGAGTTTCTCCACCGAGGGGTTAAGAGGTCAACAGCAGCATCCTGTCTGCTACTCCCTGGTACGCCATTGTTTGCAGTCCTGCTGGTTTACTCAGAAGCCCATGCACAGTGGAAAGGATTAACCTACAACTCATTCTCCAAGACTCGCCTTACAGGGCCTTTAATAATAATAATAATAAAAAAAGGAATAATATAGCAAACCACATGTGACATGCCCTGGACCCTTCTGCAGCACCAGACCCTGGCAGAAACAGAAGGGGGCTCTAAGGCTGTCCCCTAAAAAGGAGATCCACGGTTCAATGGTGGGTTAGATCACCTGCTTCTCATTACAGGAAGGAATTTCAAGTATTTTCTGAATAGTCCCGTGGTGCTGGGAACAAAGTGTTGATGGGAAAGGCAGAAGAGAGCAGCAGGCGCTGAACAGTGAAAGACTCCTTACAAAGGGGCCAGCAGAACCAAAGTAGATTCTTTGTGTGTGTGTGTGTGTGGGGGGGGGGGGTGGTGTAAATTTCTTTGGAGGGGGAGCAAAGATGAATTTGAGGAGGGTGCCAGAGAGGATGAGAGAGCATTGAGAGAATTCCAGCTAATCCTGGAACACTAGCCAATCTACCCAGATAAGCTTGTTCTTCATCAGCTCAATTCCTTTCCCCGGTACGCAGGGGAGGGCAGCTGTCCCTGCCCAGCACGCACATCCTTTCTGCAGGATAGAGGAAAAGGCCAGTTTCATTCATTCACTGTATCAAACTACGTGAATTTACAGAAAATGCACTTGTAAAAAACATTTGAGACACACCGCGGCAGGTCGCACAGAGACCTCTGGAGCCTTTGAGCCCAAGAGACACGCACCTGCTAATCTCTCTACAGGGAATGGGCACACGGGCAGCGCTGGCAGGTACCGTATGCCAAAACCTGGCACCAGGGAAACATTTAAGAAACTTTCCCATAGCATCTTTCTATTAGGAGACACTCTAGTTCCACATTCACTAGGGCTATTCAGTGGGATTAGGATTTTGGTATGTTATCAGACCAGGACAAGTGCTACTTCCAGCAGAAGCAAGAAGGGACAATTCATACCCCAAAAGTGACTGCTTTTAAAATATAAAATGTCGTCTTAGGTAACAACTTTCAAGACAAACGGCTTTAAGAGTTGGATACAGTTAAAGCTGCAATGGTGAAGGCCCTTATGCCAAAAGTGGTGAGCTTGCGTGAAGGCGCAAAGCAGTCGGGAAAGCACAGGAAGACCAAGGCTACAAGGTCAGCTGGAGCAAATCCATGCAGAGTTTTCAGAGGGAGAAAATAAAGAGTGCCAGTGGAAGGCAAGATCGGAGGAGGGGGCGAGAATGGTCCCGTTTCGCACTGAAGAGAAGGCAGATGCAGAATGCTGCAGAGCAGGGACTTTGGGGGACCAAAGACAATGCCCTTGATGTAGTTAAAGGTTGATACTCAGGACAAGATGGTGAGCACAGATAGATAGATTAAAAGGCATGGGGTCCATAAACTTTGAGGTGGAGAGGAGGATAGGCAGGTATGCGCAGAGAGATAGTAGGAGGAAAGCTTAGTGCCAGCACACCAAGATTTTTGAGCGTGGCCTGCTCTTTGGGTGGTGAATTCAACATGAGAGAAGAATTCTATCACTGAAGGTGGCAACTGGCAAGGGAACTCCACTACGAAAAGCCAGCCAAGGACAAACGTTTCCATACTGTGTTCCATGGCTGGTCACACCATATCAACTCTTCTTGTTTCCATTTAATAAATGGCATACAAAGAAGCTGAAAACATTAAGTCTTCGATGTCAGCAATTGCTGTGGTTGCCTCAGGGTAGTTAGCATGAACAGAAGGGGAGATGGAGGTCCACATGATAAGGAATGCAAGGACAGGGATGTCTCCAAGGTAGCCTCTGCATTAACATGTGGTCCATACCAGGAAGAAGTTTGAGGCTAACATGCCCAAAGGCTGCACAGAACTTCTCACGGCATCTCTTTTGTCCCAGGTCTTCAAGAAAGCTAATGGCTACCAGTTCAAAGCTAGTTAGTACTGGGCTGATTAATAAGCAGAAGATCCATGAGGCCCTATCAGTAACACATTGTAGCTGGAGACGCTAGTTACTTGTTCATAATCCATTATAAATTTAGCACCCATTACCAGACTCCAGCTTTCAGTCACAATTAGAAATCCTTCCACCAACGGATCACCATTGGAGGCGGAAAGCTGTCAAAGAATGCTTAGTTCATTCACAAGGACTTCCTATTGGCAAAAGCAGTACAGAAAATACCGAACGCGGTTCCCACCAAGCAATGTCTGGGGAGGAATATATGACAGCAAGTCCCAATCCATCCATTCTCACTGATCTCAGGTCAACATGCCAGAAAAATCCCCAGGAAAGCGGGTGAGTAAATTCTTTTAGATGCAACACTAGCCACATAAAAAGGCATCACTATTGTTCCTTAAGGCCATTGGCTGGGACCAAATACCAGAATGAATACCAGATTCCAGAATGAACTTGGGAGCGCTTTCTCCTTTAATGAGGAAAAGCAGCTTCATGTCCATAGTCCTCCCTGCTTCCTTCATCTCCCACGTTCACATGAGAAACTATTCTTCCTGTAACCAAAATGGAGTAGTTCTGTAGGGACCTGGGTATAGCTGACACCCAGGACCATAACAAAGGCACATCCATAACAAAGGGTTGAGAGCTTCTAATCTACTTGAGATACAATTACAGACTGGTTTCCTACTTGCTTAAGGGTCTGTCTCCATGGGGAAATTGACCAGAATAGCTCCTGCAGAAGAAGCTACTCTGGAATAGTGCCCCTTGTGGGAACAATATACCAGAATAAAAACGACTATTTCAGGACAATGCTTCATCTTTGGAAGCACAGTGATTACTTCAGAATAAAGTTTTCTGTTCTGGAATAAAAACGTGTGTCCACATGGGGAGCCATAGCTTATTCTGCAATAGCTATTCTGGTGAATTTCCCGATGTAGGCAAGCTGTAAGACTCTCTAAACCTTCATTATAAGGCAGACACTGAACCTCGTTTTGCCTGAGTCAAGACTTCCATGGAGTAATCTCATTCATACCACATGTAGTGGAAATGAAGGCTCCAAACCTTCAAGCCCCTGGGGTGACTCAAGGGAAACGCTTTACAACCCCAAGCCTTTTGGGTACCTCTGCTCATTATTTCCTCATCAGATAGATTTCCTATCTTTTATTTGGTCCTCTCCCCCACACACTGGCTGTAGGAATAGCCTTAGCCAGATCCCTCAAGTCTGCTCCTCATCGGTATCTGGCTACTCACTATAGTGCCAATTCCTAATTCAGAAAAAAAGTTTACTATTTCTTCCCTTCCCTCAGTCCATAGAGTTTCAGCTGAGGGACTGTTTAAGCTTCAGATTCTGGGGGTTGCCCCATGCCCAACTGCCTGGAAAGCTTATACTGTAACAGCATCTCTTTCTTTCTTAAAAAACAAACAAACAAAAAAAACAAAACCAAAAAACACAGCAGCGTAATTTTTGAAAACCTTTTTGCTTAGGGCAGATTTTCACCCTGCAGAATGCAGTGGCTGGCCTGGTCATGTTTACACATAAAGCAGCTGTGGGAATACAAGACACTGATCACACCAACATGGCAACTTTGGGTCTTTTTAATTTTTTGTCTTTAAATAAGCAGCTTGTAAAGGATAAAAGGCAAAAGTCAAATCTGTTCTCGCATGACTCCTAGAATAGATCTTTGCTCTAGGCCACGAGTGTCAAACACCCAGTCCACCTGCTGCATTTATGTCAGCTGCATGAGGTAGTCAGGATCTTTAGCTTTAAAGCTAAAAAAAGGCAGTTTCTAGCCCACGTCTAAGAAGAAAACCTTTGAAACAAGATCCAAGTGTACCCAAATCTTGCATTGCCTTTCAGAGTCTACGGGCATCCGAAAAAAAGAGGTTACTTACCTGTAAGTGGAGGTTCTTCAAGATGTGTGGTCCCTAGTATTCCAAACGCGGGTGCACATTCACACCATGCGCCAGAAGGTTTTCTTAGCAATGCCCGTTAACCTGCACACACATTGTGCATCCCTTCGTGCTCGCAGCAGAGAGTAGATTAGCCTTGTGGGTCGGCGCCTCTCCAGTGACTCTCTTACTGCTGAGTAGTCCAGTCCGCAGTACAGGGGATGGAGGGCAAGTATTGGAATACAAATAGGACCACACATCTCGCAGAACCTCCAGTTACAGGTAAGTAACCTCCTCTTCTTCGACTGAGGGTCCCTATATGCATTCCAAATGCGGGAGAGTAGTGAGCAGTGATCATTGTGGAGGTGGGTGTGAGGATGCAAGAGGAAGTGCAGTCTGTACTATGGCGTGGCCCACTGCAGCATCCACAGCTGCCCCTGGGGCGGTGGCATTGTGGGATGTGAATGTGTGTATGGAGTGCCATGTTGCTGCACAACAGATGCCTTGCCACGAGATGTCCGCTAAGCAGGGCGAAGTGTCTGCTTGTGCTCGCATGGAGCGTGCTGTAACTCTATCAGGTCGCAGTATGTTGAATAGCATGTGGCATTCACGGATGCACCTAGAGACCTATTTGGAGATTTTGCTGGGAAGAGAGAGCCTGGCCCTTGGACCGGTCAGCGATGGCTACAAACAGATTCATTGATGCACGAAAGGCACGGGTTCTATGGAGGTAGAATGCCAATGCACAGCTGACGTTGAGGGAGTGCAGGGAGTTGTGTAGTTTGGGACAGAAGACAGGGAGGTGGATGCACTGATTGAGGTGGAATTCTGACACCATCTTTGGGAAGAACTTAGGGAGGAGCCATAAGCCCACCAGGTAAGGGAGGCCAGAACCGTGTGGGGGACAACAACCCCAGCTTCCAAATGGTCCTTCTGGGGTCTGTAGAGGAGCCACAGTTGGAGGCAACGCATTACGTAGAAGTGTGTGTGGTGTCACGGAGGTATAGGCTGCCACATGTCCAAGGAGGGAGAGAATGGTGGACCATGGTGCGCGGGCTGTGGCAGAGGCCCGCAATCATAGCTGTCAGCGTTGCAAAGAGGTCCTCCAGAGTGAAGGCTCGTGCTGCGATGGAGTCGATCAGCTGCCTTCTCCTCGTTAATGCAAATACCCAGAGATGTGAGGAGAGCACAAAGGGCAAGGATGGCAGAGGTGAGTTCTTGTCAGGATAGCGCGACAAAGGAGCTAGTCGTTTAGGTAGGGATACACCAAATAGCCAAGGCAGCGCATTTGTGCTGCTACTATGGCAAAGACTTTGTTGATGACTCAGGGAGCCGTCTCTATGCTGAGGAAGAGGACTCAGAAGTGGTAACGGCGGTGGCCCACGCAGAGGCAGAGAAATTTCCGGTGGGTCAGGTGAATGCCGACATGGAAGTAGGCATCTTTCACATTGATAACCGCAAACCAGGCCCCAGACATTGGGATAATCAATGTCAGCATCACCATATGGAATTTGGATTTCTGATAAAGGCGTTGAGTGCCCAAAGATCTATAATGGGGTGCTACCCTTCACCCTTCTTCGGGATGAGGAAGTACAGTGAGAAGCAGAGCGTCTGTTTCTTGTGGGAGGATGCGCTGAAGGGATGGGTTCCCAGGGGAAGCCCTGGGTGGAGAATGATGAGGGGGAAATTATAAGAATTCTATGGAGTATCCATGATGGATGATCTCCAGTACCCAGCTGTCCATGTGAGCTTGCCCCAATTGTGGGCAAATAGGGGAAGATGGCCCGCAATGACAATAGGGGGTGCCGCAGGAGATATTGGGGGAGCTTTGCAGTTCTCGACCTGCATGTCAAAACTGCTGTTTCAACTGCTACTGGGTTGGGTCAAGCAGGTGGTTGTGGTGGACTGTTGGTATCAGAGGGCTGTGATATGGCAACGGGACATGCTCCTCCAGTGGCAGCAAAGGTTCATCCGCCGGAGAGGGAAGTACCGTGGCAAGTGGGGGTCCGGAGAGGAGCAGAGAAAGTAGGTATAGAGGAGCAGCTCCTCCATCAAGAGCAGAGGCTCCAACTGCCCAGGAGAGCATGGTGTCCCCCTGGACACGGCAGAGGGCCCAGACAGCACCAGTGGTGCTGCTTGATCCGATAAGCCTAGAAGCACTGGCATGACGGACAGCGCGCGTGCTGGTGAGGGTGCCGGCGGGGGTATTGAGACAGTTGTCAGTACGACCAGATCCCACTTGCGCTTTGCCTTGCTCTCAATGTGGTGCAGCTTGGAAGCTGGTCCAGCTGGATCCACATGCAACCTCTTACCTGACCTGGCAGGGTTCGGGGAGGAACCGCTGGGCAATCTGGGACGGGGATCTGCTCTTATGCCCGTGTCCATGCTTTTTACCCTCATGGCAGGCTTGCCCATCACCTTCGGTACCAATGGATCCAGAGCTTGGGAGGTGCTCAGAAGGGTACTCACCACCTGTGATGGTCTCTGTACCGGTGGTTCTGCGGGTCCCAGATCTGGGTGCGCCCTGGGATGCATGGGTTCTTCCATTAATTTCCAGAGGCTAAGCTCTTGAGCCTCCCATATTCAAGGTGCAAAGGACTTACAAACAGCACAGCGGGCTGTGATATAGGCCTTGCAAGGCAGTAGAGGCAACTCTGGTGCTTGTCGCTCACAGAAAATGAGCACGGGCAAGAGGCACGGTTCTTAAAGCCCGTTTCCCCAAACGGGGAGAAAACCTACACTATCTAAGAAGAACTCTAAACCACTAAAACAGCTATGTACAACTATATACAGGAAACAGAAAGCAGATCACTCTCTTAGCAAGCTAAGACTCTGGCCATATGGTGGTAAGAGGGAACTGAAGAGGCATCAACCAGTACGGCCTATTATACCCTCGGATGTGAGCACGAGGGGACACTGGTGGGGGGCAGAGGGGGTGTCAATGGACACTGCTAAGAAAACCACCTGATTCCGGTGCATTGTGCACATGGGCACTCATGTTTGGAATACATATAGGGACCAATCACTTGAAGAAGAAATAATGATTCAGAGAAGTGTGAACTCCCTGCCCTAGAGTAGTCTCACAGGAGTGTTAACTAGGCCAGTGCTGACAGCACTTTATTTCATTACTGGTCATTTTAGCAGATGGATGGGGAAGGGGGAAGAAAGGATGAGTTCCCTGAAGAGGATGGGAAGAAGAGAAATGAAGAGGAAGAAAAGAGAAATTGCAGGGATCTTAAGGGGAGCATATTCTCCCACAGGGTGATGCTCTCTATGATAATAAGGTACTGAACAATAAAATGACAACTAAACTTTTAGTTCCATATTGTTGTGCACACTGCCATTGACATCAGTGGCAGCCCCATTGCGGCTCAAGGACAACACACAGGCCTCAATGTTTAGTCTGGTATACAGACCATAATTAGATGTGGGATTCATCCCTATCCACAGAATGAACTCCACACTCCTGCTCTAGGTGGTACAGGGCACCTTTAAGAATGGATCATGCTCAATCAGATCAGTCCAGAAATTCAGAAAGGCCCCATTTTATGCTGTGAAGTGTTAAACTCCAATTTTCTTCAGCCAGGGCAGCTTTAAGACATGAGGAATAGTCAATAAGAACAGGAACTAGCCTGCGCTTTCACGTTTACTTGAGAGAAGCAAGGCTGCTCCCAGCAGCTATTTTAAGGGGGAGGATTTATTTTTTTTTAAACAAATGGGTGAGGGAGGCTCACATTCCTCCAAGTTGAAGCCTCCAGAGAAAGGGGTTCACACCCCTCTGCTGTGGGTTAAGCTCACCCAAGATCCCAGACTACGATCTCACTCGTTACCAATTATGCAGCAGGAATAACATTGCCCAGAATGACACGGCACCATCACTGCAGAGCAACACACCCCACTGATGTAAGGTGATGTCAGAGAGAGAACAGTGAAACATGCTGAGGGTCTGGGAAAGAGCCGTAAATACCTACTACTCGACATCTAGAGACCTCCACAAATACCAGGGAAAGCCACAAAGCAACACATACACTAGAGCAGCCCTTACTACAGCTGCTCTCACTGGCCAGGTGTCAGTAGCTGCATTAGATATAAAACGAACAATTCTATACCTGTGCCAGCATGCAGAGTAGTCGATACTCTAAACTGTTTCAGAATAAATGTAAAGTGGCTTGCTTCAGCGAATGCCAGACAAATGTGTGTGGTCTACACATCTCCAGCATACCAGGGAGTCTAGATTATACAACACTCCAAGGCACAATACCGAACACAACAAACACCATGAAATGACTGTAATGCCAGAGAAGAAATAGCAGCCACAAAGAATCTAACCCGATGTCGACCATTCCTCCTAAAGGCAAGTAAAGCACCCCACCCCTTTTACAAGGGCATGCATCCTAATAAGAAGCCTGTGGAATGTATTTGATATACATATGGTAAAGGGATTTGCATTGGGTTTGATTGAGGGAACTGCTTCTGAAGTACAATCATCAACTTCTATTTAACTAGCTAGGGCTAGAACAGTGTGTTTGGTAACCATTTCAACTGGGGGAGGCGAGGAGGAATAAAGCATGAAAAGCTCTGCGCAGGTTCCAGAAGTTGAGACTATCAAACTAGAGGCTGGCAACAAGAATGTGAATAACCAGTAAGATTCCCATCACAATCTGATTGGATGCATATCCATGAGTTTCACCTCTGAAGTGTAGTGAGAGCAGAGAGAACCCAGTCAAGACCTCAAATAGCTTCTATATAGCTGACTAGGGCAGTGTCATCAAAAACCCATGTCAGCAAGCCACAGAATATAGGTTAATTACACACCAGATTAGAGACTTGCCACTGTGATGGGACAACCCCTAAGAAAATGCACAAAGTGACAGCTTCCTGGTAAATGTCAAGAGTTCAGCAGTTATTGCCCAGGCTGTTTACAAACCAGTCAGGATTTCCCACTGGGTTCAGCTATCATCCTTTGTCAGCCATTCAGATTTGTGGCTATTTTATTTCACACACCATGCTCTAACTCTAGTAGGGCTGACATGCCAGAGATCAGGGCTCAGTCTGTCTGTTCATTAAAACAACAGGTGAGCCACAAGATTCACATCAGATCATGGAAGATACAGACCCTCCATTCTCCACCGGTGGTAGCAATGGTGAAAGTTATAGCATACTCAAGAGACATATTTATTTATATTCACCACTGTATCAAAATGACAGTGGTAGAAATACCTGTCCCACATCTACACTACAGCTTATATGGTTGCTACCACCAGAGGTAAACATAGCCTGAATTTTCCTAGTGTAGATGCACCCTAAAGATACTATCTTTCACAAATGCTACAGCTAGACAAACCTTTTAAAGCTCTTACCGAACCTCCTCTGCACAGCTAAGCTCATCTGCAAAAAGTGCGACCCCAATACATGCTGATGCTCATAGAGGCCCGTTTAATATCAGAATCAGGCCTTTAAGGCTTGATCAGCCCCAAGTCACCAATGGTGACTTGATGGGCATCAAGGTCATGTTCCAAAGACTTTGATGATATTAGGGTTACTGCTGGATAACATGATAGGGGAATCCATACTCATCCATGACCTTCTTTCCAGCCAAGCTTCAAACAGGACAGGCGTAAGGTCACAGAGTCAGAAACTGCGCTAGCTCTGCTGGGCTTTACTGATGTTTTCCTCACCTGGTTTAAAAGGGAAAGATTTCACACTCAGACAGAGGTGGAAAGAGTAGCGTGAAGCTGAGGGGGCAGCTCGCCCCTGATAATGTCAGTAAGAAGGAAAGAGGGGGCACATGGAGGTTACCATGGCTCTGCAAGACTCCAGCAGGGCCAGCTCTATCCCCTCTGTGACCTTAGCTCCTACTATAAATGGGGGTGGGGGAGAGGAGCATGCCATGCCACACTGACCCCTTGGCCTGGATGCCTGTGAGGAAACATGCTTTCCAGCACCTCCTACAAGAGAATGGGTCCATCACATCACCAAGAGCCCGTTCTGGGATGCTTTAATACCTCCAACTTCCTTCCCTGAGGGGGAAAGTCACAACCTTCCATCCATCCTGCCCCTCCCCCCTATAAACCCCCCCCCCCCCCCAATGTCTCTAGTAAGGCTGGGCCAGGGAATGCTCCACAATAACCCCTACAGCTCATCGCTCCCAGCTCCCAACTCAAGGACCATAACCCAAATGTCCTCCCCCCCCAAAAGCCCCCCACTGCAACCCTCAGCACAACACCCCAACCAAGGAGAGGCGCTGCCTCACCTGCCCCTCCAGATACATCCCCCACAGCCCCACATTTCCCCTCCAATGGTAATCCCATAAGACAGCCCCCCCCCCCCCCCCATGAACATTCAGCGGTGAAGGGGATGGTCTACCTGCCCCCCCATCCCAGCCAGAGGGGACGCCCCCCATTATGCAGCCCCCATACCAACACCCAAGGGAGCTGGGTCACCCCACCTATCCTCCAACACTATTTGACCACCCAAGGGGGAGCAGATGCCCTACCTGCCCCCCCCCCATACCCCTTCCAGCCGCATACGCCTCCCCACCCACGTGGAAAATGCCCCAATCCCCCCCAGGAGATGTGAGGAGAACCCCCCCCCCATGAGACTGAGGGAAAGAGCCCCCCCATATTCGCCCCCCCCATGAGACGTGAGGGAAAGAGCCCCCCCATATTCGCCACCCCCCCGGAGACGTGAGGGAAAGAGCCCCCCCAGGAGATGTGAGGAGAAACCCCCCCCATGAGACCGAGGGAAAGAGCCCCCCCATATTCGCCCCCCCAATGAGACTGAGGGAAAGAGCCCCCCCATATTCGCCCCCCCCCCCCGCCGGAGACGTGAGGGAAAGAGCCTCCATGCTCCACCCGCCCCCAGTAGGGGTCAAGGGGGCCCCCACTCGCCCCCCCCCTCCCCCCGGGCGGGAAGCGGCGACTGCCCCCGCGTCACTCACCGGCTGCGGGTCCCTCCCCGCCGCTCCCTCCTCCCCGCCGCGCGGGCCGGGGCTGCAGGGCGAGGCCCGGGCTCCCGGGCGGTTCCGCGCCACGGGGAGCGGGGGGGAGGGTCCGGCCGGGCGGAGCGGGGCGGAGGCGGCTCGGCGCTCTCGGGCTCTAACCGGACACACCCGCCCCGGCTCCGCTCCGCGATAACAATGGGGCTGCCGGCGCAGCGCCTCCCCTTATATAGCCCGGAGCACGTGACCTTCTCCCCCGCCCGGGCAGCCTGGGAAATGGAGTCCTGAGGGCCCGGCCCGCGCAATGGCCGCTGGGAAGTGGAGTCCGGAAGGAAGAGCTTGCTAGGAAGTGTAGGCCAATGCTTAGCCCCCAAGCAAGGGGGATAAGCCTGGAAGACAGAAGGCTTCCCAGCTGCAAGGGAAAATCAGGTTTCCCAGCTGCCTTGGGAAGAACACACTATTGCACCTGCTAGTTAAAAACCAAGCCGGCTGGCGAGGAGCTTGGAGGAAGAGATGCCTTTTGTTAAAAAGAGCCACCGCTGCTTTTTGCCTTCTGCTAGTAGAGCCTTTAGAGGAACAGGGTCAGGCTTTTCTCCAGCTGCTCCACAGCGAGGAGCTTGGCGTTGTTTTGTTTGTTTTTAAAAAAGCAAAAGTGAGAAGCATAAGCTTTTCTAAAAGTAAACGGTCACATTCATAACACACACAGAGCTGCAGTTTTAACATCACATAGTGTGAAAGTTTGCAACACAGAGCAGGGCCTAGGGAGGAATAAGGTGAAGCTTTTGCTATTCCACACATTTAAAGTATCAAGAGTGCAGGCAACAAGGGAGGAATTTGGGCAAAAACTAACTCACCAAATATACACTACCTCTGCTGCCCCTCCCCACCCCATCCCACTACCTGCTTTGTGTCCTTGAGTACTCATCTTCTGCACCACACAGCTCTTTGTTTGCCTGCAGAAAGAGCTTGCACGGACAGCTGATAGGAATAAGGCTGGTGTGGTCTCCAGCATTGCAAAATGAATTCCCTTTATTGCAAAGGTTTTTAGCTTCGCTTTAATATTATTACTCACCCTTCAATTACAAAGAGTACAAATGTTGAGTAATGTAATATCCTGGATCACCACTGGATGGAGTATGTGCAATAAAGATGCATTTAGCAGAAAGGTCCTTGGAGCCTCTGTGCATTTTCAGTCATTGAGGTCTCCAGGCTGGAAACGATTCTCTCATTCTCCCATGTACAGCAATCGCCAAGCCTTACAGATCATTAAACATAATCTTTACAGTTTAAACCCCAAGGCAATCATGAACTAGTTACAAAAAGAAACAAGAATTGAGAAGCAACAGCTGGATTAGCCAGATCTAAGGAAGAGAAAGTTTGAAATTTCAAACAGTAACTCCACAAAACTTTTAAGCGTAAATTTCCTAGTGATGATGGAATCAGCCCACCCATTGAAGAGTTCTAACAAGACCAGCAAAATCAACTTAGAAAGATAGATAAGAGGACCCGCAGTTAACAAATCCCCAGATCAGCACTTACATTAAGATAAGCCACCACCATATGTTATCAACAGAACTTCAGGTTGAATTGTTAGTAAGGGTAGTAATGGGATAAGTGCAATGTCTGCAGTGAAGAAGCCCAACTGCTGAGCTCTGGGTGTAAACAGCTCCAGATGGAAGAAATAAGGTGGCCAGAAGTGGAATTACAGAGGAGTCTAGACAAGAGATTAGAAAGGCCAGAACCAGCAGGAACAGGCAAAACCACCTTATTTTAGAAATAGTGAGCAGCTGCAGCCTGATGTAGGGGGTCAAAGGGCAACTGAGTCAAAAAGCAGTTGGAAAATCTAAGCCCCAGACTAGTTAAAAATCAAGCAAGAAGCAGTTTATGGAGTACAGAAAGCTTTCTAGCAGATTCCAATTCTCACGTTAAATTCAGTTTCTTTTCAATCCACAGCTTTCTATGGGGCAAGTTTCAATTACTGGCCATTCACTTAACATCTACTGTATTCTGTCCCCAGGGATCCTGTTTCCAGCTCTGCTTGTTAAGTACACTACTAATGCTTGCTCTTAAAAGGGCAGGCAGAAAGACAACATGCAGCACTGTTTTCCATCCAGTAGGAATCGGTCTGAAAGGTGCTGTATGAAAACTTTTCACAATATAAATGTGAAGTGCAATTAGACAGGACCCAGGAGGCAAACAAGAGCCCAGTTTCAATTAAGGCATTTTCTACACAGCCTGCCACCAGCTTTTCCCACATATTCAATAACTTTGTCACTTACCTCGACCAGCTGATGATGGGAATGGAACCACCAAACAACTGTTGTTCTAAAAATCCAAATTTGGGTATCAATTCAAAGGGAGAGTCTTCGTCTCCATTACATTAGATAATAAGGAAGTCAAGTGATCTCTTTAGTGAAGCTGTTTAGGCAAAGCAGCAGTTGATCAAAAGGATTTCTATTTCCCCTTTATTTTATCTTTTATTTCCAGTACTGGCCATTAAGTTTCAGGGGGAGGAGAGGCGAACCTCTGGCTGTTCTGCCCTCTAACCCTTCTCTGAGGGACTGTTTAACGAGCAGTTGTAGATCAACAACACAGACGCACAAGTAAGTTTATGTTTCCAAACAACGGATTCATTAAGAATCTGTACGCACCCAGAAACATGGATACAAAAAATTCAACAAGTCTGTCACTATTGTACATTTTCTATTACGCCTCTTGCATACTGAGAACCCGGCCCCCCAGATTAAAATACAGGTATCTTCCCAATCTATTGCTGATGTAGTAAAACAGATACAAAAGGCCAGCTGCCAAAAGAATAGCACCTCTGTATGCAGAGTTCATAGTCCTGTCAATTCACCAGTAGCGCACACGGTTCTTCAGCAGGGAAAGCAGGTGAAATCGCTCCAGCTTTTTCTAAGGCTTTTCTTGGCATCTTTAGCCCCATCAATTTAAGCGGCCGAGGCCTCCACGTTTATTAGGCGAAGATCCACGAAAGAACATAGAGCCACAGCAATTTCAGAGTGTTTATATCTCAGTTCAAGATTCAAATGTGACAACTGTTATGACACAAGCCATCAAAAAGCCAGGTAGAGGGACAAGGCAGGTTGCTGCCCACAAATCAGGCTGTGATACAAAGGGGCTTTCAGAGTCTTTTTAAGCAAATCTCAGGAAAAAACAACTGCTTTGGCATTGAAGCAAATTCAGCCCTGGGTGACAAAACTGGATAGAAGAGGCTGTCCTGAAGTCCTCTATTTATCCCCAGAACAGGTACAAAGCAGCACAGCACATTCCCACATTGTCCAGCAAAACATTACTCACCATCAACCCAGAGGGGCTATTTCTAGATCTGGCTCACTCAGTTCTTCGCCAACAATGATGCCAATGATATAGCATTGACAGGCATTTGCTAGGGAACTGGGGGGCAAGGATTTCCATCGCCTTTCACGCAGGGGCTACCAAGCTGCCATCAAATGGCCAACAACTCTTGCACCATCACGGAGTTGTTTCATCATTTCAAATCCAGTCTAGAGGTGAAAGGCTCTCAGACGCATCACTAAATAGCATCTACAGAAGCCATCATCTTTGGGGGGGGCGGGGGGGAAGAGATTGGAATAGATACATAATGGTTGCCATCTTCAGGGCTTTCGAATGAATTGGAGGCAGAGGGGAGTTCATACAGGTCCTCTTAGGGTTAGAAGAGGAGCATTCAGTATCTTACCAGCTGTTTAGAACTATGGAGATATGATTGTCAGACTGTCACATACACAGCCTTACTCCCCGCCCCAGCTAGGCCTTTCCTGGTCCAACTCAGAACCTGGCATTTCCTGCCTTGTGTTGGTTACTGTCACAACCTAATCATTTGAACACAGCTGCTTTGTATTATGTTTCTTGTAAAAGTATTTCATGTATGTTTATAAAAACCATCTGTTTACCCAAGAACCTCACGTTCTGGGCAAATATAAATCCAGGCCTCGTTTTATTATAAGATGCTTTTTATTTAGGACATCTTCTTTCAGGCTATAATAGCTGCTCTCGCAAAGAGGGGACGTGCTCAGGCATCTGGTTTAGAAAGCCGATTTTTTTTTTTTTTTTTACACCCCCCAAGAGACCCAACAGCTGCAGTCCTGGAAATCTGTATGGAGGCCCTTTTGTCGCCATGGCGTTTTCAGTAGCTTTAAGCACGGCCTGCAGGCTCTTGCTATGTAAATCTCTCTCCGTGCTGGTCCCATACCGTTCCAGCTCCAAAAGTGAGTTTCAGGCCAATGAGACATAAAAGTCAACATGCCAATAAAATGCCACCCATGTTTACACCGAAGGTACAGCCGAAGCTTTTCACTTCCCCTCCACCCCAAAGAATTTTAGTTCTTTAAAAAAAAAAAAAAGAAA
Organism: Chelonia mydas; assembly: GCF_015237465.2. Classification (NCBI taxonomy): domain Eukaryota; kingdom Metazoa; phylum Chordata; order Testudines; family Cheloniidae; genus Chelonia; species Chelonia mydas. The sequence goes on from NC_051260.2 coordinate 4,338,124, forward strand.
TCATACAGGAAACAGACCATATCATCAGTTAGCTAGTTCATCAAATTTCATTTTTTGTCAAAGTCACGTGAGTTTTGAGAGTAAAACCACATTTGTCCATATAGACGGTGACCTTATAAATCCATGAGACTGGAGTTAGTTCCTGACAGTCTTGACACTGACCTGGAGGACAGAACTACGATCAATCAATCTCTCTCTCTCTCTCTCTCTCACACACACACACACACACACACACACACACAGGAACTAAACCAACAAGGATTGGGAGAATGAGAATAACACCTTTACAATGCAGCTGTCCGACAACATCAAGGAGAAGCTTAAAAAATAATGCTTTCCCCCAGTTCCATCAGTGCAGTTGGAAGGTGTCTTTTGGGGGGGTGGCGTGCTTGAGAGGTTGCCGTGTATGCCAGAGAGGTTGCTGGGTTGAGTTATTAGAACAGATGTTCACTTGCAAGTCTCCAGCACAACACAGGAGCCAACACCTCGCAAAGTGTAACACACTTATCATTAAACCCATACGCAGCTCCCAAGACACAAAGGCAAGTTTCTATCAATAGCGAAGGACAACACAGCCTGGCAAGTTTAGCCTCACATCTGCAACTACTTCCATTTTAAACTCCAGAGGTTAAGCAGTGCGCTAGCATCATCAGCAGGCTGCATGCCGGAAGAGCTACCGGGGGGGTGGGGGGGGGGTCACCTGCCAGAAGGTACAGCGCAGTAACAACAAAGATCGGGATCTTTACAGAAGCCTCCCATGAATTTCTGATCTCTGCTTGCATCCTTGTGCAATAGGCGATGGGTCTTTGTGTGAGACGAGAAGTGGCTACGGGCTCTCTCCTAGTCCAGTTCCCTCTTATTTTAAGATGATGTGGTAGCTATCGTTGGTTTCAGCTGCAAAGAAAGCAGAGCAGCGTCAGACATCCCCAACCGCAAGGAAAGCGGCTGAAATTTAACGTGCCTCTTTCTATACAAGAGTTCTCAAGACTGCCAAACAAGTGGTTGGGGGAGAAGGAAGACGAAGAGGAGAGGGGAGCACACACTGTTTTATAAAGGCACATTGAATGAATGCAGTTACCTTTCATTGTGTCCAGAACAAAACACGATTCGTCTTGGAAGTTCTGTATCATCTGAAAGAAGCCATGAGATCAGTTGAACCCATTAGTGAGTGTTTAAGTTTTGGACCGAGGCTCAATTTCATATATGAATCAGTCAATCAATGGTGGAGTTAGCCATGGCCCACTGAAAGAGCTGGAAGCTATTCAGCCACACTACAGTGCTTTGGGATGTATAAAATGCACCACCTGGAATAATTATTCCTCCCTCCCACCCAATCAAACAAAAGAACAGATTTTTAGGACTCCTGCCTCAGATATTGAAGCCCCTTCCCAAATCCTCAAATGTGAGAGAGCGAGCGAGAGCGCACAGTTCAGAGGGTGGCTGGCCCCTTAAGAAAAGATAGGCCCCCATCTTAACTTGCCTCCCTAGCTGTGGAAAAAGCCTACGGCAGAAGCCTAAGAAACTGCAGCCAGCACTCCCACTCGAGCGCCCTTCCCGCCCCAGCAGTGCCTCATTGTGTCCCACGTCCCTCTGTCCACACCTGGAGAGGCGAGACAAGCTGGTCGCAGATGGACTGAGGCTCATCTCCCCATTAGGGGCCGGACACCCTGTGACAGTCTGGTTATAATTAAGTGTTAGTGGCAATATTGTTACATCCCGTAAGGGCAGCGTTTGCTCAGGACGTTTGCATTTATTTTTAGATTCAAGGCAGAGGCTGTTTCCTGTGGCACATCCCTGAAGTCAAGTCCCAGTAGCCAGCATAGAGGCTATTACTAAAAGCTTTGTTCGCCTTTCTAGAGGCCTCTCTGCAACCTTTATGGCAGGAGTCGCAGCACCTACCCCACCAGTTTGTGCCAGTACTAGATGAGTGGGCTGAGCAGGCGGCAAGCCCCTCTGGGAGGCTGGACATCTCACTTCCCTTCTTCTCAAGCGGACTTGCAGCTGGACACACACATGCTGCAGCTAACTGCCTCTACTAGCAGTTCAGTTGCACTGGGAAGTGAGGGTTATATGGATCCCACAGGAGTTAGAGACACCTAGGCGATCATCCAGGACTTTGCCCATAGACAGAATGGCCAGGTATTAGGTGAATTAGTGGGCCTGATTCTCATTTACACCACGGCTCCTTCCCAGCTCTCTAGCAATATAAAGGTGCCCAACTTTAAGGCTCCTTTACATTGCGTGAGTGGTACAAAAGGGGTCTTATTTACACTAAGACTTGGGCCCCCTGCACACAAAGCAATCTGGGAAACCCACTCTAAATGAGTAATTCCAACTTTCCCTTTAAAACAGACAACATTGGGTGGCTCAGATCTTAAGTGCCATGGCCTAAGCACAGAACTGGGAGCCCGGATTCCCTCCAGGATCTTATTTGGGCCCTGATGCCAATTCTGTGGCCTTGGGCACAGTTTTGGCAACTGTAAAATGGGGATAATACCTGCCTCATGGGGCTGGGTGGTTCATGATTAATGTTTTGAAGCTGAGGAACGCAACAAGTAGTACAGGTGAGAGCATAAACGCAATTGTAAAATCGAGCCCCTTGGGCTCCGCAGACAGGTACGTAGGGCCCCTAAGCCGTTTACCTAGAAAGGGCCAATATTCAAACCACCCCTGTCCATTTGGAATCCTTAGCACGTTTCCCCACGTCAGAGATCACAGAACCAGACCAGGTTTGCAACAGACTTAAAGTAGTTGAGCCACCATGACTTGAAGATCCCTCCAGGCTAAGTGCCAAGAGGCACTTACCTCATCGCTGATCAGCACGTGTATTCCTGTAGGGCCTTGTTTGTAGATATGGCTGATCTGTCGGGAGGAGATACTGAAGAGCTGGGCTATTTTTTCTGTCAGTTCCACTGCAGTCAGCTCTTCCAGATAGATAGCATGATATACTGCAACAGGGACAAGAGCAATTACAGTTAGCTTCCAAATCATCTGTTGTGACGGAGTCTGAGCTTCCTGAATACTGTAAATATTACGGTAGTGCTTAAGCAGCCCAGTCATGGAACAGGGCCCCACTGTGCTAGGTGCTGTACAAACAGAACGGAATGACACTTCTTACCCCAAAGAGCTTCCAATCTCAGTACTACTGGCCAAACGTGACTCCACACCATTCCCAGCTATTTCCAGTCAGCCAAAAGAAATCAAAGTGCAACTGACGAGCCCCCTTGGAATACCAATGCCATCGCCTAGGAGGGGACTAGGGGAAGCATACAGGTTATGGAGTCATAACAAGAAGGGAGGACAGAGTCCACTGGCTTTGCAGTTTCCTCCCAGAACGCAGAAAGTGGACGTACTGGCATCAAGCTGCTCCAGAAAGTAGGTCAGTCAGTGCGTCTAGGCCACACTGGATTCCCACACGAGCTATAATTTATCAGCCCAGCACAGGCACCGTGCCAACAATGAGATGCCGCAGCCACACTTTTGGTGGGGGAGGAAAAAGCCAGCAGACTGGAACGATGGCAGGTCAGCACAGAGCCCTCCTTCCAACCCCACTCAACCTTCCCCCAAGTGCTGGCTGTGTGAGCCCTACTGCCTTCAGGCTGATGCTGGGTTATCTTCCATGGAAACCTTCCACCTTCTGGCAGCAAAAGAAAAGCAAGAATGATGAAGGCTAGCATAAGCAAGGGCAGCTGAAAATGGAGGCAAGCTTGCATAAGATTCCTGTATGCCTCTATGTGAGATTATGTGCATTATGGTAACGGTTGGAGGCACCAGCTGAGCCTGAAGTCCCATTTTACTAGGCACTGTACACATACTGAGAGAGTATCAAGCCCTAAAAAGCTTAAAATAGACAAACAGAGCATCAGCAGGGAAGGGACTTGCCCAAAGGGGAAGAACCAGGATTAGAACTCAGATCATCGGAGTCCCTGTCCCATTCTCTATCCACTGGACCATGTTGCTTCTCCTCTGAGATAACTGGTACCCTACTTACTGCTTTTGTAGAGACCCCACAGCACTGAGCCATGAACGCAGCCTGTTAAGGGAGGAAGCACATCACCGCTTCTGGAAACTTACCAAAGAAAGTACTGTTTGCCAGCTCCCCATCCTCATGTTTCTGCTGGTCCCTCAGCTGCTGAGGCTCCTGGCACACGTAGATGGTCAGCCTGGGCCGTACCATCCTGCGGGAGGGAGGGTGGGACAGGTGAATACCACTGAGTTTACCCATGAGCATGTTTCCAGTTTCCCTGATGCTCAGGTCCCATGCTTCACTTTTCAGGCTCCTTGATGCAGAAGACCAGACACACAGGCCTGTCTTCAGGCAGAAATAAGAGGGAGATCACAGCAAGTTTTGTTTCATGGAGACAACACACACAAAAGGAGGCGGGGGGAGGAATCAGGCAGCATTCAGACTCACGGGGGTGACGACTGGCTGCTAAGTGTCCCATTCAGCCCTCCTAAGTGGGATTAATAGCAACCGGGAGTAGATGGGCTGGGGTTTAAACCAGGGGGACACTAGGCTGCGGCAAGAGCAGCGGAGAACACTGGCATAAGAAACAGATGAAGCTTGTCACAGCATTTTCTGAATTGAGTGACCTATGAGATGACTAATGTCTGGTCCCCCACCCCCATGCAAAGCTGCGACAACGTTTTAGTGCTATCTCACCAGTCATCGGAATTGGTACATTAATTCCCTGGAATGCTCACACTACCACCGACTCTTGCCGTCCCTTATCAGAAAGCCACGCTCTCCCAAAACACACACCGATATTAATACACTCCTGGTGGCTCTATGCTTATCTGCCTGATTGCAATTCCTGCAACAGTTTCTCCACTAGCTGATCCTCCATCTCAGGCACAGGGTGATTGGAACCGCAAGCTAATACCAGAGGCTTCACATGGAGATGCAAGGAAAGCTCCCTAATGGAGGAACTTGCCCACAAGAGAAGTTTCTTTTTACCCCTGTAACCTGAGGCCAGATTTTGCGACTGTCCAGCACTAATGATCCGGTCCAAATTTTCTAGAGAGCTCAGCTCTTATTCAGGCACCTCAACAAAGGTCTGGAATCTCAGAATTGCTCAGCGCCCAATATGCAGAGCTCTTGAAAATCTGGACCCTTACTGGTTGGCCTTATGCCCTAAAAATATGACAAAGTATTTCTTAGGGCTGGTCTACACTACCACTTGAGCCAACGTAACTTACGTCGCTCAGGGCAGTGAAAATGACATCCCCCGAGCCTTTACATCGACCTAAGCGCTGTCCACACCAGCACTATGTCGGCGGGAGATGCTGTCCCGCTGACGTAGCTTCCGCCTTTTACGGAGATACAGTAATCATGCCACTAGGAGAATGCTCTCCTGTCGGCCTACCGCATCTTCACCAGATGTGCTACAGAGGCACAGCTTCGTCAGTGCAGCTGCACCAATGTAGCGCAGTAGTGTAGACGTGCCCTTAGAAGCATCTAATCCTCTTCTGAACCCTGCTACGCTCTTGCCCTCGATGGTATTTTGTGGCAGAGAGTTCCAGGAGTTAATTTTCCAAAATGTATAACTATTTTCCATTAGCTATTATGCATTGGTTGCTTTGCAATGTCACCGAATGCCCTCAAGTTTTTATGTTATAAGGAGTGATAAACAGAAGCATCCAGTTTAGCTTCTCTACTCCATAGGTTTTACTCACCTTGCGTCCCCTTGCTGTCCTCTCTTAACAAAACCCAACCTTTCCTCACCTGGAAGTGACCCGTCTAATCATTTTCACTGCCTGTCTTTGGACCCCTTCTATTTTTGTTCTATTCACGGCAGACTGCTCAATGATACCCCAAAACTGATGCAAAGAACTCATCGAGTTCCTCTGGAACACTGTCATCATTCCTAATCCTTTCCTCCCCACTCATCCAGATGACCTACCAATTTTCTTGCAGGTTTCCTCTTTCTGCCACAAGCAATTCACAAGTGCCTAAATCTGAATTCTGGACCTTCTAGCTCCCAAGCATCAGCAGTAACTTAACTTTGGCTTTCAAGCTGTATTGTCTTTGCTTTTTCTGAACTGGATGATCATCACTCTAAGGCCAGATCCTGAAGGAGGATTTTGCTTTTAACTGTGCTAGGCTTTTCAACAAATCCATGGAATCCCTGGCTTTTTCCTGCAAGTTTTTGGAATAAGGTCAGCCCTGACATTTCTAACCTGCCACAACGTTTTCCTGTCATGCCACAGAAGTCCTCCTTTGTCTTGGGTTTACGGAGGCACTAGGCATCATGACAGCAATGCACTGATGAGCCAGAGGCCCAGTCTACACTTAAGTTTTGCTGGATTAGTACATCAGTCAGGGGTGCGATGAGGTGGGATTTGTGACCATCATAGCTATGCTGGCAAGAGCCCTAATACAGATGTAGTTATATGGGTAAAAGAGTCCGTTTGCTGGGAGAAACTGAGTCTCCACTAAGACTACAGCTATACTGGCAACCTTTTCTAGGGTCGATAAGGCCCAGAACTACAGGAGTGATAGAGAAGCAGACATCCCATGGCCATTGCTCTGTGGGGTATAAAAATCAACACTCATTCTCAGCTTTTACAAGTATACGCACCGTCCCTTTAACGCATTGAAGAGCCTGATGCCATCTGCAGGGCCACAGATCTGGATAACATCTTCCCTGGTTAGCTTCAGTAAGTCTGCACCTGGAATTTAAAACAAGGAGCCAACAGATCACCATGGGGGGGAAAAAAAAAAAAAGGAGTAGGAATGGTTCATTTAAAGAAGATGGAGGTAAATTTCATACAACGCATCACAGCGGAGTTTGCACAGACTATAATACTGCCAGCAATTGATACCTCCTCAGGAGGGAATGCAGCAGGAGCCTATTGAGGCGAGGAGTGAGCAGAGATGGGCTTTCATCACCAACCTGAGAAATTCGTGAAGAGCCGGGAGAACGTGGAAAAGCGGTTTCGATGCAGCCATTGCTGGGCTTCCTGAGGCGTTGTCGTTGGCAGAAGGTTCTGTGGCACGGGAACAAAATGGTTACTTTCCTTAGACTAGGTAACACACAAGCCACTTGCATTAAAAGTATAGCACAGGTCAGCTAGATTACTACTGTAATATGGTAACACCTAGGACCCCAAGGCATGGATCAGGGCCCTCTACAAACATAGAATGAAGATGGTCCTTATCCCAAAGAGCTTACAATTTCAGTATAACACTAGAGACAGCAGGTGAAATACACAGACAGACTTGGGGGGGGAGGGGGGCAGGTAAGAGGGCAGAAGCACCACAATGAGATAATGCTGGTCAGCAAAACAGAGCAGAAGTCACAGCATGCCAGCTGATTACCACTGTCATAGTTTTTGTATGGCTTCAGAGAGTTTTCACTCTAGAGCCTCTCTCGCCAAGTAGGAGCCATTGAGGAAGAAGTTATGGGCTTAATGTAGAAGTTACTTAGTGAGCTTCTTTGGCCTGTGTTTGAGGTCAGACTAGTCAATAACAGCCCCTTCTGGCTTTAAAATGGTCTATGAAATTTATTCTCAAGGGAAGTCTGGACAGCCCAGAGACAGATGACTTGTCTACATGGGGAATTATTCTGGAATAACTATTCCTGATTAACATCTGGATGCTCTTATTCCGGAATCAGAGCGTTTTATTCCAAGTTATCTGAAAGTGGATTAAATTAATCTGGAGTAAGAGTGTCCACAGATGGAGCTAACCAGGAATAGTTAAACCACTTTAAAGTTAAACCCTACCTTATTCCGGATTAACTTTCTTGTGTAGACAAGCCCAGAGACCCCATACTGCAGCATACCAGCAAGCTCCTGAACATAGACACCTAGAAACCCACAAACTTCCAACAGTAAATTTAGAAAATAGGATTAACACCATCCTTACCACAAGCATAAGATTTGAGGTGGGACTTACATCTGTGATTGGAGGAGGTGGCTCGGGTTGGTGATTTGGAGAGCCATTTCTAGATTTTGAGAAAGAACAAAAAAAAACAAAACCAAAAACGTGGTTGGAATCTGCTCTTCCCCACCTCCCAGTCTGATGCCTTTAAAATACACTGACAAAAGGCGTCACGTATTCTATTGCGAATCACGATTCACAATGACTGGCACCCAGTGCATTTTAGAAAGTGGGCTCAGAAACCTGTAGGCATGGCTGGTTGCAAGTAGCAACGTGACCACGTCAATATCATTGCCAGGGAAATGAAATATCCCGCAGAACACCGAACGGCACTATGTGAGCAAATGGACATGCCAGGGGAAGGCTGATGGCTGAATGCAGACAGAACAGCTACACAAATGCACATTCAGTTCTCATTTCAGGGGCAAAGTTGGCTGTACATGTTAGGGATCAAAATGAGCAACAGTCTAGATCTCCAGGAGCTGCCATTTGCGCTTTTTAAATAGGATGCTCTAGCTGCTGGTTCTCAAATGCTAGGAAATCATTTAGGATAAGGTCAACAGACAATTCAAATGTTTCCATCCCTCAGGGAAGTCAGAAGAGGATGACAGCCAGCCAAGCAGTTCTCACTGCCCACACTTACCCCTCACCAATGGAAAAGCTGCTGTGGGAGCTGTTAAAGCCAGGAGACGGTGCATTGTTGACATAAGTGATCTCTGGCCACGGAGAACACTAGAAATGAAAAGCCAACTGTGAGATCCCCAGGAAAGTCACAGTATTGTTTTTAACTTTTACAAAGCTGTTTTCTCTAGATTTAGCTTTAAGCTGGCTTCTATGAACTAGGGCAAAATTGTTATCTGCTCTGTTTAATGCAGACTATAGCAGTTGTCTGCAAAAGCAGCTTTACTCTGAAGAGCTAGTTTACTGCTGCATTACAATTTATAGGGGTAGTACAGACCCTGTGAAACACTGGACAGTCTTCAAATTACAATATTCAAAACAGTGAGCTCTTGGATTGGAGTCAGATCTCCTGGGCATTTTATATGTTTGCTTAATATTCTCCCACTGTGCCAGCTGCAGAGCGTGCACACACACCAAGCAGCCTGTTACTGAATTTAGAAATTGAGGAATACCCCAGAATTTACTCTAACCAGATCAAATACTCAAACTGTTCTACTGAAGCACTTCCCAAGGGATATAGAATCAGTTTAGCATGGGGGTCCAAAGAATGAGAGAGCTGCCTCTTATTGATAGGGTTAGCTATTTATCACACCCACCATCTGGGCTCAAGAGCCGAACAATTTAATGACCCTTCAAGAGATGGAATGATATGGTCACCCCCAACCAAGCTGATTTGCTAAGACACAGATTTCAGCAGCCAAATGCACCTCCAAGATGTTTTACCTCTGTGAGTATTGTGGTCTCATAGGAAGGCTGGTATTTCTCCTTCTCATGAGGAGTTCGTTTTTCCATTTTCTCTCGGTCCGTCTTCTGTTTTCGATCTGCTCCTTTGGGCTGGAAGTCCAACATTTTTATTAGATCACAAATGCCTGGCATCTTGGAAGGGAGTTAGCCAAATGCAGGAAGGAGAGTTAGATTCACACTGGCTGCACAAAGAGACAGATGGAAACTGGAACAGAATAGAAAAGCTGACAGAGCGCTTGGGAACCTTTCAAGTTACTGAGCTGGGGGACAGATTCCAAACTGCTGCCTTAGGGGAAGGTAGCCCGGCTGGTATGGGCAGAGAATTAGAGAATAATGCTCTCTCTGTGACAGATCTTCGTATTACTAGATGTTTTCCCTACTAACCCGATCTGTCCTCCCCCAGGAAAAGATTTCAAAAGGTCTTAACTAGAAAGTGAAAAATCTTTCAGAAAGGAATTAGGCACAGACCAGGATGCTATGCCACGCCAATGAGCTCTAACAGGGCAAAGACATGGGGGGGGTGTGGCGGCAGATTTGTTCTGGGTTAAGTCTGCTGCAGCGTAAGGGAAAGAGCCCTGGATGGTGAATCAGACCACCTAGATTCTATTCCAAGCTCTGCCACTGGCCCGCTGGGCGACATTGGGCAAGTCACTTCACCATCCTATACCTCAGTTTCCCCATCTGTAAAATGGAATAATGGAACTGAACTGCTTTGTAAAGTGCTCTAAGACCTGATGAAAAACACCAAAGAGTTAGGGATTACGACTTAGGGCTTCAAGGAGACTATTCCTTTAGGAGAGTAGTAAGATTCCCCATTCCCCTTCTACCTCCCCTGTGGAGAGATTTAAAGCTAGATTTGCAATTACTGTAGGGAATAATTCTGTGTTGGCTCCTTGGCATAGACTAGCTGACAATGATCAGGGAAGGGAGATGGAGAATTGTTTCAGAGTAGCAGCCGTGTTAGTCTGTATCCGCAAAAAGAAAAGGAGGACTTGTGCCACCTTAGAGACTAACAGATTTACTTGAGCATAAGCTTTCGTGAGCTACAGCTCACTTCATCAGATGCATGCAGTGAATTGGGTTCTGCATGCTAACACCCAGAGTACTTTTTCCAACACTTCGGTATTTCATACGGGTGCTGGTATAAGCTCAGTATCAGCAGTGAACTGAAAGGATCACCAAGTTCTTTTGGCTACAAAGCTCTTCCCTGCAACATTTCACAGACTATTTCAGTTCATCTCTTTTTCCATGCTTGCTTTTAAGCCTTCAAATAACTTGTTTTATCGCACCTCCTGCACTTTGTGAAAGTCCTTGCTAGATTTTCATCTATGTAATCTGGTTAGCGGCGCACACACCCTTTCACAGCTCAGTGTAAGTTGTTAGACAACATAACTCAAGCTGTCTGTAAATGAAGGCTGGAATTCCGGTTCAGGATTCTGAAGAAACTGCTTTGCATTCAGAGGTTCTTTAACGTGCTTCCCAGGACTATGGCCCTCAGGCCATTTCTGCATTAATGAAATTTGTTCTGGCCCAACTACACCAATATAGTTGCATTGATGCAAACCCCTAATGTAGACGTGCCGCAACAGTGCAAAGCGAGGCCTATACAAGAGTAAGCTGCACAGGTGTAAACCCTGCTACATGTCTACACAAAGGGCAGGTCTACACTTAAAAGCACTTAAGTGAAGATGCTCTTATGCCAGCCGGAGAGCTTCTCCCGTTGGCAGAGTTAATCCACCTCCCTGAGAGGCTCTCTAGACAGGGGGTTATGTTGGTATAAATATGTTGCTACCCCTGAGCAACGTAGTTAAACTGATAAGTCTGTAGTGTAGACCTGGCCGGACGGTTTGCAATGATGTAGTTACAATGGTACCAGATTCCTTAATGCAGACATATGGAGCGCCATGCTTTCCCCCAGACTCCTCAAAACTGAGGATCTGAAATGCAAAGCTGGAGTTTCTTTCCTGCCCAAGTGTTAAGCCTGCAGAGCAGATTCCCCTCCCTGGCTTAGAAACAGCGACTAGAGCAACAAGGCCCTTTAAAGAGGACATTAGCTGGTTCAAAACAGAACCTGCGTCCCTGCTCTGCCCAATATTTCAGTTTGGGTCTGTGTCAAGTGTCTCTGCAAAGGTTTGGGAAGACGACCCAAACTCCACACGGGGAAAGACCTGATAAAAGCCCTCACAAGCCACTTTCAAAAACACAGCCACACTGGACTTCTACTCCCACAGTCGATATTACGCCTGCGGGTAAGAAGGTCCTGAGAATCTCCTGCAGCGAAAGGATCGCACACAGATTTACCCCAGGCACTGATGTTATCTGCAGCCCAAACAGTGCTTGTGCTACAGGTTCAGTGGCTGTATCTAGTGACAGGTTTCAGATTAACCTGATTCCATGTAGTCAGGAATCCCTGCCAAGCTCTCAGCCACTCGGAGTTCAAAAGAGTTTCCTGTGATCTCTGTCACCCATCAGCTCTTGAGAGGGAAGGGTTATTTACACTTCAAAATGGGAGCAGCTACTTCCACCAGGAACCCAAACAGAGCATATAAAGATTGCCTGTAGGATAAACAGCTAGAAGTCCTGTTGCAAGGTAACAGCTTTTCACACAGTCAGTAAGAGTGGGAGCAACAAGTGCACGAAGATCATGAATCATTCTGACGCTAGATGGAGATGCCCCCAGACCTACCTACCAGCCAACCCTTCTGAAAGGGTTTATGCCTCTGTCCTTACATGTACCAGCTTGAAGCCTGGTAAGCAGGACTTTACTTCTGAATAGCTGAGTGGTTCTTCCTCTGTTTTCAAAGGGAATTTGAACTTCTGCACAGCTTCTGTTTCTAACACCAGGAAACATGGCAACAGATGCAAAAAATACCAGAGTGGCAAATCCTGCTCTTGAGAGTGAGCTGGCCAAGAGGCCATCATATCACAGCTCAGGATGCTAGAGGTTACATTTACCTTATATATTTGTACTAAAGTAGCACCCAGAAGACCCAACCGAGATCAGGGTCCCATTGTGCTGGGCATTGTACCAAAGCATAGGCCATGTCTATACGTACAGTGTACGGTGTGGTAAAGACGCTCTGTGCTGATGGGAGAGAGCTCTCCTGTCGGCATTTAAAAAACCCACCTTCGTGCATGGCAAAAGCGATAAGCTTACGAGCTTCTCCTGCTGACACAGCGTTGTGCACACAAACGCTTAGGTTGCTGTAACCTAGGTTGCTCAGGAGGTTGGAATATTCACACCCCGAGCGACATACGTTTTGCTGACACAGGCTGTAGTGTACGCGTAGCCTAGGAAACAGTCCCTGCCCTAAAGCGCTCACAATCTAAACAGGCAAGACAGATCAGAGGTAGGGGGAGAAACAAGCACAGAGAGGTGAAGTGACTCGCCCAAAGGCACTCAGCAAGTCAGTGGCAGGGTTGGGCCCAGAACCTCTGTTCTCTTGTCTTAGTGCAGCACCCAGGCCACTAGACCAAGCCATTCTGACAGCTCTCTGCGCTGGGCTCCCCTTTGGAGCTGGAGAGGAGCCAGGGAAGTTGTCCAGGGTTTTGCATTATTATGCGGGAGCAAAAATTGTCTAAGACAGTATCACTTGTCCCAAACATCCTGGGGGTGCCATCGGCCATCTATTCCAGATCCAAGCAGTTCTGCTGGCAAGCAGCCTTTCCTCTAGGGCTATCCCTAGGCTTTGATCTTTTACCTACTCCTCTTACCACCCCCCCCCCCAAAAGCTAAGGACAGATCAGATCGTCACACCCCAGGCTTATGTTGACATTAAACCTGTGATCCGATCCTTACCTCATATTACATTCACACATTTCACTCGTGCCTGCACTAACCCAGGGGCTAGAGAGGGACTAGATTTATAACAAATTTTTTTAGCACCTATCCCACAATAACTAGAAGCTAAAACAGAGAAAACTACCCAAGGCCAAGATATGGAGCCCTAGGAGAGCACAGGCAAAGTCCACTTGGGTGACATTACGTTACTCCCAGCCTATAAGTTTTTCTGCCTATATACCGGTATTTATAGGGAGCCAGTCACGACAGGCAAGGAGATACTTCTGTGGCGTACAAAGGCAAGGCCCTGTCCCTGCAGTTCATTGAGGCAGCCGAGTCAGCTGGGGTCTGCTCCCTGATTGTTTCACCTGGGGGACGTGTGTGTCTGGTTCTAGCTCTTTAGCAGGATGTGCCCACAGCGCACATGGTACCTTGAAGACTTTAATCTGGCAGCTGGCAGAATGCAAGTGCTCAGTGTACTCCCCATTCTCGTTCTCTTTAAAGGTGTCGATCTGGACTCGGAAGGGCACTCCCTTTTCGCCGCCATGTTTCCTCATGGTGAACTCCGTGCTGATACAGTGCACCTGAGGAGAGTCACCCAGGAGGGGCACCATTAGTAGAGAGCCAACACTGCGGAACGAGAACATGCCTGGTAAACATTCAAGGCAAAATGTTCCCCCTAAAGTCTCACACTCAGCTGGACAGATCCCAGTGAGATGCGTGCAGTGCAGGGCTGCGATGGAAATGCTTCGCATTGCATGAACATTAAGGCATTAAAGAGACACCAGCAGAAGTGTGTGTGTTTAATTCACTTTCTGCCTACAAGATTTCCAACCTACTATTGTTACAAATGATGCTCCAAGATCACTAACACTGAAAGCAGATTGCAAACCCCACCCACACTTTTTCCAGTTTATTCCTTCTAGGCCCAAAGGACCAGATTTTCAAATATATTTAGGCACCCACTGGGATTTTCAAAGTGGCTAAGCAAGTTAGGCACTCAAGTCCTATTGATTTCAATAGGAAATTAGCAACTAACTAGCTTACATGCTTTCAAAAAAATCCCACTTGGTGCCTAAATACCCTTGACAATTTGGCCCAAATGCACAGGTAATTTCACTGTTTTATATCTAGTCAGAGGCACTTCCTATTTCATACTGTAACAAGACAATGCCACCTTCATGCATTGCTCTAGGGGGAGCTCTTGTGCAGATCCTTCCCCAGCTCCTGTAAAACCCAGCTGGCTGCTGTTTCTGAGTATTGACCCAGGAAAGAGCCCCTTTTCCTAGGACAACTTCTCCCCTTCCCTGGGTTGCTGCAAAGGAGCAGCAGGAACTGGGTGTTCCCCGCAACTCCTGTCTTACCTGGATGAACACTGAAGTCCTCTTTGAAGGATCCCAGAGAAACTCCACTGTATTTAGTTGTGTTGGATTTGCCCTGGGGTCAATTATACCCACAGACATCGGGATATCTGTGGAAGCACAACACACACTTGGAGGGCAAGCACAAGGCAGAAAGAGTCCCTGACCCTCTGGATGTATTAGCACCAGTACAGTGACAGAGGCAACGTCTCCATTTCACTTGCCCTGCAGGAACCAGATCGGAGTGAATTTCTTGAGCAAGTTCAGTGTGCAAGAAATCAAGGGATCGAGGAGTTTGGCTAGAGCTCCACATAGTTCAGGCAGACGCTGTGCAAGCTTCCCCACTCCCAGCCTTGATAATGCACCTCAATCCTAGCCTGCCACGCAGCAGTGGCAAGGGAGACAGAGCAATATGGCGGCCACAGCTAGGTGAAGACGTGTATTACGGTGGTGTGAAGGCTCCTGTTGCGCTGGGGACATGGAACAAGGGATACTGAATGTTTTTAAACCCTTTAATACCTACAATGATGAGTTAGTCAGTTTTTTTCTGAAGGGCTAAGGGCGAGGGAGGTCATATTCAAAACAGAACTGCCAGCTAAAGTCATGAGTCACTACTAAATGCAATAATTTACCCTCTATTTTAGGAGCGGCAAAGCATTATTATTCCCTCTTCTTGCCTATAAAAATAATCTTGCGTTACTTAGAGCACAGAAGAGGTTTGGATCAGTGGGAATTGCATCAGTTAAGACAAACTACGTGCAAATCTGTTCTTCATGCCCTATCCGGGCTGCTGCAGACACTCACCTATATCCAATATCCGGTCCCCAGGCCTGTTCCACCTCCAGCCCTCAAGCTGCTGATGCTCCGTGTACTGCAGCCGCCGGTCATGAAACACCACTCGAAATATACTCTAGAGGGAACAGAGAATCACCGTGTGTCCCATCCCACAACCGTCACTAAGCAGCTCAGGCGGTAGGGTTCCCCAGCTCAGTGAAAGAGCAGGGAGGGAGAATACGGGAGACCTAGAGCCATACACAGAAGCTGAAGGGGCAAAAGAAGGAGTTAAACTAGGCCCTGTGAGGTGAGTGACAAGCCACCAAGTCAGCATTTCCTCTCATCCCAGCTCTTCCCTATCAGGGTGCTTGTGGGGAATGGTTCAAAGATCCGTCCAAAGATGGAATGAGGTGAAGCATTAGCTGTGGGGGAAAGGGGGTCCTTTTGCAAAATGCAAAGTTCTCCCTCACCTCTATACCCCTCAGGAGACGTGTGTAACCACCACATTCTCTTTTCTTGGCACTGGACTGTCGTACCTTAGTCTGGACCTGAGATCCTCAAGTGTTAACAGCAGATTCTCTGCCAAGGAGGTGGAGGAGTCTAGCTGGCTCAATTTTCCGTAGGGCCTTTGGTTCTGGTGGAGCCTTGGGGAGAGCAGCTAAGCCCACATCTGCTGGGGAGCACCTTGTGCAGGTTGGTGGCATTGAGTGCCTGAAAGCACCTATCAATCCCTATGCCCAGAGGACCTTTCCGTGCAGACTGCCTGGTGTTTTGCTGCGTTGGCAGGGTGCCCTGTGTGAGGATGTCTGTATAAAAAGGACACTCATTCTCGTTCACTTACCTTTACCAGTTTCCCATTTATCTCAGGCAGCTCCCCGATTTTCCTGTTATCTAGCATCCGGATCTCATACGACTGACCTAGGGAAGAGGCCTAACAACTGTTAGCCGCACATGGGTTTTGCTCTTTGGCATTTAATTTGCCATCTAATACAAGAGTGACAGAAGTGGCAAGAAGTGTAAGTGACATGTTGATCAGGGACTGGATGAACACTGTCCAAGGGAGAGGGCCCTGTTGGGATGTTAGCTCCTGTCCTTCCTTGTGAACCAAGATGTAGCTTTCTAGGAATTGCCCACACTAAAAGCTCATCTACTTGCAAACTACGAATATGAGAAGAAACCCATTATGTTGACTTAATTGGGTTACCAGCAGCTATCCTGATCTTTCCAAAATCCCACCTATGGAGGTGATTGGAATTTATAGACTCGAACTGTAAGGTCAGAAGGGACCATCATGATCATCTAGTCTGATCTCCTGCGCATTACAGGCCACAAAACCTCACCCACTCCTCCAAGAGAATACACATGCTGAAGAATTTCCTATCCCCAATAATATGCTTGCTCTAACTTACTTCCTCTTATAGCCAGTCACAAGAACATGTGCTGGCAGCCAGGTGAGCAAAGTCCTAGTAAGGAGAAAGGGGTATGCTTCTGATGCATCAGGTAGGATCAGGAGATGCATCTGTAGCACAGTCTGCTTTAGGTTATGAAGATTGTCTATAATGCCTGTAAGATATAGTGTATTTGTTGCTATAGACACTAACCAGTCCTATGCTAGCCCTGGTCTAAGAACCACAAAGGTTAGCAGTAGATTTTCTGCCAATCAGGCTGGGGGGGTTAGATGGCTCAGTTTTCTTTAGGACTTTTGGTTGTGGTGGAACCTGGGGAAACCAGCTAATCCCACACCTGCTGGGGTAGAGAGAAATGAGGTGAAAAGGCCGGGAGCCTCGAAGCAGCTTGGGTTTTAGTACAAAGATGGTTCACATGTGAAGGGTGAAAGTTTTTAAGAGTATGTTATGAAAGTCAGACCCTTAATAAATAAATATATGTGAGCCAATGAGCCGATTTCCACCTGCCCCCCCAGAATAGCCTCACCTTGATTGAGATAGGTGAGTGTTTCGTCATGGAGTTTCACTGCAGGGGATGTGGCTGCACACAGAACGTATTGAAAAGGCAGGATCTTGTTTTCGTTGTCGGGAGGCAAACTTGATTCTTCCTGTTTGAATATGGGCAGGGCTAGAACATCACTGCAACAGAGATTTGTCAGTCAGGTTGGTTTTGGCTCCAACTGCACAGAGATGTCAATTTCACACCTCACGCCTCCCTCCATCTAACGCCCATCTTCAGGCTGTACAAAAAGGGCATGAAGCAAACTATCCTGAACAGCCCCAAAGACTGATTCTTGCAAGTTTTTTTTATTATTATTATCCTCCCTGCCCTTCTAAATACGATCAGTTCCCTGCTTCAATCATCATCAGCATGTGGCTTAAATGCAGAGACATCCCCTTTAACAGCAGGCCTATTTTACTACCTTTATACCCCATGGCACACAACCAACATTGCAGCGCACATTCTCCAAGATGGGAGGATGGGTAAGTGAACAGAGACATTAATGTCATACTGCAAAAAATGGCCAGTCACCCTCTTGACCCTCAGGAGCCATAGGTAACCACCTCCACAGCTGTAACATCCACCCGTGCAGCTACCCACAACCCAAACTGGGTCTCCAATTGCACCAGCTTCCAGTGACTGGTTTGTTTTATAAGCCGTGGCGCAAGAGCTCATACCACCAAACTAATTTGGTAACACTGAGCTTTCATGAGCTTCAAGGGAGCAATCACTGGTAATGCCTCAGCATGCTGCTCCTGGAAAGGTCACTTTGTGCTGATCCCTGTTTAAAACAAGAACTATGTACAGATATATACGTGTATCTCAGGTTGGGCTGATTTAAATCCGATTCCAATCACGGATTCAAAAATCAGCAACCAGGAAACCTTGATTTCAACCCATTTTAATCTTGTTTTGCATTTGTACTTTTTAATAACTTTCCTAAAGACAAACTGATTCTCATTGGTTGGTAACCACTACACTGTATTGATTTGCAACTAAATAAAGCCTTCAAACTATATTTGGTAGTTTTTGCTAACCAGGAGAACACCACAAACTATACATATTTATTAAGCACCTGTGTAGCTTAACATACCTTTAATTTAAATTTTGAAGTTTTTATATTTTTATAGCATTAGAAAATAAGAAATGCACCATTCACAGTTTACCAACTGATTAGTGTCTAACTTCATTTAGATGGAAATTATATTTTTTTGGGAGCATTTTTAATTGAATTCTAAACTTGTGTTTATTAATTAAATAAGACTACTTTAAATGTGTTAGATAGGCAAGAAAAAGTTTTATCAAAATATGTTTTGCATTTAAAACAAACTGATTTATTAAACAGAATAAGTATCTGTAGTTAGTGAACTGAATTGTTTCCGATCACCATGTCTTTTAAGATCTTAAAACTAGTAGATCTCATCCTTTCACACCTTGTTTCTAGTCATAGATTGGAAGAGGAAAACAAGCTTCCCTGTTTTTTCAACTCCCAGTTGGTTTCTCAACCAAGAACAAACTAGTTATTGAACTGAACTAGCTGAATAATCCAAAGGGGAGAAAATACTCTCTCTGCACCTGCAGAAAACGCCACTGCTGCCTACAGCTAGTTTAGCACTCAAACTACCACCAGTTCAGTGAAACTTCAGCACCAAACACACACTGCTTGAATATCATTTGAATAATTAATAGTTTACAGTAAATTTAAAGCTTGAATACAGATTGCCAATTTCAATTTTAAACAGGTTTTCTTTTAAAAAAGAAAAGTGTATTTAAATTTAATTTTTAAAAAAAAATAACTGATTTTTATCCATTCTGATTTTTTATTTTAAAACGTATAGCGTGCATGCAAAAGGCACGTCCTATAGCAAACCATTAACCTTCACGGAAGTGAGGTATGTCATAGCTCCAGCATCAACTTTGCTCCTTCCATTAGCTCAAAAAGTTAGATAAATTCTTGCTTCTGTATTCAGTCTGTGCATACAGACAGCTGTCTCCATCGGACAGGCTGAGGACTGAACTCACTTGTCACGCACCATCACATTTTTCAAGGAAGAATGTGCAGACAGGTCGTAAAGGAGTCGTGCTTGGTCACAAACCACTCCCCAACACTGACATCTGCTGCAGGCAGCATTTTTTCAAAAGCTAGACAGTTTGCTAGGTTACCTTGGGGGTGGGAGGGATGGGAAGGGCAGGGATGATTCACCTTGCCTTTCCCTCAGGGCCTAGCGTCTTTGAACCACTTCTCATCCCTCTCTGCCCCGTCACTGGGAGAGCTGAGTCAAGTCAATCCCTTTCAAATTCAGAGCCATCACTGCTATGTTCAAACAACGAACAGCCAACAAGAGCTATGATAACATGAATACAACCCCTAGAACGTGCTCCTTGGAGCAGGGACCACGCCTGAGTTTGTGGATCACCTAGCACAAGGCCCCAGTCTGGATCTACCGGGAGCACTCAACAATATAAATGCTGCACAGCAAATCACCAACCCATCTTCGCCAACTAGCCAGCCATGTGAGCGAATGGTACCATCATGCTTGTGGGAGCTCTGGGCATTTGTAGAGTCCTGCGCGGAGACAAAATTTGTACCCGCATCCGATCCACAAACATGGTCCACGGATATAAAGAAGATCTCTGCAGATTTGCAGGGCTCTAGGCATTTGAACTCCTACATCCAGGCAAGCAAGCATGTCCAGGAGTCACTAGAAGAGAAGATCCTCCCACCGAGCTGCCATGGAGATGGAGCAGCTTTTATGGAATCGAGGATGGCAACCCAACCAGACATTCCTTCGTAATAGAAATAACGGGCAGATTTTTCACAGTGACGATAATCAATCTTTGGAACAAATTACCAAGGGTTGTGGTGGATTCTCCATCACAAGAAATTTCAAAAACCAAGAACTGATGTTTTTTCAAAAAGATAGCTGTGCTTGAACCAAAGCGTATTGAACCTGAAGCAGGAATTAATTTACAGAGAAATCCTATGGCCTTTGTTACACAGGTGGTCAGACTAAACCAACACAATGGTTCCTTTTGACCTTAAAAACAAAACTGCAGCACCTTCCATTAGCTAGTGACATTTCTCAGCACCCTTAACTCCAATTAGTAGAAATTACCAGTAAATCATTATTAGATCATCGATTTCTACACCTCATTTGTCATTGGCCGTTTACAAATCTGGTTTGCCTCAGATGCCACTGCGAGGGGCTGGGTCATTGAAGGGTCTAAAGCAACATGCGCTAGTGACCTTTTCCAACAGTACCACAACATATCATCCAGGTACATCACTGACCTGTCAGATTTACAATAAGCCAGGGATTCCCCCCGCCCCCCCCCCCCCCCAAAAAAAACAAACCAACAACAATAATTTCAAGTAGGACCCCACAAGGGATACCAAGGTAAGTATCCCAAGTCCCAATGACTTTAAACAGGCCAACTCCCTATGGCAGTGGTTTTCAAACTGCGGGTCACAATCCAGTACTGGGTCGTGGAATGGAAGGCACTGGGTCATGGCGGCTCTGGTCAGCACCGCCGACCGGGTCGTTAAAAGTCCTGCCAGTGGCACTGCCTGGCTAAGGCAGGCTAGTCCCTACCTGTTCTGACACCACACTGCGCCCTGGGAGTGGGCAGCAGCAGCTCCTGATGTGTATGGGGGGGGAAAAAAAAAAAAAAAAAAAAAAACACACGGGGCTCTGCGTGTTGCCCCCACCTCGAGCACCGGCTCCGCACTCCGGTTCCCAGCCAACAGGAGATGGGGGGGGAGGGGTCGCAGTGCCTGCAGGTGAGAGCAGCATGGCTAGGCTTGTGCACCTCCCCCAGGAGCTGGACCTGCTGCTAGCTGCTTCCAGGTAAGCCCGTGCCCCAATCCCCTGCCCCAGTCCTGACCACCCCCTAAAGCCGGAGCCCCCCCCGCCCCCCAAATCCCTCATCCCCAGCCCCATCCCAGAGCCTGCACCCACAACCCAGAGCCCTGACCCCCTCCTGCACCAGCCCAGAGCCCCAGCCAACACCCTGAACCCCTCATTCCTGGCCCTACCCCTCAGCCCTCACCCCAGCTCTGTTGGGTCATAGGCATCAACAATTTTCTTCAACTGGGTCTCCAGAAAAAAAAAGTTTGAAAACCACTGCCCTAAGGCCTTGTCAGCACACAAAAGGTGTATCACTTTAACTACAGGTTTCAGAGTAGCAGCCGTGTTAGTCTGTATTTGCAAAAAGAAAAGGAGGACTCGTGGCACCTTAGAGACTAACCAATTTATTTGAGCATAAGCTTTCGTGAGCTACAGCTCACTTCATCGGATGCATTCAGTGGAAAATACAGGGAAGAGATTTATATACACACAGAACATGAAAGGGTGTTATCGTACACACTGTAAGGAGAGTGAACTACAGCAGCATATGTGCCCCTAGCAGGGATGCAGTTATACTGCTATCAAAGTGCTGGTAAACTGGTATAGCTTACTCCCTTTCCCACATGGGAATAAGCTATATTGGTAAAACTGCATTCACACTAGGGGTTGTACTGGTAGAATTATCATCAGTTGGTGTGTGGTGTGGGGGGGGAATACGCCCTTAATGGAAAGTTCTACGACTACAAAAACCTGGGGTGTAAACCAGGCTTTCAGCACTTCTAGAAAATCCCAGCTGATGTCGCTAAAAGTCTCTCAGACTTCATCAGCGGTCCATAGCACTGACAGGAGGGGCGCTCTGGAGACCTGGTTTCAGAATCTGATACAGCGCTCTGCTGGAGAAGTCTGACCATTCTTTGCCAATACGTGACTGTTACTGACGCATACACACACACCATGGTGCATTCGAGGTGGAGAGCGCTGAAGTGCAGCTATAACAGTGGGACCTTTTTTTTTTAAAATGAAAAGACGCTTCCCCCCTTCAGTTCAGTTCTGCCACTCAAGCCCTCCGCCAAACACCAGCTGCCCACCATGCGATACACTGGTATCTCCAGGAATAGCACCTTACAGAGGAGATACTGCAATTGAGGCAGCAGCTGCTCAAAGCCTTGTCTATACGGAGTCCTCAACCAGCATAGCTAGTGCAGAATAAACTGTTTTGGAACAGTACCAAGTGGGGAATACTTCATTCTGGCAAAAAAAAAAAAAAAAAAAAAAGTCACGCATTCCACAATAGCTCTTCCAGAAAATGTCCTTGCATAGGCAGGGCTCAAGAAAGAATGTTCTATGGGTCAGAGGAAGTCAAGTCTTACCAAACAATGAAAGAAGCAGAGCTCTGCTCACAAGACGCAGCGGTAGTGTTGCATAAACAGACAAACCCGTCACACCTAGCACTGGATGAGACAAGGGAATTTCAACTTGCTAGATTAGCAAAGTAACCAGAAACTACTTTGCCCCTAAGGGTAAGATTGAATGGAATGCGAGGCCCTATTCAGACTAAGGTCACTGATACCATTACAAACACAGGGGGGGAAAAATAGTCTAGACAGTTCAGAGCGAACAAACACCACATACACACGCACACACAGAGTCCATTTCCTGGTTAAGCAAAGTATTTTGGGTATTAAAATATATGTCACATTCACACAGACAAACTTGGGGATGAGAGTTTTTCCAGCGTAAAAATCTTGGAGGGATTGCCCTTATTTTCTTCTCTCCTTTGTCCATTATTTGTATTCCAGAAATGCCTAGCTATCCAACCGAGGTCAAGGCCCCTCACTGTACTAAGCACTGTATAAACACATAGTAAGACAGTCCCTGCCCCAGAGAATTTACAATCTAAACAGACAAGACAAAGGCTGGGGTGGATTGGGGGGAAACTGAGGCAGAAAGAAGGGAAGTGACTTGCTCAGGGTCGCACAGTCAATGTCAGAGCCAAGATGAAAACCAAGGTTGTCTCAGACCCACGCCAATGCCCACTGGGCCACACGGCAGCTCATCTGTAGAAGCCCCACTGTCAGATGCACCTCTTCCTTTGAATTAAATTGTATTTGAGAGTTTCCAAAACTTTGCTTCCATGCAAATATTGAGACCGTGCAATGGCTCACACACTTTCCTTATGCCTTGCGGGATGCAACAGTTTTTATTATTTAATGCTTCTTTCCAGTTTGCCTAGCATGCTGTTGACCACAAACATGAAACACACACGCCACCTCTTAGCACAGACATCCTACCTTGGCTGGAGGATGATTACGTTGGGCACAGACAAATCCCACATTAAGAGATTGCAGCTGTAGGACACAAAGCTAGTGAAATCAAAATAAACCCAAGGCAAAGCCCAGCCATTTGCATCGGTCCAGCTCAGTGTCCTGTATCTCATCTCCAGTGCACTATGTGAATCTATCATCTGATGCTACTGTAACTTTTGTCCAGTCTACAGCTCAAGAACGCCAGAATTTGTACCCTAGGGAACAATCCTGCACTGGCAGGGAGACAGCTCGAATAATTTAAGTTACTGACAAATTTGACAAGCCACGAACCTATGCAAGTCAAAGTGCCTTCTCCACGATAACATTACATTTGAGACCAGTGACAAAAAAAGTCTATGCATACAGCCATAGTTAAACCTCCTTTCGGTCTCCCAGTACATCTCCTCTTATCTCTGCATCTCAGCTTACAACTTCTTTGAGGCAGACTGTCTGTTTGGTTCTCATGTACGTAGTGTCACTGTAGCAGCGTCGGTCCCAGGATATTAGAGACAAGGTGGGTGAGGTAATATCTTTTGTTGGACCAAAGTCTGTGGGTGAGAGACAAGCTTTCGATCTTACACAGAGCTCTAATTTATTTGTTTCTCATACCGCAATGAGCACGTCAGCTCTTAGAAATATCTACAGCCTTAGCTCAAATAAATTGGTTAGTCTCTAAGGTGCCACAAGTACTCCTTTTCTTCTTAGAGGGAAGTCATTGTACTTAACAGAACACAGGTGTGGAGGCCAACAAGCTCGCTTGTTTTAAGACAGGGCTTGGTAAATTTATTATTGGGATTGTATGATGGAGTTGCCTGCGATAAGCCAGGAGGTTCCTTCCAATCATATGTAACATTGTACTTTTCAAAGAGTCTGAAGCTCAGATACACAAAAGGTATTTCAGACACCTAACTCCTACTGATTTCAATTGGAGTTAGGCACCTAAATCCCACTGAGGATCTGGGCCTGAGAGTTGAGTTACTTCTTTTTTTAAATAAATGTCACTAATCCAATTTAACAGTCAGTGTTACTTATTAGTGGAACAGGAGATTTTGGGGACCATGTGTTGCTTTCAGGAGATAAGCTCTGATTGTTTTGAACCATCCTATCTCAGGTGTGGTCATGTGGCAGGTTGTAAGATAGGAGACTTTTTGACAGGTTTCAGTGGTAGCCTGTTAGTCTGTATCAGCAAAAAAAAAAAAAAAAAAAAAAAAAAGGAATCCGTGTGGCACCTTAGAGACTAACAAATTTATTTGGTTTCAGAGTAGCAGCCGTGTTAGTCTGTATTTGCAAAAAGAAAAGGAGGACTTGTGGCACCTTAGAGACTAACAAATTTATTTGAGCATAAGCTTTCGTGAGCTACAGCTCACTTCATCGAATGCATTTAGGGCAGAAGCTTTTGTGAGCTAGAGTTTCACCCTGTGCCCTGTTGACAAAAACGGAGCCTGGAGGAGGAGTGAAGGAACATTGTGGCATACATTTCCACCATGCCCAACACACACAGATCGATATCGGTGGGGGCTGCCCTGCTCTAGAGCGGAGATTTTAACACCACTGCAGACCTTGCTTCGGAGAGGCTGAGAAATTTTCCACCACACTGGGAGTTCATTTAAAAACAGTTTAAAAGCACATTAAGTTTTGCTTGACACCCCTTTCAACTACTTTACTTTTCAACTACTTTAGGGGAACGTAGGGGGTATGGGGAAGAAAGGTAGAGAAGGAGGGTTAAGCCAGACCCTTAAAGGTCAACATGTTTTTTGTTGTTTTTTTTGCTGAACATTAAGTCTGCTGAGGGAGAACTGGACTAGTCAAACATTTACCATTTTGCCCCCTGAGCAAAGTTTTAACCCTTTGATTTCAGGAGATGAAATATTCATGGGCTCCCCTCCCCCCCAAAATGCTGCAAAAGTAACCAGTCTCCATCTGATTCCATCATTATCATAACAGGAAGTGGCTGCTTTTAAAGAGAGAAACCCATGTAGAAGGCAAGTTGGGCAGTTGCTGGCTGCAGCCACCCCTCACTATAAGATGCATTGACATCTTATCTTTATTTCTTTTAAATGCCCTGATTTCTATCATCCATTCTACATGCATCACCATCCCTGCCTTCCACTAGATGTTCACATACTACAGAGTCAAGGGCCATTAGCAATGTATATAGTTAGACATCCACAGTCCATTTTCGTCAATTTCACAGCCACAGGATTTTACAAATCGTAAATTTCATTATTTTAGCTATTTAAATCTGAAATTTCACGGTGTTGTAATTGTAGAGTCCTGACCCAAAAAGAAGTTCGGGGGCGGGGGGGGTCACAAGGTTATTGTGGGAAGGGTTGCCGTACTGCTACCCTTACTTCTGCACTGTTGCTGGCAGTGGTGCTGCCTTCAGAGTTGGGCAGCTGGAGAGCAGCGGCGGCTGCTGGCCGGGAGCCCAGCTCGAAAGGCAGAGCCACCGCCAGCAGCCGCGCAGAAGTAAGGATGGCGTGGCATGGCACTGTCACCCACACTTCTGCGCTGCTGCTGGGGGGCGCTGCCTTCAGAGCTGGACGCCGTTCGTCGGCTGCCCAGCTCTGAAGGCAATGCAGAAGTAAGGGTGGCAATACCGCACCCCCCCTAAAATAAACCTTGAGACCACCCCCCGCAGGGTCAGGGCCCCCCAGTTTGAGAAATGCTGGTCTCCCCGTGAAATCTACACAGTACAGGGTAAAAGCGGACAAAAGACCAGATTTCCCGGGGGGAGACCAGATTTCCATGATGAGTTTTTTATGGCCGTGAATTTGGTATGGCCCTATATGTATAGACGACATATTTCTGCTACAGACCAACAGCTACAAGCCCATCTCTTGGTGCCAAGAGTCAGCCCTACAGCATGAGACCACAGAAGCTTGCAGCTCATTTAACCCCAAAGGATGACAATTTTAGGAAAGCAAATAATATTTAACGATGCCAGTCAACTATGGAACTAACTTGGGCAGGTGCCTATTTGTTCATGGACTCACACTCCTAGTAAGTGCATCAGGGGAGAACTGAAAACACCAATATACCAAACACCAACAGAACATACATACTAACCCTCACATTGAAACAAAGTAGAAAGACAATGAAAGGTACTTAGCATCCCTAGAAAGCCAAGGGGATGGGGGAGCAGCACCAGGGAAAAACAGAGCCAGGAACATGCACAAGACATTACAGTAAATTCTTAGATTTTAGGGGCTCTCTCACACCCAGTGTGTATAAGAAACTTATGCCACATCATCATCAACTGTTGGATATATTGCTGTAGCAGTCATCTGCCCCCACACAACCAGCTAGACATACCAGGGAGACGCCTGGGTGCTGGAAACACAGCATTGCTGCATCAAGGAACGTGCAAGAGAATTTACACAACTGGGCATGTTACATAATCCAGTTAAAAGACTTGGCTTGATGTTTCTCTGCAGAACGGACAGATGAAGAACCGATCTTTGCTATAGCTCAGGCATCCCATTTGAAAATGGTGATGGCTATTTTTCCTACAGAAAGATACCCTGAGCTAGAATTCCCCTGGATGCAACCATCCTATCTTGAGAACACCAGCCTTACCACTACATAACGAAACATCCAGTCATCACTGCATTAGAACAGGTGGAAAACATCTGGAGTTCTATATAACAACTTGGAACTAACATCAGGTTAAGAGACAGTAAAGCAGTTCGCTGTTACATCACAGACTGCTTTTCACAGCACCAAATATTTAGCAAGTCTATAATAGCTACAGATCCGATTTAGCAGCTGACAAAGCTGTTAGGACCCCAGCTATTTGGGGCCCTACTTAACCTGGACTCTGAATTTCTGTTAGAAATATTACACATCCCAATAGGTGCTACACAGAGTCAGTTCTGGACCACTGTACTGCCATATTGGTAGAATTACTCTAATCAAGCACAGAATTCCTACAGTTACCCACTTGTTAGCTAAGTGTAAAACAAGCAATACATCACTACCAAAGATAAGTGCTTTCTCTAATAGCTACTAACAAGGCTGTATAGGTTACAGAAGCACAGCTCCTTCTGAGCCTTTGATTACTAACTGAACATACAGACAGGCATTCTGGCCCAGTGTTCATACTGATATGGTTAACTGCATGGAGTTATCCTCACTAGAAAGATCACAAACAGCATCCAAAGAAAGCAGTTTTCTTCACCTCTCAGTCACAGCAGTCATGGATTATGTTAAGAGCCCCTAGGCTGGGAGTTCTAATCATTTAAAGGCCATTACGTTCCTGTGCTATGCAACCCGGGTAGTAGGGTCAGCTTTACATGTTGTATGGTGTAATAAAAAGTTTAAATATTTATAGGAATGGTATCATTAAGACAGCCAGAGCTTAAAGAGCTCAACAGGTCCTCAAAAATGCTTGGACTCACAACTAGCATCTCCAGTGGAAACTCTTAATGACTTACCAAGCGATAGCAAGAGGTTGTGACCTCATGTGTTATCTCCAGCCTTCTTTAAGACACAGTACACTGCCAAGTCCCATCTTCTCATGCTCTGACCTTTCATGTCACCATTCATCTGCTCAGTTCAGGAAGATGATGAGTTGTAAGTTTTATTTTGGTAAAATTGAGAAGCTCTAACACAGAGGTTCTCAAACTGTGGTCCGGACCCGTCAGGGGGTTGCAAGGTTATTACATGTGGGGTTGCGAGCTGTCAGCCTCCACTCCAAACCCTGCTTTGCCTCCTGCATTTATAATGGTGTTAAACATATTTTAAAAAGTGTTTTTAATTTATAACGGGGGGTTGCACTCAGAGGCTTCCTATGTGAAAGGGGTCACCAGTACAAAAGTTTGAGAACCACTACTCTAACATAAAAAGAAAAGGAGTACTTGTGGCACCTTAGAGACTAACACGGCTGGTACTCTAACATACAATTATATTCCCCATTAGCCAATTTATACTTCCCATTAACGGGTCCTAGACAACTAGTGATTCACAACTGAGACCCTCTTGTACAGTTGACAGAGTCAAACAAGCAACAAAGAGTTCCAGGAATTCTTCAAAGGGAAATGTATGGTCAGTTACTAATGAAATCTTTCAAAGCTGTCTGACCTCTTAGAACTGCTATGTTATATAAAGCTACTAGTAACACCAGTGATTGCATCCACTAGCAAAACCATAGAAATGTTCAGCTGAAAGGGACAATCTCAGGCAGTCATCTAGGCCTTCCATCCCCTTGCTTCAAGGCAGGATTTAGTATACCTAGAAATACATCCTCTGATCCTATACTGCAGAATGTCCATAAGGTAAAGCCGAGAATGTCCATCTCTGAGGGTGAAGATCATCTCCACACCCATCTACCAGTGTACATTCCCAGGGTAGCATTGTGCCTCTTCCATAGTGAGATTAAAGAGCAACTGAAAACCACAAGGAGTGATGGAGGGGAAAAACAACCATACGCGGGGAAACAAAATGGCTACAGAAGTCTTTCCTCCCTGTGACTGGCGTGTGGAACGGCCATGACACAGGAGAAAATGTCAGATGTCAGGAAGGCATTTACCTACAGTGGGACAGGCACTATTTATGTTCAGCTTAGGTCAACAAATGTCAGGGGAAGAGAGTTAGGTTTCAGGAGGCCAACAGAGTTCAGACCTAAGGCATGGAATGCTTTCCACAGAGAAGGGAGTTGAGTTTGCTTAAGTGAATTACTATTACTTGGTATGAAAACTTATTGGTGTTTAAATGCTCTTTACCCTGGAGTTGCAGGTAATATTTCAGCAGCAGAGCTCTGCCTCTGGTTGGTGCGTGTTGCTGGGAGGGTATGGAAGAGCCAGGTGTTCTGGGTATCTATTTCCTGGGGAAAACTCCATTCAGACTCCTGGTATTCAGCACTATTGCCCTGCTTTTATCAAGTGCACAGCTGGGTTTACAGAGGAAGGAGAAGACAAGCCATTTCACCAAGGTCATTTTACAAGTTAAGGATGTAAAATCCCCCTCCCCCCATTTCTTTGCAAGCTAACCGAAGCCGCCTTTATGGAATGCAAGCTCTGAAATGCAGCCAACAGGGTTTCACTTGAATATATTAATTTCTCTGTGTTTCTGTTTTGGAAAAAAACACCTGCTATTACAAGGGAGGGGGCCTGCCTGCACTGCCAGATTACAAGAGCTGAAATGTAGTCACAGAGTTTGGTTCCGGAGCCTCATGTCCAGCCTCTTTTCACTATGGCTGACAAATTAGGTTTAGAACCTAATCCGATGAAGTGAGCTGTAGCTCACGAAAGCTTATGCTCAAATAAATTGGTTAGTCTCTAAGGTGCCACAAGTCCTCCTTTTCTTTTTGCGAATACAGACTAACACGGCTGTTACTCTGAAAAAGGTTCAGAACTGTCTGTTTGGAAACTACATCACAAGCTGCATATGACTCCATAAACCGAGCAGCACGATGACAAAGCACATAAACCAAAGGCACGCATCTGAACTGAACAGAAAGAGGAGGATGACTGGGGATTATAAAGGAAGAAGAAGTAGTAATAGCAGGAGGTGGCACCGAGAGAGCACAACCAAGGCAAAGAGCTCCATTATGCTCGTAACAGCACAAACCCATAGCGGGAGAGAATCTCTGCCTCCAGATTTTTACAATTTAAATAGATAAGACAGACAGAGGGGCGGGAGGGGGAAAAGGGGCCCAGAGAAGGGAAGTGACTTTTCCAAGGTCGCACTGCAAGTCAGTAGTGGAGGCAAAACCAGAACCCAGCTCCCAGACCAGCACTCTAGCCACTGGACCACGCTGCATCTCATCTGGGCATCGTCAGACCTGATCCTGTAACGCTGGAGTTCTACATTCTTGTGGACACCTCTAATCTGTCTACAATTCAGAATAGCCATTTATGTTCCTTCATAGATGGGAGGGTGGGAATAGTCCTACGAAGTCCACTATCTGAAGGGGGATAAGACAGTACTCCACTTTCAATATGGGCAAGATACGCTGCTGCCCACCCTCTGACATGTAGGAAGTATAAGCCAGTCACTCCCAATTCTCAAACCCCTCTCCTGGCTGGCTGTTCATTCCAGGAGCCAGCTCAAAGTCTGTCATTCTTAAAATGCTCTGTGCACTTGCTCAGCTGACTTCACAGACCTCAGGCCCAATTCTCCACCGCACCACGCCTTGTACCATTGTTTCCACCACTGAAGTGCAAGACATTACCAGGTCAGATCAGCAGCACTTTGCACTGGTGCCACAAGATGCAGGGCAATGGAGTCAGGCCCCTTGCCACCCCCACTCCCCAATCTCATCCACCTCCACCAGCTATCTAGGCTCAGCCTTCCTTGCGCACTGCAGGGGAGTGTTGGTGCCAGAACATTCCTGCCACTTAGAACAGGTTTCCGCTATCTCACTTCAAGTTTTAACTGAAAACATCTCCCCATTTGCTTACACCTCTCTATTTCTCTCCCTCTCAGTCACTCTGAATACTAAACAATGGTAGGAAGCTCAGACCTAGCGTTTTAGCAAAAATAAAATAAGCGAAGTGTTAGTTTGTAAGTCTGAAGCCCAAACTTACGGCAAAGAGCTACAG
Source organism: Chelonia mydas (assembly GCF_015237465.2). Taxonomy (NCBI): domain Eukaryota; kingdom Metazoa; phylum Chordata; order Testudines; family Cheloniidae; genus Chelonia; species Chelonia mydas. Next base: position 4,368,995 of record NC_051260.2, read on the forward strand.
CAAACCTGACCAGTCTATTTTCACTGCTTGCATTTCCTCTCAGGAGGAGACAGGCCATTTAGCTCTGAAACACTTGATAATAGCTAGGAAAGTGGGAGTGCTGTAACTGCTGCTTATTACGTTCATCACAAATTATCTGTTTGCTTTGCGTTCCATGTCTGTCTGTTGTAATCCCCTTGATGTTGCATCATGACTTTGCCTGTAAGCTCTTTGGGTCAGGAAGCATCTTTCAGTTATGTACCTGTGTAGCTGATAGCTCAAAGGGGTTCTGAGCCTGGACTATGGTCTGTAGGCACTATGGGAATACAAATTAATATAAATAAATAATAAGCCACACTCACCAACTAATGTTACCTCTTTGTAAGGTTCGTTTTGGGGTTTTTTTGGGATTGTGGTAGCACCTAGGAGCCGCAGCCATGGACAAGAACCCCATTACACCAGGCGCTGTACAAACAGAACAAAGACAGTCCCTGCGCCAAAGAACTTACAATCTAATTTTAATATTTGAAGGTGTTATCAGTAAGATAGTTAAAGGAGTTGGTTTTAAGAGTTATATATGATAAACGTGAGCGTGTCCCAGATGCTTGAAACAGAGCAGGTACCGTCTGCACGTAAGACACGCCACAAGAATACGTTGGTGTTGTATAGCCTTGATAGTAGTCTCAGTCATACACTCAGAGGCAACCAGGAGAAGGCTCTAGCTATCCCCATCACCTGGTTAAATAAAAGACCAGGCCTGAACAATAACAGCTGCTATTTAACACCATCTGTCCCCTAAAGGAGATGAAGTACCAGAAAGCAAGGAGCCCTTCACTTCCTATTGACAATGGACTAAGGTAGTGGTTCTCCACCTATGTACCATTGTGGGCTGCATACGCAGCTGTGTGTGTGTTATGTGGGCTACATCCACACAATACATATACTACCAGTATGGACCTGAGGATGTCACACAGGCTGGAGCTGTGTGCTGATTGGCTGCAAGCGGCCCACTGGCCACGGGTTGAGAACCACTGGATTAAGGGCATGTCAACACATACAGTGATGCTGTACCAGCGCAGCTGCACTGATGCAGATGTGACACTGCAGCACATCTGGGGAAGATGCTTCAAGCTGACCTCTCCCGTCAGCACAATAAAACCACCTCCGAGAGCGGCGGTAGCTACGGGAGAGCTTCTCCCCCCAACATGGCGCTGGCCACGCCAACACTTAGGTCAGTGTAATTTATGTCGCTATGGGGGAGGGTGGTTTATTCACGCCCCTGAGGAATATAAATTACGCCGACAAACTGTAGTGTAGACATAGCCTTAGATTAACGCGAGCCTGTTGCTTTTAAAGCACCTTGGCATTTGCACACGTCCTCCTCCAGGAAATGTCATTTAACTTTTAGCACATTTCAAACTCCACCTTATGTGTCCCCTGCTTGAACTTTTCACAGTGCACCTCTACCCAATGGGATGGTTTAAATGCTGGCATTAAGATGGCAACAACTTAGTGGTGGTGAAGTTTCATGTCAACCTATCCTGGGAGAAGCTCTTCCTGGAGAAAAAAAAAAAGAAGTTTGCTTTCCCCCTCCTCCCTCTCTCCTTTTGCTCTCTTCTGGCTAGTTCTCCTCAAACATGTCCTTGAAACCGTGGACACTGCCAATTATTGCCCCATCTCTCCCCACCTCACAATCCTCTCCTCAAACTCTATCCTGGGTGTCCTGCCAGTCTGGCTTCCTCCGTTTTCACTTCTCCAAAACCGCTCATCAAGTTTCCTGCTCCACCGTCAGCTTCCTTCAGTTCCCGGCTGCTTATGACACCATTGATCACACACAGTTCCTTTAAATCTTGTCCTGTCTTCTCCTCCCATCTCTCTGATTAGCCCTTCAGGGTCACATTCAAATGGTCCGCCACATCTCTGTCACTCTGTGGGCAGTGTTTCGACAGGACTTCATCCTTGGCCCACTCATATCCCATTATGCCCGCCCTCTGGGTGATTGCTTCCACGGACAGTTTTGATCACGATCTTTCCACAGGTGACTCAACTCTACCTCTCCAGTCCTGACCCATCTCCCTCCACCCTATGCCACCCCTTGGCCTGTCTCTCCAACATCCCCTCCCAGATGTTAAGTTTAAGGTGGCCAAACTCCTGAACTTTCCTGCCAAGCTGTCTCCCCATCACTGTTGGCAACTCCACCATCCTCCCAGGCACTCGTGTCTGTAATCAAGAGACATCTTGGACACCTCTCCCCCACTGTATTTCAAACCAGCTTTGTTTTGATTCAGCTTCAGTTGATTAGGATTGACTGAAAGAAGCCTGGTTTCAGTCGAAACAGGAATGTACACACACACACTTTTTCACCAGTTTAAAATAAAAATAAAAATCACACCTTAAGTTAAACCAGTGCAACTTTCTCATGCAGACCAACCCTAAGATCTCTAGAATGCCTCTTTGCCCATCACACTGATCACAACACCCCCTTAACTAAACCTCTCCACTGGCTCCCCCTGTTCCATCACCAACCTGCCCATCAAGGTCCTTCATGGTTCCGTGCCTCCCTGCCACTGCCTTACTGTAATGTCCTCCTGCCCCTCTCCTCCGCGGGGCCAAAAAGTACCCAAACTCATTTGCACCTTCTTCCATACCACCCCTTATCCATGACATGATACGAGCTCTCATACTGCACTTTTCATCTGTAGATCTCAAAGCGCTTTATTAAGTATTATGCCTTCCCGACAAGTGAGGCCACCACCCTCATCATCTTCAGATCACCTCTCAATGCCACATCAAGTCAGCCAGTCAATAATGGCTGGAGAGATATAGGGAAATAGGTGGTACTTTATATATTTGAATTATTGGGCGGGGGAGGGGAAACAGACTGCCAACCTACATGTGTCTATTAAATTCTCCCTGACACTGCATGTCATATGTCATCTTTGATTGCAAGGGTGATGACCACCACACCAGGGATTGAACTGAGGACTTCTAGAGCTGAAAGCATGAGCTGCTATAGCTTAGCTGGGGCTGTGACAGTCTCTTATCCCCTGCAGATCAGGTACAGAGAGGGACCAAGGAGACACTCAGCTGTGGGTTAACACAAACTCTTCTAAGCAAGAACAGGTCAGTACAGTGTCCAGCACAATGAGGTCCTGATCCTGAGCAGGGCTGTTGGTCACTATCATAATACAAGTATTAATTAGGCACTTTAATATTAACCATATGATCCTTAAACTCCCTCCCAGCCCCCACTGCAAAGTAGGGAAAGCGACTTCCCCCAAGGCCACAGAAAGGAAGAGAGCCAGAATTTCAGAGAAGCGTAGATTCCAAGGCCAGAAAGGAACACTGTGATTAGTCAGACCATGGGCACAACACAGGGCACAGAACGTCCCCTAAATAATTCCTGGACCAGATGTTTTAAGAAAAACATCCAATCTTGCTGTAAAATTGATCAGTGATGGAGAATCCACCACAACCCTTCATAAACAGTTCCAGTGGTTAATTAGCCTCACGGTCAAAATTTTACACCTTATTTCCAGCCTGCTTCAGCTTCCAGCCACTGGACCATATTAGATTCTTCTTTGCTAGACTGAAGAACCCATTATTAAATATTCGTTCCCCATATAGATACTTATAGGCTGTAATCAAGTCACCCTTTAACCTTCTCTTTGTTAAGTGAAACAGAATGAGCTCTTTGAGACTATCACTACAAGGGCTCATCTACACTTGAAAAGCTGCAGGGGCACAGCTGTACAGGTCAGTGTAGCCACGACCTACACCAATGGGAAGAGTTCCAAGAGGTGGCAGCTAGGTCAACAGAAGAATTCTTCTGTCAACCTAGCCCTGTCTACACTGAGGGTTTAGCTACATCCCTCAGGGGTGTGAATTTTTCACACCTCAAGAGACATAGCCATGCTGATGTAATTTTCCTGCGTAGACCAACCCTAAGGCAGGTTTTCTAATCCTTTAATCATTTTCGTGGCTCTTCTCTGAACCGTCTCCACTTCATCAACCTCCTTCTTGAATTAAAGTATTAAGATACTAATGCCTGCACTCAGATCACAGAGAGCTGAAGGTGCTTCTCCTACCCCTTGGGCGTGATTATTCGGGGCAAGATTAAGGAAGAGAGACTCTTGGCCCGATTAGTTGACGGAGCATAGAACAAAGAAGCATGGAACAGGCTCTCCTAATCAGCAACAGATGGGAGGCACAGGATTTAGACTATATCTACACTAGGGCAAAACTTATGTTGCTCAGGGGTGTGAATATTCCACTCCCCTGGAGCGACATAAATTACATTGACATAAGCATTTGTGTGCACAGTGCTATGTTGGTGGGAGAGCTGCTTCCACCATAACTTATGCCGCTCACTGAGGTGGTTCGTTTATGCCCACGGAAGAGCTCTCTCCAGTCAGTATATATAGCATCTTCACCAGACGTGTTGTAGCTGTATTAGAACAGTACAGCAGCACTACATTCATAGACATACCCTAAGTCTGGATGATTTATCCATAACTTGACAACAGCAAGAGGACAGATTCCAGAGGAATGGATTTGCTATATCCCCTTTAGCTGAACAGTCCATACCACCTGAGAACCTGCCTCCGACCATGGCCAATACCTGATTTTTAGAGGGGGTGAACTGCCCCAAATCTAACCAGCTGTGCAACGCTGAACGTGAGGGGAGGAAAGGCAGGTGTTGTAAATCCTTCCTGACCCTGAGTTTAGACGATGCTCTCAAGCACAGAGTCCCCATTACTCCCATTTTAGGATTTACAAAACTCATAAAAACTATCCATCTCGACTATTGAGTTATGTGGCTAAATTTTAACTCTGACTCCCAGCAACCACTAACTCCTCAGGCCAACTTCATGAAGGGAGTGACACACTTTCATCTTATTTCTAAATTCTACCTTATCTTCGCGTTTTATACTGCTGTCCAAATCTCCCAGCCACTGGTTTCACTTCATCTTTCACATTCAAAAATGCAGCATGCAGAGCAAACAAGGGGGAAGGTGTCCTCCCGTTACTTACGTTACTCCCGTTACGGATCACAACTGAAGACAGGATACTGCACTAAATGGCCCCTTGATCTGCTCCAACCTAGTGATGGCTTCAATCAGCCCACCAGAAAGTCATCTGCCATTAAATGCAAGACCTGTGATACACTGTGCTGTCTGTTCAGCCCAGCCCAATGGAATATCCAACTACTCCTGGATTCTGCAGTCTCCCAGCCCGTGGTGGTCTAAACACAACCTCCATATTCTACTCTCATCACCCTTCTCAATTCATGGTGTAGGACAAGATGTTCAGGAGACTCTCACCTACCTCATGCTGTAGGCGCCAGCGCCCAGCTCCTGCCCAATGCCCGAGAGGCTGGCATCAAAATCTTGCACCAGCCCCGATTCGATCACCTCGTCCGCCAGCGGCAGCTTCAGAGCCCACGCCATCCTCACCCAGTGGCTTGTGGCTCAGGCCCCGTGGCAAATGTACAACCCCCCACCCTCTCCGAGATCAGTGGGAAGCAGGGTACTCACTACAGAGTCACCCTTTCCATGAGATACACCCCGGGCACACCCAAAACCCACAATCTCCCCCTACAGTACCCTAATAGTGAGGGAGCTCCCTCCAGGAGATGCTTCCCTACCAGGGACCCACAATTTCCAACTCCCAGAGGGCTCAACACACAGTCACCCCCTTCCAAGGGATACTCTCTCCCTGAGACCTCAATACCCACAGACACTCTCTTTCCAGGGGCCACTACTCCCACACATCCCAAGGACCCCGAGAGCCAGAGTCACCCCCTTCCAGGGGATACTAACCTCTAGGAACCCCAACACCCAGAGTCACCACTCCCCAGGGACAGCACCCCCCAGCGACCCTCTCACCCAGAGTCACTCCCTCACAGGGGGCAGCACCCCCCAGGGGACCCCCTCACCTAGAGTCCCCCTTCCCAGGGGACAGCACCCCCCCAGGGGACCCCCTCACCCACAGTCCCCCCTCCCAGAGGGCAGCACCCCCCAGAGTCCCCACCTCCCAGGGGACAACACCCCCCCAGGGGACCCCCTCACATAGAATCCCCCCTGCCAGAGGACAGCACCCCCCAGGGGACCCCTCGCCCCGAGTCCCCCCTCCCAGAGGACAGCACCCCCCCACGGGACCCCTCGCCCAGAGTCCCCCCTCCCAGTGGGCAGCACCCCCCCAGGGGACCCCCTCACCTAGAGTCCCCCCTCCCAGAGGACAGCACCCCCTCAAGGGACCCCTCGCCCAGAGTCCCCCCCTCCCAGAGGACAGCACCCCCCCAAGGGACCCCTCGCCCAGAGTCCCCCCTCCGAGGGGACAGCACCCCCCCAAGGGACCCCCTCACCTAGAGTCCCCCCTCCCAGTGGACAGCACCCCCCCAAGGGACCCCTCGCCCAGAGTCCCCCCCCCCTTCGCGCTCAGCGGCACCTAGGCCCCCTCGGCTGCCCGGCCCCGAGCGCGACCCACGACCCCGCCACCTCGTCGTCCGGCCCCGCAATATGGAGGCGGCGGCAGCGCCGCAGCCCCCTCCTCCAGCCCAGCCGGGAACAAGCCCCGCCCCCTCACTCACTCGCGGCCAATAGCGGCTCCCAGACCCCTCCAGACGCGAAACGAGCGCTAGCCAATCACTTCTCACCGGCGGGCCCGTCGCCTCGGCAGCACCCTTGCGATAGGCTGAGCGCGCCGGACGGGGCGGGACTAGCGGGGTTAAGGCTTCAGGAACCGCTCGGCGTGGTACAGTCCGGATTCCTCTCCCTCTACAGTTGTACGAATTGGCTCAGGCTAGTGCCTCTGAGGGCTACGGGTTCGATTCCTGTCCCTGGCTACTAAGTGCAATGAGTTGGGGTGAACTCAGCCTGGAACTTAGGGGACTGGATAATGGCAGGGGGGCTCTGGGTCGGGAATGAGAGCAGTGGCAGACCTGGAGGGAGGGGGCAGGGATAGTGGGGGGCGTGGATTGGGATTGAAGGGCAGTGGCAGAACTGTCCTGGGGAATGAGCCCAGGGCTGGGATAGCAGGGGGCTGCAAGTAAGGACTGAGGGGCATTAGCAGGAAGGGAGAATGCCAGGCTGGAATGCCAGATGGGATCTAAAGGGCATTGGTGGAGCTGGAGGACTCCAAGAATAATAGAGGGTTTGAGTGAGGAGCAAAGGCAAATAGTGCACTTGCTTATTTCATGCATTACAATAAATATGTACTGAACAGCTGCTGAGTTTTCACATCCAATGGGCTGGAAAAGCAAAACCAGTGTAAACCAATAGCGAGTTTCTTAAAATAACTTGGTACAAACCTGACAAAATCCTTCCAGTCCGACACACCAACTTTGCAGATGGATCAATTAAGTCTTAACATAACCCTGGGGCTAGCTGAGTGTTTGTAGCAAACAGAGGAGAACTCCAGCTTTGTGCATAGCTTCCCCCCGCCACCCCACCCTGCTGGTCCTCTCCAGGTGATCTGGCTGCTGGATGCCCTTTTCAGGGTAGATCTAGAACTCAAATGCATCTCAAACAGTGCATGCATCCAATGAAGTGGGTTTTAGCCCATGAAAGCTTGTGCCCAAATAAATTTATTAGTCACAAGTACTCCTTGTTTTTTTTTCAAATGAGAAAAGTAAGGCTTTGACTGAAATGCTCCCCCACTCCATCCAGATGCTACAGACAGAATCTTCCATCCACACAGCCCTCAGCATGCAGACAGGGGGCCTGGCATTCCCACCACTATGGCAGGCTGGCTGCTGCCCTACAATTTGGGTGGCAGTTTCTTTCCCAGGAACCATCAGCACTGACAGATTCAAGCTGGGGTGGGAGGCTTGTTTTCATAGGGTGGATTTCCAATGGCTGCCGGCATTGCTGTTCTGGGAAGTGGGCGAGAGCCCTGCTGCAATGAAAACTCAGCCCAATGTCTGCTGGAAATGGGGTCAGGCTTGTTTACATTAGTAATCAGTTTTCAGCCCCAACTGGAGGGACATATGATTAACGCCATCTGTATTATTTTCCTAGAGTAAATACAATTAATATGCATTGGAAATTCCTACCTATTATTTATGATTGGTATTGCCAGAGCACCTATGAGCCCGAGCCACAGACTACGACCCCACTGTGGGGTCGTAGTCTGTGGCTCGGGCTCATAGGTGCTATGGCAATACCAATAGTGCAGTACAAACTATTGGTGCAGTACAAACATTGAGCAAAAAGACACTCCTTGGCCCAAAGCGTTTACATTCAGTCATGTGCTCACATTAGCAGATTGTAATTTCCCTCCACTCTCAACCTGTCTCTCTATTTTTCCATCCTTTATAATAAAAGTTTCTCTCCCTGCAGAATTCGTTCCCTATTATTTTGGGCCGTATTCTTCCCAGAAAAATGGGGCTTGCACTTCTCTCATCCAGATGACAGCAGAGGATTAGCACATATTATTTCCCTTACACACTGCCCGAGCCCTATTCCCGACAGCTTCGGGGAAAACATTTTCTGTTCTTAACAGTAGAACATTTTGAACTTTTCAATCAGTGGCACCAATTCAGATAGTTCCTGGAGGCAGCCCTCTGACATATTTAGTACAGGACCCCTGCTTAAAAGTAGCTGGCCCATGGCCCTCCTAGCCTATGAACCATCAAGCAAGTGCAAACTCTTCTCCCCCTCCCCTCCGGTCCAGCCCTTGCTAATTGGTGTTTATGGGGCCCTAATTTTATATCCATTATGCAACTTGCAGCTGCAGCATTTGGGAAACAATGCCACCTGGCGGCCACCAGGCCCTGCAGTCAGAAGGGCTTGGAAATCATCAGTGGACTCTGAAATAAAAAAGCAGGTTCCAAAATCCTGCTGCCTGGTTTGTGCCAATGTTGCGTGTGCATCTCTGGACCACAGCGGCACCTTCCTTGGCAGAAAGATCAGCAAATTAATTCCCCTCAGGTGAAATTTAGGCACACTGGCCTGTTTGTTCGGTGAATTTAAGTGGTGCATAGGCATTGTGCTGTCTGTCAGCACCAGGAGGTCAAATTTCACCCTCAAATCTACGTTAATGTATGTGTTTTTTGCTTGTTTTTTAGAAACAGCAATGATCCAGCACCTCTCCAGGTAGGCAATTCAGGGGCATTTTGCCTTTAGACGGCAGGCTCTGAATCCAGAATCAACCTCCCCTTTGGATTCTTTATGTTTGTGGTACTATGGCTCTTTGGGTCTTCCTCATACATTTCAACAAAAGCAGCTATGTTCCTGCTGTCAATTTTATCTCAAACATCTGTCATCTCTAGTATTCTCTTGACCGGTATGTGTATGTGTTGAGAGGTGGGAGCCTACTGGCTAAGCTAGCATGGGGAGATAGGTACAACACAAACCACTCACTGTCTGTGCCCCCTGGCCCGCTGGCAAGTCTTATGAAAAATAAGACTGTGAACCCCCCACCCCACCCCCAGTTCCATGCTTCAGCAGAAGGGGTCTAGAGACTCTTTGCTGGCAGATTGTGCCCTGAAGACAGGGACAGGGCGTGTCTGCGCCCTGGTCTACACTACAGGGTTAGGTCGAATTTAGCCGCATGAGGTTGATTTTATAATGAATGCGTCTACACAAGCAATCCCGTTCCGTCGATCTAAAGGGCTCTTAAAATCAACTTCTGTCCTCCCCGGCGAGGGGAGTAGCGCTAAAATTGACCTTGCTGGGTCGAATTTTGGGTAGTGTGGACACAAATCGACGTTGTTGGCCTCCAGGAGCTATCTCAGAGCGCTCCAATGTGACAGCTCTGGACAGCACTTTCAGCTCTGAGGCACTAGCCAGGTACACAGGAAAAGCCCTGGGAAATTTTGAATTTCATTTCCCGTTTGGTCAGCGTGGCGAGCTCAGCAGCACAGGTGACCATGCAGTCCCCCAGAATCGCAAACGAGCTCCAGCATGGAGTGAACGGGAGACACTGGATCTGACTGCTGTATGGGGAGAAGAATCTGTGCAGGCCAAACTCCGATCAAAAAGAAGAAATGCTAATATAGATGCCAAAATCGCACAGGGCATGATGGACAGAGGCTACAACAGGGACACACAGCAGTGCCGCGTGAAAGTCAAAGAGCTCAGGCAAGCCTACCAAAAGACAAAGGAGGCAAACGGTCGCTCTGGGTCAGAGCCCCAGACATGCCGCTTCTATGATCAGCTGCATGGCATTCTAGGGGGGGACCCTACCACTACCCCACCACTGACCGTGGACACCTGCAAGGGGGGAGTCTCACACAACACGGAGGAGGATTTTGTGGAAGAGGAGGAGGAGAATGCACAGCAGGCAAGCATGAAATCTGTTCTCGGCAGCCAGGATCTTTTCCTCACCCTGCAGCCAATAGCCTCCCAAGGTGGGATCCCCGACCCTGAAGGTGGACAAGGCACCTCTGGTGAGTGCACATTTGTAACTACAGTACAGGGTTTAAAAGCGATAGTGTTTAATGTTTGATTTGCCCTGAAGACTTGGGATGCATTCGTGGCCAGTACAGCTACTGGAAAAGTCTGTTAACGTGTCTGGGGATGGGAATCCTCCAGGGACAACTCCATGAAGCTCTCCTGGAGGTACTCTGAAAGCCTTTGCAGAAGGTTTCTGGGGAGGGCTGCCTTATTTCCTCCTCCACAGTAGGACACTTTATCACGCCAAGCCAGTAGCAAGTAGTCTGGACTCATTGCAGCACAAAGCACGGCAGCGAATGGTCCTGGGTTTTGGTCGCATTCAAGCAACATTCGGTCTATATCTTTCTGTGTTAGCCTCAGGGGAGTGATATCATTCATGGTCACCTGGTTGAAATAGGGGAATTTTTGTAAGGGAACAGTAAAAGGACCCCGTTCATGCTGGGCTGTTTGCACTTGGCTAAAAGGGATCATCCCTGAGAATAGCCACACGGAAGGGTGAAGGGATCATCCCAAACAGCCACACGGAGGGGTGCGGGGAGATGTGTGCTGCACATCCACCCGAAAACTGCACCCTGCTCCTTTTAAATGGCAAACCCAACCACCATTGCTTGCTATGGGAAAGGAGGGCACTGCAGTTTGAAAACATTCCCACAAGTTATGAAGGCATTAGAACCCAAACCCGCATACCCTTTGGCTTACCATGGCTGCCTGGAAACCGAATTCTGTTGCCCAGCCATGTGTGATGTGGCACCATACTGGCAGGCGCTCAATATAAAAGGCAAAATGCGACCTTGTACCTAAAGCCCATGTGCTGTCTGCTGTGAACTGCTTGATTCACTGTGAAAGAGTCCCCCTTTTCTTCTCAGAAATGTATCATCTTAACTTTTACTCTCCCTTTTTATCCCCACACAGGTGCAAATATTTCTGTGCTCTCCCATCATCTCCTTCCCTGAGGTTATCGCAGATTAGAAGGTGAAAAAAACCACACTCGCGATGACATGTTTTTCTAGCTCATGCAGTCCTCCTGCACTTATAGGGCACAGCTGAATGCATGGAGGCATTCGGTGGCAGAGGCCAGGAAAGCATTAAGTGAGCGTGAAGAGCAGAGGCAGGAGGCGATGCTGAGGCTAATGGGGGAGCAAACAGACATGATGAGGCGTCTGGTGGAGCTGCAGGAAAGCCAACAAGAGCACAGACCCCCGCTGCATCCATTGTATAACCACCTGCCCTCCTCCCCAAGTTCCATATCCTCCTCACCCAGACACTCAAGAACGTGGTGGGGTGGCTCCAGGCAAGCAGCCACTCCACTCCAGAGGACGGCCCAAGCAACAGAAGGCTGTCATTCAAACGGTTTTGATTTGTAGTAATAAGCAATGTGGCCTTGTCCTTCCCTCCTCCCCCACCCCACCCCACCCCATCCAGGCTACCTTGTCAGTTATCTCACTTTTTTTTTTAATTAATAAAGAATGCATGATTTCAAAACAATAGTTACTTTATTTCCTTTGCCAGCTGTGATCAAAGGGGGGAGGGTGGTTGGTTTACAGGGAATTAAAATCAACAAAGGGGGCGGGTTTCCAGCAAGGAGAAACACACACAACTGTCACACCATAGCCTGGCCAGTCATGAAACTGGTTTTCAAAGCCTCTCTGATGCGCAGCACGCCTAGCTGTGCTCTTCTAATCGCCCTGGTGTCTGGCTGCTCAAAATCGGCCACCAGACAATTTGCCTCAACCTTCCACCCCACCATAAACGTCTCCCCCTTACTCTCACAGATATTATGGAGCACACAGCAAGCAGCAATAGGAATGGGAATGTTGGCTGCGCTGAGGTCTAACCTAGTCAGCAAACAGCACCAGCGAGCTTTTAAACGTCCAAAGGCACATTCTACCACCATTCTGCACTTGCTCAGCCTATAGTTGAACTGCTCCTTACTACTGTCCAGGCTGCCTGTGTATGGCTTCATGAGCCATGGGAGCAAGGGGTAGACTGGGTCCCCAAGGATAACTATTGGCATTTCAACAGCCCCAATGTTATTTTCTGGTCTGAGAAGTAAGGCCCTTCTTGCAGCTGCTTGAAAAGCCCGGAGTTCCTAAAGATGTGAGCGTCATGCACCTTTCCCGGCCATCCCACGTTGATGTCGGTGAAACATCCCTTGTGATCCACCAGTGGTTGCAGCACCATTGAGAAGTACCCCTTGTGGTTTACGTACTGCTGGGCAAGGTGGTCCGGTGCCAAGATAGGGATATCCGTTCCGTCTATCACCCCACCACAGTTAGGGAACCCCATTGCAGCGAAGCCATCCAGTATGACCTGCACATTTCCCAGAGTCACTGCCCTTGATAACAGAACGTCAGTGATTGCGTTGGCTACTTGGATCACAGCAGTCCCCACAGTAGATTTGCCCAGTCCAAATTGATTCCCGACTGATGGGTAGCAGTCAGGCCTTGCAAGCTTCCAAAGGGCTATCGCCACTCGCTTCTCAACTGTCAGGGCAGCTCTCATCTTGGTACTCCTGTGCTTCAGGGTGGGGGAAAGCAACTCACAAAGTTCAAGGAAAGTGGCCAGATGCATGTGAAAGTTTTGCAGCCACTGTGAATCATCCCATACCTGCAACACTATGCAGTCCCACCAGGCTGTGCTTGTTTGCCAGGCCCAGAATCGGCGTTTCACTGTATCAACCAGCCCCACTGCCGCCATGATGTCTCAATTGCCACAGCCCGTGCTTTCAGGAACATCTGTGTCCACGTCCTCCTCACAATCGTCCTCGTGCTGGCGTCTCTTAGCCAGGTTCTGCACATACTGCAGGATAATGCGCGAGGTGTTGACAATGCTCACAACAGCAGCGGTGAGCTGAGCGGGCTCCATGCTTGCCGTGCTATGGCGTCTGTATGGGTAACCCAGGAAAAAAGGCGTGAAACGATTGTCTGCCGTTGCTTTCATGGAGGGAGGGGAGACTGACGACATGTACCCCAAACCCCCCACGACAATGTTTTTGCCCCATCAGGCACTGGGAGCTTAACCCAGAATTCCAATGGGCAGCGGAGACTGTGGGAACTCTGGGATAGCTACCCACAGTGCATCGCTCTGTGAGTCGATGCTAGCCACGGTAGTGAGGACGCACTCCGCCGACTTAATGCGCTTCGTGGGGACATACACAATCGACTGTATAAAATTGATTTCTAAAGATTGACTTCTATAAAATCGACCTTATTTCGTAGTGTAGACATACCCTAACTCCTTGAAGAGTTATGCCTGTGGTTAGAGGACAGAATGGAGATTGGCTCCATAAGTTGACTGAGGACTCACTCAGCATTCATGGGTTTCTTGACCAACTAGCTGGCTGAACTGGGCATTGACTTCTGCTATCCCAGGCGGTAGGAGTTGCAGTGAGCTGGGCACCACAGCCTGGACCAAGCAGGTAGGAACCAATTACCTCACCCTGGCAGATGCAGAAGAAGCTCAGCATGGCTGGAAGTTGCTCCATGCAGTCCTCACCTGGACCGCCCTCGCATGCCCCTTCTCCTCCCCTGAGACTGCAAATAAATAAACCGTCCGGGAGCCACACGACACATTTTTACAAAAGAAAGTGAAAAAAGAAAAAGAAAAAATACTGTTTATTTCACACAACTACATCAAGTGCATCAGTCTAACAGAGCAAGACAGCCAGACCCCAGACCGGCTCCCCACCCTCATGGAGCCTGTCCCTCCCTCCTTGTACAACTTACACCACCTCACACGGCACTCTGTGAAATCCACCAGCTTCTCTTGAAACTAAGCAGTGGTGTTAACTGAGGCAAAGGGGAATGGCCCGCCCAACGAGGACTGGCTAAGTGCGGGGAGCCCTGGAGATTGGAAGCTGGAGACACAGGACTGGTGATAGCATGTCGGGTTCTGATTGACCCAGGGCGGCGGTGTTTAAACCACCTCCTGCTCCAAGGATGATAATGAAACCGCTTTTGCTCCCAGTCCTGCCCACCACTCTGGCCATGTCTGGAAATCACTGAAACACTCATTTCTTAGGGCAGGAAGAGAGGGAGATGGATCACCTTTATTAGGGAGGAATTTGCCTGCCAACCCTGCCCTAGCTATTCCAAACGGAGGTGGAGGGACAGCAGATCCGGAAAGGTACTTCCTGAAAAACAAAAAATCACAACCCTCCCTCTAAGAAACCTTCTTTGGACAGATTCAGATGCGCCCCTCGAGCACCCCGTTCTGCTCTGAACGGGGCCGAGTTTGGGGAATCAGCAATGCCGGTGTGGCATTGGTATCACCCCCACACCAGGCAGCCAACAGAATGGCTAGCTTTGCTTGTAGCATCTTGGGAACAGCAGCATCAACTCAGGGCAGGGGACCAACCAAACGTGCTAGCGAAAGCCTGATTGGAAGGGGAAGGTGCCAAGAAATTCTACTGCACAGCAGAATCGCCCTGCTGATGCTGGGACTGAAGTCTGCTTATGGGGGCAGCAGCTGCTTCCAAATTAATCGACTTGGTCTTTCCCCTGGTCCTCCTCTCCCTGCTGAGTCTCATGGTCCTGGGCTGGTGACACTCGCGCTCCATTCAGCCTGCAGGCAGATCTGTGGAACGCCGTCTTTGCCGGATAAAAATGCGGTAAAACCGAAGCAGCTTTTGAGTTCAGCAAGACCCTCAACTGGCCCCCATCCCGCCCAGGTCGGCTGTCCCCAAATCAACGTGACGTGTAAACATTTTGCCTGGCAGCGAGTTACGCTGAACCCCCAGCGCCACCTTCCAGAGCAGAAAGCTCACTCCTGCTGCCATTCGGAAAGTGGGCGATGAACTAGGACACAGACTCTTTTGAGATTCCTCTAGGAATAACGACTAGCCTCTGGGATGTGTCCTGGAGATCAGGATGTCAGACCCATAACTATCCTATATCTCCTGGGATAAAGAGAACTTTGTGGGACACTGGAAGCTCCCATAAAGCATAGGGCCAGCTGACACCGAAACCAGATTCTCATCCTAATGGGCTATCTGACGCTTTCCTAGCCCGCAGGTGGGCCCCTGGCTGCAGATGAAATTGTGCCAGGATCTGATACCATCTCTCATTACCATGCAGGCAAGCAGAACCTCCCACTCCACTTAGCAGCAGAAGCTACTTTCTGATGATCTGCTTTGGGACTGAAATTTAGACCTTGGTTTGGTTTGGTTTTTTTAAACGCTTAGGCCCAAGGCAACCAGCACTGTCTCTTTAAGATAAACAGAAGAAGCAGCACCAAATAGGACCTTTTCCTGGGTTTACAGTTAAGGGATACTGTGAAATCATTTGTATATATATATATATTTTGGCTTTCACATGACATCAAAACACACCTCCCATTCCCTTCTTATGTTAAAGACACACAGTGCATATACAGACAGGAACAGGCTGGCCCCACCCTCCCTGCAGGACCCTAATACACACAGCTTCCTCCACTTATTCCCCTTTTGCACTGAACCCAGCTGAGAAAGAGGCCACCTGGGAGAGATCGCGGGACGGATCCCACCTGCCTGCATCCAGCCTGAGAGCTGGGCTCTGGCGCGCTTTGCCATGACGCCACACAGGCGGTGACGGGGGACGACACGTTCAGGCGACATCCGACGCGCTCTAAAAGGCTGCTGGTTAAAGAAGGCATTGACGCCCCCTGGAGAGCGTCCCCTGATTGTTGAGCCGCACAAGGAGGGACTTTGTAGTTCAAAGCTGAAGGCTGTTCCTTCCACACACACACCCCCGGGCCTGGTTCGTCTCCATTGTAAAGAGTCTCAGTCCTTTGCCTGGCCACTTTCCCACAGGGAGGAGGGCTGGCACTGCTGGCTTGGAGTCGGCCCCCCCTTCACTTGGCAAGTCGACAAGACAATCAGCTGATGGTCTCTTCTCTTACAGCTGGGAAAGCTGCTGCCACTTCCCCATCCCCCTTCCAGCACTTAGCAAGAGTCGGCCCGTCCTTTCGTTTTCCAGATCACCCCCTTCAGAAAAGCCACACTCAAAAGGTAAGCGTAGAACCCTGCAGGAGGAAGGTAAATGTACCCTGTAGAGCCCCGGCTCCACGGCATGGCTCTTTGGTCCCCCTCTCCTGGTGAGACCACTTAGGGTGGTTTGTGCCTCCCAGCTAACAGAGGCCCATGCTTTAGATCCCCAGGCTCGAGCCCTAGCAGGGGAAGGTGTAACGCTTGACTTCAACAGGAGCCAATGCGAAAAAAGAAAGAGGATGGAGCAAATGAAAGGGCTCACACCCTGTCCGCCTTCAGAGGCCTCACTTTGGTGAAGAAGCTGCCTGGCCCAACTGGTTCTGTCCATTTCTTCCTCTAGAAACAATCCCATTTAGTGCAACTGAACCTTCCGTTTCCCAAGGGTGGCAGGGGAGATGCCAGGACGCAGGTGGCCGGTTCTCCTCTGGCAAACGAGGTTAGTAAGAGAGCTACCTACTGGCTCTTCACACGTGATCCCAAGCCCTAGCAGCTAATCATATGCAGAAACTTCCTTTTAAAGTCTTTTGATGGATAGTGCTTTGTACTCATAGGGAAGGGGATATAAATTAAGCTACTCTGCCTAGATACCGTTAGATACCAAGAGCTTGTGTCTCACACGGGACAGCCAGGGTTCGAAATAAAAAGGGACTGAAATGAAGCAGGCTTCACATCTGCCTGTTCCCGGACCCAACCGGCCTCCTGGCAGGCCCTGACGCTACCTTGGAGAAACAGGAAATTCTAGAAAAGAAGAAAATCGCTCGTTTGGCTGACATATTTGTGTGACACAGAAATGCACAGATCACAGCACTCCCTGTGCCCTGCCCCACTTCTGCCCCTGGGGGCAGAGGGGGGCTGGGGACACTCACATTGGCAGCTCTAGCACTCACTACATGTTACACTCAGGCGCAAGAGAAGGAAGGAGCTAGGCGTGTGATGGCCGACGTGTACATGGTCAGATCCTGTGAGGACGAAGGGCACGGATATATGCATACAGCGGGGGGAAAATAATGCCCGGCTGCAGTCAGCGAAGCTGGGCTAGTGGGGCGGGGGGAGGAGGTGGGCAGGGGCAAGGCCTAGGGAACAGTTAGTCACAAAGTGCTCACGGCAGGATCCTGGGGGTGGCCGGGCTGAGCCGGGCAGGGTTCTCTCCTCCCACCTGCCCCCCTAGGGGATCTGAAAGACGTTGAGTTTGCTAGTGTTTTTGAGTGTCTGTCGGCGGTTGCAGAACCAGACCCGGACGACCTCGCGGTCGTAGTTGAGCTCCTTGGCGATCTCGGTGATCTCCTGGCCGGTGGGCAGGGCGTTCTTCTCGAAGTAGGCGTTGAGGGCCTCGATGGCCTGGGGCGTGAAGGAGGTGCGGCGCTTGCGTTTCTTGGAGGGCTCGCCGCCCACAAACTCCATCAGGTTCTGCTGCCCTTCCTGGTTCCGCAGCTCGGCCTCGCTCAGCCACTTCTCCAGCACGGGCTTCAGCTTCTGGGCGCTCTTGGGGGTGATGTCCAGCTTCTCGAACCTGCAGGCAGGGCGGCGGGGAGGGAGAGAAGGCGTGAGGGTCCCGCCCTGGGCCAGGGGTCCGGCACAGACAGAAGCAGCACTGACCAAACTCTGGGGGGTGGTGGAAGGGGCATAAGATCAAGCCGGTTATGTGGTCACGTGCCGGTGGTACGGTAAACAAACACGACAACGGAGGCTAGTGAGAAAAGAGGACTCTGAAACGGGATGCAGGCGTGGACGCATGGTTCTGGGGGATCCTCAGGAATCTAGGTCTGCCCACAAAGAGGGGCCAAAGCAGGGCGCTGGGAGACTGGACTCCTGGGTTCTTTTCCCAGTTCTGGGTGGAGAGTGGTCACAGCAGTGGGGATGGGGACTCAGGACTCCGGGGTTCTATTACCAGCTCTGAGAAGGGGTGGGGTCACTGACACCTACCCCTTAGCCGCCCCTTCCCCCTGAGGCCACGCCCCAAAACCGCCCCTTCCCCCTGACGCCATGCTCCTTCCCCGATGCCTCTCCCCCTCCCTGCCCCTTCTCCCTGATCCCCTGCCTTCACACCGCCCTTCCCCGAGGCCCCACCCCGCCCCTTCTCCCCGAATCCCATCCCTTGCGCCACCCCTTCCCGAGGCCCTGCTCCCATATCGCCTCTTCTCCCAAGACCCCACCCCCCACTCACTCCTCTCTGCCCCCTCTTCCCTGTGTCGCTTGCCCTTATGGCTGGAAAAAAGCAGGGGGCCATGGCGCCCCCCCCAGCCCAGCGTCCCTGGTGTGATCTAAAGGTTAGAGGGGGAGTGGGAGTCGTGAATCCTGAGTTAATTTCCCAGGACTGGTAAAGGAGTGGGAGTCAGGCTGCCTGGGTTCTATTCATAGCTTTGTGTGGGCCCTGGGGTGTACAGATTACTGAGAGACAGAACTTTTGGGTTCTGTTCCCAGCTCTGGGAGAGGAGCGGGGTATAGTGGTTAAAGCAGGCAGGGGGGCCCGGGAGTCAGGACTCCTGGGTTCTATATCTGGCTTTGGGCGACCTATACAAGTCACTCCATCTCTCTGTGCCTAGTTCCCCTCTCTATTGGGGGCATTAGTGCTTGGCTGAAAGCAGAGTGTTATGAACACCGGTTTTGGGGTGGGCAGGGCCAGGTGCTGCTGTCCTGGCTCAGGGGATTCTCCCAGTGAAGTCAGTGGGTTCAGGAACGCTTTCTCTCCTTTTGGCCGACTCAGTTTCCTCTTTGCTTTTTCAGGGGAGGGAGTCACCTAAATGCTACACAGCCGAGCGGCGCCCTAGCCACTGTCCGCCCCGAACACCTGAGCCCCGTAACAGGGCCGGCACCGAACACAGCCACTTACCTGCAGATGGCAGACTGGCTGTAGGCAGGTCCTTCTGTAGCCGTCAAAGCTTGACCCACCTGCGTCTGCGTCAAGCCCAGAGACAGACGTCGGATCTTAAAGTTCTTGGCAAACTCCCGAATCTCCTCTAGGTTGATTCCATCCTCCTCGATGCCCGTATTTGGAGTTTGAGGCTCTGGGGTAGGGAGGGGAATACCGTTATGAAGCGCAGTGCGCTCTGTATCATCACCTCCAGCCACAGTCCATCTCCTCACGCCTCCAGGGAGATCTCAAAGTGGGAGCAGACACTGTCCATGACTGGCGGCATCCTGGTAGCCTCACCTATGGTTAGGGCCCCACTGGGCTGACGGACAGTCTTGCCCCAGGGTGCTTACAGTCTAAATAGACAAGCAGTGGAAGGGGAAACTGAGGCAGAAAGAGGGGAAGTGACTTGCCCAGCGGCAGAGGCTGAAAAAGAACCCAGGTCTCCCAAGGCTCAGACCAGCACCACATCCGCAGGGCCATACCGCCATGCTAGGGGAAGCAAGTCCAACATGCGACTTGGCTTGTTCCAGAGTGCTTTGTGTCTTGGGCAGCAGCTCATCGAGGCTGGGATCTGCCTGATGCAGGGCACTGGCGTCGCTACAGAAATAACAATACTAACATTGCACTGCTTCGCAATGTCTGATTCGCTCTTTAAAGGCTTTTTCCTCCCCATCAAAAATAAATGCTTCCACTTTGCTTCGTTTTATAAACAAATAGGAAGTTTCACCCAGCACGTGCCAGTGACCCTACAATAACAACCCAGCGTGTGTGTGCACAACACTGACTCCGTGTCCTCTCACCAATAGAACCTGCTTCCTCTCCTACAATCACCGGGAAGGGATAAACCTCAGGGGTCACATCACACACTCTCCAATTCCTGCGAAGGGAGTGCAAGCTGCCTGCCCCCCCCCGCAACCAGCATGAAATGGACAGGACCCGAGAGGTGCTTACTGGAAACGAGTTGGCTCACTGTCGGGGTCTCCGAGCAAGTGATGGGAACAGGCACGGAAGAGGGCTTAGCAGCAGGGGCTGGGTTTGCGATGACCACAGCTGGCTGGGGCAGAGCAGGGGCAGGCTGGATTGGCTGAATCTGGTAACACAGCAAAAAACAAGGCTCAGATGAGGGCCGTATAAGTGCATATAGTCCAGACGGATGGAGAGTGTTTTGGCAAGCTCTCCGCTGCGGTAAAGCCCTGGCCACCCACCCTGCCTCTGCATAGGGGGCAGAGCACAGCTCTGCTACGCTGATTCCCCGTTGGCATATGGCCCATGCATTGGTGGCGTATGTAAAGCTGCCCCCATGCTATTCTAACTCATGCCAGGGTCACGGCTGGCACAGACTGGATCTCTGGTCTTCCCCTGGGCTGAATGGAGCTTGGCTGCAGGACAGAATCTGGCCCGTAGTCAGGCAATCTGCACAAGTGAACTGCAGCCAAAGCAGATGTCTCTTCAATTCCAACATGCCAGGGCCGCCTGACCTGGCTAATTGGTGTCCTAAACAGTGACCTCTGGCATTGGATCCGGGAGCTGCCCCCTTGGGGCGACCTCTGGATGGAGCTGCCACCTTGACTCCTTCCAAAGGGAGAGGTCAGGCTCAGTCTCTGAACATCCTAACGAGGCACCAGAGAATTCAGCAGGGTGCTAGGTCCTGGCGGAGGCTCCAACATGTTGTTTAATGCACAGTACGTGGATCTGTAAAGTCACCAACCTCCCCAGGCTTCTGGGAGCTGCTGGCCAGCCACAGACACCAGCCGGCTGGCTCTCCGAGAAGGTGCCTGTTAGACAGCCGTCACCCGCCGTTCGGAGCTCACCTCGTTCTTTGCTGGGGACTCTGGGGCGCTGGGTTTCCTGATGGCCGCCGTCTGGAGGGCGCTGCTGGCTAATGTAGCAATGACTTGCCCTTGGGCGTTCAGCAGCAGCTGCGGGGTCACCGCCTGCACCTGCAGGTTCTGGGCTGGCAAAACAGCTGGGGTGGCGCTGGCCGTCGTGATCCCAGCCGGGTTCACCACCCAGGGCAGCGTCCCAATGACCTGCAGAGGAGACAAGAACGGGAGCTGGGTGCGTGGCACACCAATACTCTTCCCTGCCTCCCGTCCTGCAGGATGGAGTTCCCCCCCTCCCGAGGCTGGATACGGGACACTGGATGGGGTGGGCCAGTGCTCTGGGGGTGGTGCTGAGAACTCCTCTTTCAAGGGCTTGGCTGGCTGGTTCATGCTCACACGCTCAGGGTCTAACTGATGGCCCTATGAGGGGTCGGGAAGAAATTTCCCCCAGGTGACCTTGATTTCACCTTCCTCTGCAGCACGGGGCCCGGTCACTTCCTAGGATCATCTGGGCATACCTCACTTAATCAGTTCCCTGCCACCGCATGGGCCCTGGGCACTGGTGGCATAGTTGGGTCACCTGTGGGCTGCCACATGTGGATCTAATTCTGGTTGAGCGTGCGGGTGCTGGGTGGTGCCGATGGCCTGTGATGCACAAGAGGTCAGACCAGCTGATCTGGTGGTCCCTTCTGGCCTTGAACTCTGTGACTAACTCTATCCTGAGTGACAGCTCTCGGGAAGGGAGAGGATGCCCATAGGAAGGCTTTACGAGTGGCAAGGGAAGGTTATCCTCCTGTTGTCTCCTGGAGCCCGTCCCCACGTACCTGTCCCTGGGCATTGGTCAGGATCTGACTCGTTATCCCTTGGACGCTGGGAATGGTGTTCGCGATCACCGGGGCGGCGGCCAGCGAGCTGAGGAGCTGGGTTTGCCCGCCGAGAGAAGCCGCACTGATCTGTAGAGAAAACAGGAGTCGGAGGTTAAACACACGCACTCAGCCATGCCTCGTTCAGTGGGGAAACCCCACTCTGGCTCCCTCTTAGAGGGAGGAATGGCCTAGCTGCCTTAGGTACTTATCTGGCCCCCATTATGGAAGTATCTCGACACTTCACAATCTTTATTGTGCTCATCTTCACAAACCCCTGGGGGGCAGGGCAGTGCTACTATCCTCACTTTACAGATGGGGCACTGAGGTGCAGAGAGACCAGAGACCACAAATGAAGATGTAATTGTAGCACAAGGAGGCATAGCCCTGGCTAGCTTTAAGCTAGCTAGCCCAGGTAACCGTAGCAGAGGGACAGAGTCTGGGGCTGGCAAGCGACCTGAATTTGTACCCAGGGTTCCCGGCGGGCTTGTACTTGGGCAGTTAGGCCACGCGGCCTCATCTTCACTATTACTGTGCTAGCTAGATCAAAGCTAGTGCAGGGACACCTCCGCACGCTGACAGTCACCGCTTCATTTGTGCCCTCAAGGACTTAGCCACAGTCAGGCAGGAAGCCTGGGAGACAGCAAGGAATTGAACCCAGGCCTGCAAAGTCCCAGGCTAGCACCATAACCACTAGACCATCCTTCCTTTTCCAGGTACCATCCTTCAAGGAGGTCTCGCCATCCAGCCTGCCTCTGCTCCGTCAGTGACGGCAGCCGGCCCAACCCACCAGCTGCTCCCCTACCAGAGCCCGTGTCCTTTCTCCCGACCCACATGGGAAAAATCCTCGTCAGAATGATTAATAACAACACCTGGCTCATACCACCAGTAGCTCTCAGAGTGCTTTACAAAGGGGGTATCATCAGCCCCACTTTTATAGATGGGGAAACTGAGGCACAGAGTGGCAAAACGACTTGCCCAAGGTCCTCCAGCAGGTCAGTGGCAGAGCCAGGAATGGAACGCAGCTCTCCTCCCTCCCAGTCCAGTGTTCTATCCACAAGGAAACACTGCCTCCTGTTCTGGGCAGGTATAAATGATGACGCAAGGGGCCAGAATCAGGCCCCTTTGCGAGCTGCTCCGTAAATAAAGAATGCCCGACGTCAGGCCAGCCGGCAGGGATTCCTGACCACGCAGGACAGACAGCTCGGCTCCCAGAGATTCTCTGGAGCGTCACACCAGCTCCTTACTATGCCAGGGTTAAAGGCAAATCCCGCAGGCTGGACTGTGATTTGCGTCTGCGTCTCCAACGGCTTTCCCGCGGGCGGCGGTGGGGCGGCAGCGGGCTGGGGCAGGATGGCCGGTGGGCTCTGGAGCGAGGACTGCGGCTGGAACACGGCCTGCGTTTGGATGGAGGGCCGCGGCTGGACCGTCTGCGGAGCCTGCAGTGGCTGGGCAGGCTGCACGGGGGCTGGCATTGCCGTGTTCAGCACCGCAGCAGCTGAAAGCAGAGCAGACACATGGACGCTGAATAGCCGTAATATGCCACTCTCTTTGCACCCCCTCTGCCAGTCCCTGCAACAAATCATCATCGTAATACATAGCCTCATGCAGAGCCTTTAAACTGAGCCCCCACCGGTCCCGCGCGAGCCCTTCTTATCCACCCACCAGCCCTGGCCTCTGTTCCGTCCTTTGGAAGCGGGCAAAGGAGAAGGGTGCATGGAATCCAGGACAGAGCCGGCTGGCAGAAGACCAGTTGCCAACTCTGGTGCTTTATCACCCATCTCGTGATTTAGGGTATTCACCTCATGGAGCCCCAGCTCTTGGGGTCATGGAACTACGGAAGAATCTCAGCTTTCGTCTAAGAAACTGGACGTATGATTCTAGCCCCCGCGGCTGCAGAGAGAAGCTGGGAAACATCCCTAGCGCTTTGTCACTGTAGGTCTCAAAGCATTTCCCAAAGGAGGCCAGGATCATCACGCCCCCATTTTACAGATGGGGAAACTGAGGCACAGGGCAGTGATGTGACAGGCCCATGGTCATCCAGAAAGCCAGTGGCCGAGCTAGGAAAAGAACCAAGGAGGCCTGAGTCCCAGCCCAATGCTCTAGGTATATCACAAGTCAGTTCTTGTATCAAGGCCTGTGTGTGACCATGGGCAGGGCTCGCACGGATATCCAGGAGTGCAGGGCACCTGAGTTCCATCCACAGCCATCACAACGCAAGGGGAAAAAAAAATCTCTAACGACTAGAAGGCCAACAAAACTGGCATATGGCTTGGGCACAATCCACGCCACCCTCCCCTCCCTCTGTGCTGCCTGTCCAGACATCCAGATGGCCCTCAACAGCCTAGTATCAGAGCATCTCACAATCTGTAACACACTGACCCACACAACTCCCTTTGAGGGAAGACAGCACTATTATCCCCATTTTACAGGTCGGGGGACCAAGGTACAGGAAATCCATGAGTGAACCAGGATGTGAACCCAGTTCCGCAGAGTCCCCATCTGCTGCCTTCTCCGCCAGACCACCATTTAGGAGCAGCTTCTTGTTGAGAGGCAGATTCATCCCCCCTGCACCCCTTTTTGGAAGGGAGCTGGCAAAGATCAAAAACCCTGGTCTGTCTAACAACCCCAGAACCTGAAAGGTCCAATCTGGATCCACCCTTAACTCTGTAAAGGGAACCAAACTGGCCACCGGGCCGCGAACACGCACAGCGGCAACTGCAGGATTAGGCAGCGTGAGGGAGCCGGCCCTTCGGGGCTTCAAAGCAATTAGACGCATTAGCTAAACACGGCTCTACCAGGAGACAGGTCAGCGTTAGTCTCCTAGCTCTGCGCCAGATGAACCAAGAGGGCACCGTTCACCCCTGTGGCAGCATGAGGCCTGGGCACTGCTGAAGCCTTTTGGCTTACGTGGTATACGAGCCGTGTGGACTGAAGTGGTGCCTAGACCTCATGCCGGCCCCCTGCGCGCGGTGGATTTCACCCACAGAGCAAGCATGGCTTCCCCACCGACCCAGCAGTAGACTCAGAATTTAAATGCAGATCCTGGCCTTGTGCTCAAAAGCACTGGCCCACGCTTCCTCCCAGACACAGAGAAATCAGTGTAACCTTCCTTGCCCAGCATAAGCCTGCAGTCCTTATGCATGCAAAGCCAGCTGGAGCCAATGGGAGCTTTTGCCTGCAAAAGAACAGCAGACTCAGACCCGGGGCTTGCAGCTTTACACTGTTCCCACGCCAGGTGGACTTTGACTCAGCACAAGCCATGGAACAGGGATAGCTCAGTGGTTTGAGCTTTGGCCTGCTAAACCCAGGGTTGTGAGTTCAATCCTTGAGGGGGCCATTTGGGATCTGGAGCAAAAATTGGGGATTTGTCCTGCTTTGAGCAGGGGGTTGGACTATATGACCTCCTGAGGTCCCTTCCAACCGTGGTATTCTATGACATTTGACACGACCAGGGATGCTCTAAGGCAGAGGAGTGGCCGTTACCTTGCAAGTTGGCTATAGGTGGTTTGAAAATTCCCCCTGTAGGAGAAGCAGCCGTCAGTCCGGGAAGGGCAGCGACCGTTGCTGTAGGAAATGTCCACACAGCCAGCCCCTGCTGACCAGCCACTTGACCTGCAATACTGATGGGGATAAGAAGAGGTTGAGTAACTGCCCCTGCTGGAACCATTACTCCTGTCACAACTGTTGCTAAGTTTTCCTGAGTCAAGACCTGCAAAAGTAAACAAGATTTAAAAAAGAAAAGGAAAAAAAAAATCAACGCCACTCCAGACAGCACCAGCCGCGTTAGCGAGCGCACGCGGTCTTTCCAAAGGCACACTTTGCCCCAGCCAGGGGGAGCCTGCCTGAGCCATGTGTGGGCATGGGATCGCTCCCGTCTTAGCAGCTGGGTTCCAGCTGAGTGGAGCCCCCCGGAGGCTGGTTGTCAAATCACCACCAGAGGGGGACTTTTTTTTTTCCTTAGTGCAACCCTACAGAATCATTTCCAGCAGCAGCTCAACGCCACGGGGCCTTCTGTGGCGGGCGCTATATGGAGGAGTGGCCAGGGATGGATCAGGACACAGAACCTACACTCCATGCCTAGGCGGGTTGTTTCATTCAAACCCCACCCCACCACCGGGTGCTATCCCACTGGGCAAGTCTCTGTGCAAAACACACAGCGCTGTTTCAGGGACCATTAACAACCGATACACGCCGGGGAGCGTTGGAAGGGCGTCTGTGATTCCCACATGTAGGACACAGGAGAAATACCCCGCGCTCTTCCCCCTGCTCGCCGTCCGCATTTGCTCCCTTCCCACGCCCATCCGCGTGACTGCCGGGTAGTTACCTGTGGCGCGGCTTGCACTGCCAAGGGAGTTAGGGTTTGGGTCGGCTGGCTCGTTGCTGGGCTGAAGGTGGTGACAGATGAGACGCTGGCGGGAGCTATTCCAGGCAGTGACTTTACTTCGCCTTGAGAGGAGGAAATAACACAACGTCAAGTGACCCTGTCACTTAAGTGTAATGATAATAACAATTATATAGGGCTTTTCAACTACAGATATCCAGAGCTGCATCATTACCCTTATTTCACAAATGGGGAAACTGAGGCACGGGGGGGGGGAGGGAAATGACTTGCCCAAGGTCACTTAGCAAATTAGTGGCAGGGCCTGGATTTGAACCCAGGACTCAAGTTGCAGTCCCATTCCCTAACTGCTAGGCCACATTGTCACCTACTTACATAACGAGGCTCTCTGTCTCCCTCCAGGGGTGATAGCACAAATGAGCGCTGCTGGCAGAGCTGGATTTTTTGGCTCAGGCAATGGAGCGGGGCTCTAATGTGGCAGCCTCTCCCTACCCCAGTGGTTTTCAAACTTTTGTACTGGTGACCCCTTTCAAACAGCAAGCCTCTGAGTGTGACCCCCTCTTATAAATTAAAAGCATTTTTAAATATAGTTAACACCATTATAATTGCTGGATGCAAAGCGGGGTTTGGGGTGGAGACTGACAGCTCGCAACCCCCCATGTAATAACCTCACGACCCCCTGAGGGGTCCCAACCCCTAGTTTGAGAACCCCTGCCCTACCCCATAAGAAGCTGAACATCAGAACAGCCATACTGGGTCCATCTAGCCCAGTATCTTGTCTTCCAACAGTGGCCAGTACCAGGTGCTTCGGAGGAAATGAACAGAACAGGGTAATGTATCGAGTGATCTATTCTGTCATCCAGTCCCAGCTCCTGGCAGTCAGAGGTTTAGGGACACCCAGAGCATGGGTTGGGTCCCCAACCGCCTTGATTAATAGCCATCGATGGACTTGTCCTATAACCCACTTATGCTTTTGGGAATTCACCACATCCCCCGGTTCACAGGCTGACTATGAGTGGTGTGAAGAAGTGCTTCCTTCTGTTTGTTGTAAACCGGCTGCCTGTTAATTTCAGATCAGGTGACCCCTGGCTCTTGTGTTTTCATTTTACAAAGTAGGTCAGGATCCTTACCCCCCATTTTGCAGATGGGGAAACTGAGGCACAGAGCAGGGACACCACTTGCCCACCGTCACTCTGGAGCTCAGTGGCAGAACTGGGACTAGAACTCAGGCGTTCGGAGTCCCATGCCGGCGCTCTATCCACTAGGCCATCCTGCCTCCCAGTTGGTAATGCCTAACATACCCACTGTTCTGAGTCTCCATCACCACCACCCTGGTCTGGCCACCTCAGCCGTGCATGGAGTCAAGGTGACACCTTGTGGCCAGACATAGGCATTGCAATTCTGGAACCTGGGACGGCAGTAGAGTTCCGAAAAGGCAGCGACATTTTTTGGCACGGACTGCGTTAGTGAGCACCATCCTCCCATTGCTACCCCTGGGTAAGAGAGACTGCATCACAGCTACATTACATGCATCCTCCTTCTCCTCCATCTTGGACGCTAAGGCCGAAGTCATTTTCTGCCCAAAGGAGCTGACGATTGTAGGATAACAACACTATCTTTGCAGCTGTGTCCAAAATCATAACTTACCAAACTGAAACCCAAGAATACTTCACCCACCATTGAAAGGCAGCCACCTCTGGGGTGGGACGCAGAAGCTGTATATCAGCACATATCAACGCTACAGAACATCCTAGGGCAGGCAGGGAAGAAAAATCCCGCACCCCTACACTGCTTCAGCCATTTGATTTGGGTATGTCTACACTGCATACTAAGCCCAGGCTCTGACTCAGGTCTAAGCCCAAGCCCCTCTTGTGTGCACACACAAATCAGTGTGAGTTTGGGCAGGCAAGCCCTCAGGACACCGACAGCTCCGCAGACCCTGCTTGGGTCCCACTGTGACTCAGGTCCAATTCCTGTCATTTTGCAGTGTGGATGCAAATGAAGCCGCAGCCCACCCTCCTCTCTAAGGTCCGGATGGTAAAGAATATGGCACATGGAGAAAAAGAGACTCCCTCTAACCCTTTTTATGGATTATATCAAGGAGCGTTCCTTGCTGTTACTGTCAAAGGGGTGGACTGGATTTGGATCTCCACAAAGAGCCAGGCAGCAACCTGGGAAGGTGCAAGCATCGTATGCAGAAGTGTTTTCTTCTGCACAACCAGCGTGTATTAATCCCACGTATTCCTGGGCGGCACGTCGCATAGGCTGGGGAAGGCTGTGCCTCCCCAAACTGCCCAGCGTGGCCCCGCCCATGTTCCTCCCAGAAGCCCCCTCCTGCTTGCCCTTCCCCCTTGCCCCCAGCCCAGGCAGGCTGCTCCTCTTCAGAGAAGCACGCTGGGGCTAGGGTGGCTGGGACTTGGGGTGGCTGGAGCTGCCCACCGCTGGGGACTGGATTAGAAAGTGAATTGAAATTGGGAGTATATTTTTCAGGGAAGCTTTTGGCCGACTCAGGAGGTTTTCTAGGTCTTGGGCATTTTCCTAATCATTTGCCCTAATCAATGGGTGTGGGGTGGGGGAACAGTGAAACAGCACAGCGTAGAGGGCCTCGTACCAGTTGTCCCTCCACACGTGGTCTCTAGGTTTGCCTGCACATCTTCTCTTCCTGGTTCACTTGTTTCCACGGGGCAGCTGCTTGCGACCTCTCCAGCTGTTGGTTCCAAAGCTTTCCCATCATCCTCTGCTGGAAGTGGGGCGTCCACTCCCACCTCCAGCACTCGGATAGTCTCATGACTCGACATCACAATGACCTGGAAGCAGACAGCAAAGCGTAAGTAAGATCTCAACGGGCACAAACCCTGAAAGAGACGAACAAGAAGAAGGCATGATTCTCTGGGCTTCACACTCTCCATCCACAGCAAAAGGCAGAGCTAGACTGGATCCATCTATCTATCCATCCATCCCTATACACATCCATCCATAATCCATCCCCATACATAGCTGTCTGTCTATCCATCCAGGCCCATACACATCGTCTATCTGTCTATCTATCCAACCATCCCCATATCTAATCTATCTATCTATCCCATGCACCCCCTCTATCTATCTATCGAATCTATCTATCCAGCCATCCCCATACACGTCTGTTTAATCCATGCACCCCCTCTATCTATCTAACCCATGCACCCCCTCTATCTATTTCTATCTACCCCCATACACATCTGTCTGTCTATCCAGCCACCCCCATATCTATCTGTCTGTCCGTCTAATTACACTAGGCTCAGCTGTAACTTTTTCATCACCATTGCAGTTAGTCACAAACAGCCAGGCCAGATCCCCAACTGGTGTAAATCAGCTGTAGCTCCATCAGTCACTGGGCCACAGCTCCAGCTGGTGTGAGCTGGCACAGCTCTGCTGACGTCAACGGGGCAGCCCCTCAACTGGTGTGAATCAGCACCGTTCTATTGAAGTCAATGGGCCGAAGCCCCAAAGGGTGTAAATCAGTGACGCGCCTCTGGAGCCAATGTTGATTTACACCCGCTGAGGATCTGGCCCTGCACATGCCAGCAGTGTTAGAACGGCAGGATAGTCCCAAGCCCAACGCCAGGCTCAGCTGCCACAAACCTGTGGAAAGAAACCAACGTACTTGCTCGTTAACCGTCAGAGAAGCTTCCTGGGGCTGCACGTCCATGATTGGTCACTGCGCGCTGGGCGGAGTGGGGTGGACTCAGACTCTCCACATACTGCAAGCAAGAAGACAATGGTCACAAGAGCGTCTGCTGCTAAACCGGTGTCACACCCGCCATGGGGTCAAATCTTGGAACAACCTGCAAGAGTTGAAACAACATGCACCCTTGCGTTTCACACGCCGTAGCCGCACGGGAACTGTCCCGAGACCAGCCTCCCTTTGCACGGTGGGGTAGCTGTCAGAGCGAGACACAGGCAGCCTGGCTTCTCCATACCACTACACCTTGCGGAGCCGTTCACACCCGTGCAAAGCGGGTGTTAAAACACTCCTCTTCCGAACCAGTTCCGCTTTGCGACGGGTCACTGACTGCAACAAGCGCAGGGCAATGGAAGGTCAAGTGCTGGGAGCACAGGAGCTGACTCTCGTTTTTCCCGGTGGGTGCTCCACCCCCCGGCTCCACCCTGAGGCCCCGCCCCCACTCCGCCCCTTTCCCTGAGGCCTGCCCCACCTCTTTCCACCCCGGCTCTGCCCCCGTGCTTGAGGTCTCCCGCCCTCCCCTGAGCGCTTCCTCACCAGCCGCCCAACAGTTGATCACTGGCCCCAATGGGTGCTTGAGTCCCGGAGCACCCACGCCGTTGGCGCCTATGGTTTGGAGCCAGGACTCCTGGGTTCTACTCCCAGTTCTACCACTAACTTCCTTGGGAAGGGGTTGGTATGTCAGAGTCCCCTTCTCTATGCTGGGTGTGGGAGGCGGGTGAGCTACTATTGATCGTATCTCACAAGGCGTGTGTGTCTGTGTGTCTGTGCGTGAGTGTGATTCATTTAGTAAAGTGGAAGGGCTGAACAGCCAATGAGAGAAGAAAGAGGCGCTGGAGATTCCACTAGAAATACCCAGCCCCACCTCACCCCAAGCGAAGCAATGGATCGGTGCAAGAATGTCTACTGATTTTGGGAGGAGAAATCATCCCAGGAGATGAGAATCCACCAACAGAAAAGCGAAACCCACCCCTCAGGATCAAACCATTCTCCCTCTCCTTGGAAAACCAGACTCATGCCAACACATTTCTTTAGGCTGGCATTTTCCTCTCCCGCTGTCCATGGGGGTTATGCGTCTAACTCCCATAAACCCGCTGAAAATTCCAGCCTTAAAGAGCAGCTGTTTCCAAAGAGAACACTGCCTCTTCCCTGGGCACAGGACCCTCAAGGCTTGAAAGGACTAGTGATTTTTTTTCCTGGGTGCCTAACATGAGAGACCTAAAAGGTCCTCTTTTCCAAAATGAGGCCTTTAGCACTCTCTGAAAATCAGGGTCCCTTTACGACGGTCCAAGACGGCATGGATGCCGACCTTCAGCTTTTCCTGGGGGTGCTGTTACCACTCAAGGAAGAGATCGTGGAGTCATTGTGGATAGTTCTCTGAAAACATTCACTCAATGCGCAGCGGCAGTCAAAAAAGCGAACAGAATGTTGGGAATTATCAAGAAAGGGATAGATAATATGACAGAAAATATCATATTTTTATAAATATATGTAATATATGCCTCTATATAAATCCATGGTACGCCCACACCTTGAATACTGTGTGCAGATGTGGTCGCCCCATGTCAAAAAAGATATATTGGAATTGGAAAAGGTTCAGAAAAGGGCAACAAAAATGATTAGGGGTATAGAACGACTTCCGTATGAGGAGAGATGAATAAGACTGGGACTTTTCAGCTTGGAAAAGAGGTGACTAAGGGGGGATATGGTAGAGGTCTATAAAATCATGACTGGTGTGGAGAAAGTAAATAAGGAAGTGTTATTTACTCCTTCTCCTAATACAGGAACAAGGGGCCACCAAATGAAATTAATAGGTAGCAAGTTTAAAACAAACACAAGAAAGTATTTTTTCACACAATGCACTGTCAACCTCTGAAACTCCTTGCCAGAGGGCGTTGTGAAGGCCAATACTATATTGGGGTTCAAAGGGGAGCTAGATAGGTTCACAGAAGATAGGTCCATCAATGGCTATTAGCCAGGATGGGCAGGAATGGTGTCCCTAGCCTCTGTTTGCCAGAAGCTGGGATTGGGTGACAGAGCATGGATCACTTGATGATAACCTGTCTGTTCATTCCCTTTGGGGCATCTGCCATTGGCCACTGTCAGAGGACAGGATACTGGGCTTGATAGACCTTTGGTCTGACCCAGTATGGCCGTTCTTATGTTCTTCTGCTCCACTTCAAGGCCCCACTCCCACTCCACTCCTTCTCTCAAAGCCTCACCCTCTCTCGCCGCTTCCCGCACCCTCCCCTCGAGGCCCCACCCCTTCCCTGAGCACGCCCTGCCTGCGCCCTGCCTTTACTTCATCTCTTCCCACCCTCTCACCTCTCTCTCCTCCCCAGCACTTCCCGCCCACCACCGAACAGCTGATCGGCAGCAGGCGGGAGGTGCTGGGGGGAAAGGGAGAAGCTGATCGGTAGGGCCCACCAAACAGCAGGTGGCTTTAAAGATTAGCACTGGGACCTTGGAGCAGACGTTGGGTGTGCATGTTATTATGACGTGCACTCACGTTTTAATAATATAGGATGAAATCCTGGCCCGTTAACAGCAATGAGGCCAAAATGACAACCCTACAATATACAGTGTGTAGTAACTGGGTAGTATCCCTTTAAACAGTGTGTGGAATTATTACTGCAGGAAGGAACCTCACAGAAACACAGCGGAGTCCGAGTAACTGTGTTTACTAACTATATACGACAAGCAACCTATACACATATACATGCTACTGGCAATAGTCTGTTGGCTTCTGAAACATAAAACCCAGTGAGCGCCATTAGAAGGCTCACAAGCTATTTAAAGGGATACTACGCAACTCCTAGCTGCTGCACACACTAAACTGTAAATGTAGCTGCCCAGCTCCCTTTAAAACTATCCCCCTAGTTGGCTCTGAGAATCACAACCTAAACATTCAAACAGATCCCAGGGGGCGCGGCCCAGAACCAATGCCGTCTTCTCCGCTACGCTCGGTGGCTTTTAATAGGTTTAGACCCTGCTGCCTGAGCGACTGAACTGATTGAGATCAGCCGAGTGACTGATCTGTAATATCTGATAAAAGTTTTTAAATCCCGCTTTGACTTCAGAGTAGCCAAACGCCATGGGATGCCGGTGCCTGCTTTAATTAACAATTTATTCCAGTGCAACAGAGAACAGAGTCAGGGGCCATCAGGTAGCTCTTCGATGCATCTGGCGTTATTAATAGTTAATTAGTTCTCCTACAGCCAGAGCACAGGAACCGGCAGGAAAAGTTGGAGCGAGGGACACTTGCTGCACCAGGGACGTGCTGGTGGGAAGAAAAAGAAGAGAACTAAAGCTGCAAAACCTCCTGTGACGAAGAGACGAGATGAGCCGAATGTACAGTCATTCCACCAGGAAGGGAAGATCTGTGAGCTGGACAGGGTGGTGGCTAGTGACCGGTTTGCTGGTCTCCTGGCAGTGGTAAGACCTGCTGTGTGTCTCTGGGAGGAGACTGTAAGCTCTTTGGGGCAGGGACTATCCTTCACTTTACAGACCCTACCACAATAGGGTCACTATCTCACCTGGGGTTTCCAGGTTCTACTATAATGCAAATCGTAAATAACCGTTGACCCCACAAAAAGGCTCTCTGGATAAGTTGGAGCAGCCCCAGGGGCTGTTCTACCCTCAAGCAGCCTTTCTCAGGTGGTACCACCGCCCGGGACACCTTAGCACTGAGCATTATGGCGCCTTCCCCTTTCTGTCTCCTGCACCTGAGCTGGTAAGAGGGGAACAGCATAATTATGCACATGGCAGCTCTTTGCTGGGGGAATTCTCCTCTGCCCTTTGCGGCTCATTCACAACCCCTCCATGCTGCTGGAGAGGCATAGAGAGACTGGAGTAGGGGGGCAGCATCGGCCGCCCCGTCAATTAGAGAACAGGTTTCATAAATAAAGCTGCAATGTTTTTAAAGGCATCGGACCAAATTCAGTCCCGGTACAGAATAACTCAGCACAGTTCTCATGCTTATCAATGGAAACTCAGCCTGTTTATACCAGGGCTGAATTTGGTTTGTCCCAGGAGGTAGTCAAGGCAGAGAAATGTCCACTGGAGAGATCTTTTTTATCAGGCCTTGTCTACACGCAAATTCAAACTGGTTTGTTAAACTGGACACTCTGGTTTTGGTTTCAGAGTGGTTTATAACAGTTTGGTCTAAATTCCTTAAATTCCTTTAAGCTAAACCGAAATAAGCCCGTTTTCAACCAAAAATCACAGTCCACACAGGGGTTTGCACTGGCACCACCAACATGATTGAAATTCACCCCTTTCGTTAAAAAGATTCAGCTTGCTCGTACAGACAAGACCCAAGACAAGCCTTGTCCCGGCTTTCTCTGCTGCTGCTGTACTAAATAATACTGTTTGACGGAGACATCTTTTGCACACAGGCATAATGAAACCTGCAGTAAAATCTTCCAGCTTTGCAAACGCAGGACGTGAATAAACAGCAATGAGCAATACCAAGACTGCTGCATATAGAGACCAATTAACAAGCTGTTTCTGAACAAACTCAGCAGGAACATCTGTATCGAGCTAGCTAGCTAGCTATCGAAAAATAAAAGGGTTAAGGATGTTGTTAGCTGGGCTGTTCGCTGTTTGCCTGGGCACAAATTCTGTTTATGGAGGGTTTCTGTTCAATACCTTCTAAAAGCAGCCTGAAATGTTGTATCCCTCATCAGCCTAAGCAGCAGAGAGTGGAAATTTTCAGCATTCACCCAACCTGCTCCCACTGAGAATTATCCTGCTGACTTCAATTAGAATCGGGGTCCATCCAATGCTGAATTCCTTTAAAAATCCCCTCCACAATACTTCAGCCTGGTGTACATACAGGCGTACCGGTTTCCCTCTTTAGAGTTGGGGCATGATTGTGCACCAACAGCGTTAGAGTGGTATCATCCCTGGGTCGGGATCTGGTTATACTGGTGATTGTCTGCTCTTCTGGGGCAGAGCCTGTCTTTTTTTCCTTCTGTGTTTGTACAGCACCTTGCACAATGGAGTCCAGGGCCATGACTGCGGTTTCCAGGTGCTATGGTAACACAAATACATAAAATTATATAAAGATGCTTACACCTGTAAAGCTTACTCCTGTAATTTTACCTTAGGTCTGCTCTACGCACAGTTTTCATACTGATTTAACTACTTCATTTAAGGGTTGTTTTTTTTCAAACTGATTAATATACTGGTATGTATAACCTATTCCCCAGCCAGGTCTACACTACAGATCTTTGTTGATTAAGACTGTAAAAACATCACACAAGCAATCCCCCTGTGTAGAAAGCAGCTCATGTCTGCAAGTGTCCTTTTGCTGGTATAGTTTATGTTTCTTGGGGAGGTGGTTTCAAGTGTCCTTTTGCCGGTATAAGCTGCATCCAGAAGGCTTTGCCAATATAGTTATACGGCAGAGCTTTTGTAGTGTACACTGGCCTCCCGGTTCCCTTCCCACATGGGACCCAACTATACTGGCAGAAACACATTTATGCGAGTAGAACTGCATGTACATTAAGGGGGTTGTGCCACTTTAATTATACCTGTATAACGCCACATAATTTTTCTGCCTGAACAAGTCCTTTTTTAGCACCATTGTACCAGTATAACTGTGCCCACACGACAGGGTTTTACTGCTTTACCTACATCTGTTTCTAAACCGATATAGTTAAATCGGTAAAAAACGTGTGTGCGGACTGACCCTTATTGTGTGTCTACCCTGGAGCTGGAGATGTAACTTGTAGCTTGGGCAGAGGCACCCACACCAGCTCTGATCCAGCTCGCGTACGAAAAATAGCATTTAGCATAGCCACACCTGCGTGGGCGGGGTAGCTGCCCCCTGAGTACAATCCCATCTGAAATCCTAGGTATGCATTTAGAGCAGCTAGCCCATTCCCAACCATGGCTACACTGCTATTGTTAGCTCACTAGCTTGATCAGAGCTAGTGCAGGCGTGTCTGCTGGAGCTGGAAATTATACCAGTGTAGACACCCCCTCAGAGGCTAAAGAAATGCAGCTGCTGATTCCTGGTGAGCCTTCCTTCATGTACTGAACCCTCACTGGGAGTCTGCCATCAAGAGCCAGGTAATGTGTATCTCACAGCGCAGTAAAGCTGATGGGGAATTTTTTGATGGAAAACGTTTTCAGCGGAAATTGCCCATTTAATGAAGCCAAAACTTTTCACAGGAAAGGGGGGCCCGTCTCGACAAATTTTTCCACTCGACTAAAAAGTTCTGAAATTGTCAAAACGACTTTTCATTTCAAAATTTAAGATGGCTATAATTTTTAAAATACAACCAAATGGTAAAAATCGCGGCAGTGTTGGGCACCCACAGGGAGACTGCTTGATATTCAGTGGACACATTCCTAAAAAGCCAGTGCATATTTAAAAAAATAACCAGACATCTGTGCCCCACTGCAACTTTCCTTTGCAGTGAACGCTGACGCCAGGAACAGCTGTTTAAGGAAAGGTATAATTCCAAACACACTCTCTAGTGACTGAGTGAGTGTCATTCTTGGCAGGAGATGGGACTGAGCAGTTATTAGCCGGTCTGTTAGAAAAATCACAAGCGTAGAACCCAGGAAATTCTGAGTTCTAATGCTGGCTACTCATTTGCTTTTCGGCTTTGGGCAAAGCACAATCTTGGGACGAGTCGGGAGAGTTTTGTGCACTTGTCTCCCATAGGGAGCTGGGCAAATGCTTCAGCGTGATCAGCTTCTATGATTTCACTCGCTGTGCTGCAAAATAAGAAAGCTTGCTGCTGAAAATGCCCCAGCTCTCTTGGTCCTCCCAAGGTTATTCATCTGCTCCCCAGTCACATCCCTCCTGTTTGTGCATTTTAGGAACGTCTCCAGGAAACGGTGAAAAACAAACAAAATCCCATGCGCTTTCCCAAGGAGGCACCTGGGCACAATGGAGTGTTTAAAAAGCAGCATAAGCCTTTACAGTTACACACACTTTAAGGTGCCTTTGCCCTGCCAGAGAGGTATAAAATGGACTTTGTGTAAATCAGAATGAAGTTCAGTGCAAGATGCCTTCTTCAAAGTGTGCAGAGGATTAAAAAAAAAAAAGGCCTCTTTCAACAGAGCCTTGGAGTTTTGCTGATCAAAGTAACACTAAAAACTGCAGCAAAGAGCAGCTCGAGACGGGAAACATACTTGCGGCTTATGGGAAGTTTATCTCTGCACAGATCTACAGCAACAAAACAAGATGAAGAGCCACTTTCAGAATCCCAGGTACAGTCTAACAAGAGTGAACAAGACTCACTAATCAGGTTCTATCTACTGTATTTATCAGAGCAGGATACTTCGATCTTTTCAGGCCTTCCCAGTGCAGCAGAGTCAAATAATGGGCAGAGAAGAGAAGCCAAGATCTCTCTCAGTGTGGTGCAAAAAGACCCATTAGCATGATGGACGATTAAACAGACATTTCATAATGTCAAGCTCAGTGCAGTTCCGTGGCATGGCTTGGATTTCCTCACGGGCTGGCGCTCATTGAGCAGATATTCTGTGAGTGTGTTGTACCATTTCATTTTGCTTCTTCGCACATTTTTGCAATCAATGGGACAAATCATGTGCCCAGATGGTGGTGTTGAGCGCATGCAGCACGAAAACAGCCATTTCACAACAGATGGTGACGAGAAACTGAAATGCACTAAATTATACTACTACTAATAAAAAAGAATTGGAAAAGAGAGGGAGAAGATGATTTACGAAGCTCCAGTTCTCACTGTGACTATAACTGATGTGTTAATTACTAGTGTTGATGAGTCAGAGATGTGACGGCCTGGATACCATTCCAGTAGGAATCTCACTTTGAACAAACATGCCACAGGTGAGAAGTCCGAAGAGTCAGATTTTCAAAGGTGCTTAGGCATCTACGGACACAGATAGGTACCTAGTGTTGTCCTCAAAAACGCCTAAGCTAATTGGGCCCCCAACTCCCAGAGAAATCAATGGGAATTAGATGAGTAACGTGCTATGAGCCTTTTAGAAATCCCACTAAGCACCCATCCGCATCTTTAGGTGCCTTAAATACTTTTGAAAAATTAATGCCCATCCTCATCGGAGTACTGTGAGGGCTCCTGCACTGAGGTGTGTTATATGCTCAGGTACTAAAGTGGGGAGTGCCACAGAAATGTCAATATTACCAACTAAATTCTGTTTCTGTTGGAGTTAATGACAAAGTTCCCATTGATTCGTTGGGAGCAAGTTTGGACCCCACCGGAAGGGGCCCATGAGCCTGCAAGCAAAGGGAATAGTAACTAATGATGATAATAGTTCTTGTCAGCCGTAGCTTTCGAAGCACTTTACAAAGGAAGTCAGCACCATTATCCCCATTTGACAGATGGGGAAACTGAGGCATGGAGAATCTGAACCATCTTCCCTACCAATCTGAAATGGACCCTGGGTTCTACTGTAAGGCAACTAGCCCCAACCTTCTGGGACACTGCACCATTTCACTAGGCCAAGGCAAGACTGTGATTACCCCATTGCTGACCACCACTTCCTGTCCCGTTACACCAGAGCTAACCCATCAGGGAGCGTATCCTAAGTACAACTGTGGGTTAGATCACGCACACACTGAATGGAAAATGGGCAGCCACAATGCACTGGGGCTCAGTATTAAGGGGGCTAGGGAAAGAGGTTACCCGTTACAAAAGGCTGAAATTACAGTGCTGATATCTGCACCAGTGGTTAATAGCACAAGAGGAGACTAAGACATGAGGCATTAGAAGCTTTGAGACTGCTGAGCCTCCCACTTCTGCCATCCAGAGTTAGGGGTTCAATCATGCACTCTGGTCCCCATACAGCAAAACACTTAAGAACGTCACGTGGTTTTAACGTTGAGCAAGGTGGGTGATTTCATATGCTTAAAGTTAAGCATGTGCTGAAGCGCTCTGATAGATTGGGAACAAAGTGCTCGATATCTTGCAGGATCGAGCCCATTAAGCAATTTCACAGTCACTCAGGCTCATATTAGGGCTGGTGCAGGGTGACATTGTGTCACGGACTTCGGTGGCGTTATGCTGACTCATGCCAAATGAAAACCTGCCTCTCATTTTTGTAGTATCATAGAATCATGGAACATCAGGGACCTCAGGAGGTCATCTAGTCCCACCCCCTGCTCAAAGCAGGACCGATCCCCAACTAAATCAGTATTCCCAATTTGTAAAGCCATTCAGCACAAAATTCATGGAGTTAAAGGTTCTTAGAATCATAGAATATCAGGACTGGAAGGGACCTTAGGAGGTCATCTAGTCCAACCCCCTGCTCAAAGCAGGACTGATCCCCACTTTTTGCCCCAGATCCCAAATGGCCGCCTCAAGGATTGAACTCACAACCGTAGGTTTAGGAGGCCAATGCTCAAACCACTGAGCTATCCCTCCCCTCCTTCACATGTATGTGACTAAATGCTTGTCTACAAGAGGAAACTGACCACAACTGCTTTTGTAGAGTAGTTTATGTCACAATAGCTATTCTGGTCAGTTTCTCCCTGTAGACAAGTCCTTATTCTCACTGTTTAAGACTTTAAGTGGTCTGCAGGGATTGTTGTATCTTCCAGACTGGTTGCACTTGTATCTCTTGAGAGATCAATTAAATGGACAAACTTGAACTCACAAAGACCACAAACATTTGCTTTTCCAATGAAGCTACATAAAGGTCTAAACTGCAATTTAATTAAATTAAACCCTGCATTTAATCATAAAAAGCCATTCATCATCACATGGGTCCAAGCACAAATGTTGTGCCTCATGTTTAATCTCCCTCTTTTCCATTCATATTCGTTTTCAGAATATTAAGGACATTTCAACCTGGTTTTGCAATTAATTCCTCCCCCCAACAGCCTCCCCCACAAAACACTAAACCTTTGTTTGCATTTCGACCAAACCTTTTCCTCTGGGAATCTCAAAGTACTTCACAATTAACGTCACAATGTTCTCAGAGGAAGGCAAATATTACCAACTGCATTTACTGAAGGGGAAACTGAGGCAGAAGGAATAACTTGTCTAGCATCACACAGTGAATCACTGGCAGAATGAACACTAGAACTCAGGAGCACACAAACCCTGGGCTCCTTCTCAATCCACTCGCCCATTCTTCCTACGGTTCTGATCTAGACTCTGATCCTAGAATCAGGTCCCCAGAGAGAAAGATTCAATTACAGCATCAGACCCCTAGAGGACAGGCCCCCGTTTAGTATGGCTGAATCACACAGTGTTTCTTACAGTCTGAAGCAGTGTCCAGGTAGAAAAGAAAAAGCACCTCAGTCTTAAATCCCAGTTTAGTGTAATTCTAAATAAATATTCATAAAAATAAACAAGCCAATCTTGCTCCAAGGCAGATGCTCATGTGAGTTACAGTCTATATAAATGGGGATTTATGAGCAACAATTTCCAAAGCTCCTAAGTCATTTAGGAGCACAAGCCCCATTTTTAAAAAGTGACTTCAGCACTTAAGCCTGAGATCCTCAGAGGTATTTAGACACCTAGCTCCCACTGAAATCACATTTTGGGTACTTATCCAATTAGTCCTTTCCAGCCTCACTCTAATATAATAAAACAACGATAATATTGCAGCACTTTTTATCAGCAGATCTTCACTTCACAGAGGAGGTCAGCATCATTATCTCCATTTTACAGATGGGAAAGCTAAGGCAGGGGGCGGCGACGTGACTTGCCTGCGGTCACCCAGCAGGCCAGTGGCGGAGCCAAGAATAGCATATGACCAGTGGACAGCATGCCCATCCTTTCCTCTGCAGCATGTTGCCTAACTCAACTACTCTAAATCACGTTTACTCGTGATTAAGACGAGCCCCGGGACTGGGATTCGCAAAGAGGTTAAAAGCTAGAAACATGCACACACACATCTAGGCGCAACAGCAGGGCAAACTTCCAGCACCCTTACCCATCCCTTAATGTAGCACAAGAGTTATTCCCAGAGCAACGGGCATGGCTTGATTCTCATTTACAGTAATGCCCCTTCCCATCACTGTGGCTCTCCAAGGAGGCAAGTAAATGTAACGTATGCTCATTTGAAATCCCCATTTGCACCAGAACAGTGCAAAGCGGTCTTAGAGAACTGAGCATCAGACATAGGGTGCAACTCTTCTACGAGTAATCATCATAGGACAGCCCCCAACTGTTTGCTGAAACAAAACTGGATTCCCCCTTCTGAAGGTAAAAATAAAACCACAACCAAAATCCACTCTATATAATAGGGGGAAACTTCAGTTCTGTGCTTGGGAGCTTCAAAATGGCCAATCCAATGTTTCTGAAAATGTGCATTTGCTCCCCGGGGAATGCACCCTGCTTGGCACGTTTCAGAGTGAAGTTTTATGGCTATTTTTAAACTCCTAAAGATGGGGGGGAGGGGTAATGAAAAATCAGAGACAGCCTCTGATCAGAGTTCGATTCCATGCATCTGAAGAAGTGGGATTTTTTACCCATGAAAGCTTATGCCCAAATAAATCTGTTAGTCTTTAAGGTGCCACCGGATTCCTTGTTGTTTTTGTGGACACAGACTAACACGGCTACCCCTCTGATACTATCTTCGAAGACAGAGATTTTTGCCACCAGGATAACTTTGGAACATACGGCCGCTCCCCAAAGCTCTTGGTTACTATCTCCTACAAGAGGAGTGAGCCTCTTTCCTGGAAAGCTTGTGCCAGGGCTGGGCTGGGCCAGCTAACTCCACCAGCCAAGCCAATGAAAACTCATTTGTGACACATAAAGGACAGCCGCTCCAACGTTACCGTAAAGCTATGAAAATCTGTACTGAGCTGCTATAAAGTGGGCTGTCATCAGATCAGGCTGCTCGGCTGACCTAAGATGACAGTTTCGTCCGCAGAACGAATTACAAATTGGTTACTGTTAAATGTACTTTGAGACAAATAGCAGCGGGCCATAGGGCTGCCTGTAATGAACCACGGCTTCAAGCTGAGTTTCAGGACTGAAGAAATCACAAGAGGGAATTCATGTCTGCAAAGCATGTGCAGCTTCTGCAAACTTTAAAGAGCACCTCCCACCCACAAGAATGCCTTATTTTACGTTGACGTACTTACTGGCATCTGTGCAAAGGAACTAGAGGTCACTTGCATTTGCCAGTAGTTGGTTGGCAGTTTTTTTAGCCCTGATCCTGCAGTCGACTGCTCATGGGCAGACTCCAGAACCTGTTGCCATAACTGGGACTTCAAGGAAAGCCAGAGACAACCTGCCAATCCCTTTACCGAAACACTTGCCATTCCCGTTTCAAGGCAAGTGGAGCAGTGAGTAACGAACAGGGAGCTTTCATCTGCATCCAGAACATTTTACTAAATACGTTAAAAAACAAAGAAGCCAGACGTGACTCGATAACTCCTGCCAATTTCTGGGTTTAACTCCCAGTTATTTGCCAAACCTTCTTAGTACCTTTAAAATAAACGTTTGTTTTCCCTGCTTTTCCCTTGTTACAATCGCTGCAACCTTCGAAATAAGGATGATACTCTATTAGAGAGCCAGTGCGACCCACTGGATTAGGAGATCTGTTCCTAGCTCTGTCCTCGACCTGCTGGATGACCTGGGGCAAATCACTTAATTGCCCCGTGGCTTGTTTTCCCCCCACCCTTTGTCTATTTTGATTGTAAGCTCTTCAGGGCAAAAACTCTCTCCCTATGGGTTCGTACCACACTCAGCACAAAGGGTTCTACTGTAATACAAATCCTAATAATATGTTTGCTTGACATCTTCCTGAATTCGGTCAGTGTGGTCTTGGAAGCCGTATTTGTTTACAAGTATCTCCGGACTGCACATTCATTACTTTCTCCTGAGAGGGTGGGAAGTATTACTATCTTTGTTTTACAGCTAGGGTATCGAGAGATTAAGTGAATCGCCCAAGGTCAGGTGAGAAGCCTACTGCAGCGCCAGGCACAGAACTCAGATCTCCTGAATCCCAGTCCAGTACATTAACCATAAACTCAGTCTATCAGTTGTGAAGGAAGTTCATAATATTGATTCCGGCAGGTCCTGCCAACATAAAAATATGTCACCTACCAAGCAACCCTAACTTAAAAAAATGCACATCTCCCAGCTTTCCAACAGGGTGGCACCTGAGTAATCCTGCAGAAACCTAACATTCCCTCCCCAATCGTTACCTATGTAGTACGGGTGGTAAAACCACCACCACCATGTGCATCATTGTGATGGGAATGCATGAGAAAAATCGGCTGGTTTCTTCTTAATATTTCATGCCAAAAAACATTTGGTCACTTTGACTGCAAAAGGTGAGACAGAGAATAAAGCCAGCTCCTTGGAGACAAGGATGGAAGGTCATACTGCTCAGTGCGTCAAATGCAGAATTGCCGGGCATTTCCATGGCCCTGATCGAGCCCCTCCCACCCCCCCACTGGCAGGATATCTGTCTCAACAGGTGTTTCCTGGTCAAGCAACTCTTACTACCAAGGTCTATTAGTATTTAAAGCCTTTAATATATAATGTTGGGGTATGGAAGGGTTAAGTAAAGACCTGGGTAGCCGCTATCATGGTAATAGGGAGCGAGGCACATGCAAGCACTGATTCTTCGCTTGATAAAGCTGCCGTCCTTTTCCCTTCCCTTCTGCTTGTTAAGGATAGATAAGCCTTGCAGTTGCATGAGAAATATGGTTGTCTGAAGGATCTTTGTGTGAAGAAGTGTTATCTCCCCTCTCCCAGCTACATAAACGAGCTCAGGGTCAGGGCC
This sequence comes from Chelonia mydas, assembly GCF_015237465.2. Lineage (NCBI taxonomy): Eukaryota > Metazoa > Chordata > Testudines > Cheloniidae > Chelonia > Chelonia mydas. Next base: position 4,412,652 of record NC_051260.2, read on the forward strand.
CCTTCCCAGGATGACCAGATGTCCCGATTTTAAAGGGACAGTCCTGATTTTTGGGTCTTTTTCTTATATAGGCTCCTATTACCCCCCACCCCGTATCCCGATTTTTCACACTTGCTGTTTGGTCACCCTACCTCTTCCTCCCTCCCCTGGGAACTGCTGATTAAGGGAACTTGTGGCTACAATTACTGCAAAGAAACGTACCTTCAAGGTAAAGACATGTCTGTACAATATGCTTAATGCTGTAAACAGTAAACAGGGGAGGGTATAATTATATTCAGTATATAACTATTAATATTCATTATATGGGCGTTCATATTATTAAATAAAGGTTTTGGGGGCGCTGTAGTAAATGTGGGTGTTTTACATATTAACTTAGATAAAAGAATGTGACTTGATTAACTCGGGGCTTACTCAACAACTGGGTCGAGGGGAACAAGTACTGCAATAAAGAAGTCCGTTTACTCAATCCGCCTCTGGGTCAGCCTGCTCCTTCTTTCCATCTCTAACGTATAAGTGCTGTCTCTGGGGGAAGGGCAGCCTGCGTCTTAACACCTTGTCACTAGCAAGTACAATCGTTACCAGGTTAGCATCCTGAGGGGATGAGAACATGGAGCTCGCCGCTTTCCCTATACAAAGCCCAGCCAATGCAGCCTTAAGACAACTCCAGAATCTTTTGTTTCCAGTCCCTTTGATAATTCGTATTTATTTGTATCGGAGTAATGCCTAAAGACCCCAGTAAAAAATCAGGGACACATATTTAGCTACTGGGGTGTCTGTCGTGCTGACCACTGCTGTCCAGGGTGCCTGCCAGCCTGTGGGTTTGGGGTGCCATCAAATTCACCATTATCCTCCATTGCTCTGGTGCAAATTAGCACTAGCAATAATACCCAGCTTTCATCTAGCACTTTTCATCAGTAGACCTCAAAGTGCTTTACAAAGGAGGTCAGTATCATTTGTGCCCATTTTACAGAGAGGGAAACTGAGGCAGGGAAGTGACATGACTCGCTGAAGGTCACCAGCATGGCAGTAGCAGAGTTAGGCATAGAGGCACTTCCCCGGGAGGCACTTCTCTCTGACTCTGAGCCCCTCTCCCTACAGGGGCACCTAGCTCAGGGAATGCTTAAAGGGGTCCTGGACAGAGATAATACAAACCCCCAGTTTGTGGCAATTAGCCCCAGTAACATATTCCTCAGCCTCAGGGGCAGCCCCTCCCCAGCCACCCAGGGGTCTCCAGCCCCCAGGGCAGCGGGGCTCCAGGGCCCAAGGGCAGGGGGCAGCCCCACCCCACCCAGCCAGGCATGAGACACAGCCCGGCAGGGAGCAGAAGCCCCGGTACCCCAGTCCCTGCAACGCCTCTCCCTCCCAATCAGGCAGCTCAGCCCCATGGCCCGGCCCCGGCAGCTGCTCCCCCAGGCCGGTGCCTCGGCAGCCCCCAGTGCAGCCTGAGACCCCACCCCCGGGCCCCGCCGTCCGCTCGCCGCCTACAGCACAGCGCCCCCCGGGGCGGGCACAGCCCGGCCCCCGCTGCCCGATTCGGGCAGCTCCTACCGCGGTCCCTTCCCCGCTGCCCCCCAGCCCCTGGCTCCTCCAACCCCCGGGTCCCCCCCAGCCTCCGATCCCCGGGGGTCCCCCAGCCCCTGGCTCCTCCGACCCCCGGGTCCCCCCAGCCCCCGAGGCTGCTCCGATCTCCGGGTCCCCCCAACCCTTGTCTCCCCCGATTCCCGGATCCCCTCCGAACCCCGGGTCCCCCCAGCCCCAGATCCCCGGGGGTCCCCCAGACTCCGATCCCCGGGGGTGCTCCGACCTCCGGGTCCCCTCAACCCTTGTCTCCCCCGATCCCCGGATCCGCTCCGAATCCCGGGTCCCCCCCAGCCCCCGATCCCCGGGGGTCCCCCAGACTCCGATCCCCGGGGCTGCTCCGATCTCCGGGTCCCCCCAACCCCTGTCTCCTCCGATCCCCGGAGCACCCCCAGCCCCCGATCCCCGGGGCTCTCTCGAACCCCGGCTCCCCAATCCCCTTCAGCCTCTGGCTCCTCCGAACCCCGGGTACCCCCAGCCCCCGATCCCCGGGGGTGCTCCGACCTCCGGGTCCCCCCAAACCTTGTCTCCCCCGATCCCCGGATCCGCTCCGAATCCCGGGTCCCCCCCAGTCCCAGATCCCCGGGGGTCCCCCAGACTCCGATCCCCGGGCGTCCTACCAGCCCCCGATCCCCGGGGCTGCTCCGATCTCCGGGTCCCCCCAACCCCTGTCTCCTCCGATCCCCGGATCACCCCCAGCCCCCGAGGCTCTCTCGAACCCCGGCTCCCCAATCCCCTTCAGCCTCTGGCTCCTCCTATCTCTGGGTCCCCTCAGCGCCCGACGCCCAGGTCGCTCCGATCCATGGGGCTCCCCCCCACCCCGACTCCCCGGGGCTCCCCCCCAAACCCCAGAACCCCCTGAGCTCCCGACCCCCGGGGGCCCCGATCCCAGGGGCTCCCAACCCCGGCTTCCTGACCTCCGGGCTCCCCCCGGGGCTCCCCTTAACCCCGGCTCCTCGGTCTCCCCCCCTCAACCCCAGCCCCCTCAATCCCCGTCTCCCCACGACCCAGTCTCCCCCGGCCCCGTCTCCCCGGGCTCCCCCGGCCCCGGCTCCCCCGCTCGCAGCGGCCCCGGCCCCGGTTTTTCTCTTTATCATAAATATATAAATTATGCTAATTAAGACCATTGCATATTCACCGAACCGGGTCCCCCCCGCCCCCCCTGCCCGCCCCACCGCACCCCCTCTCCCGGGCCCCGCACTCACCGCGCCGGCACCCGCTCGCCCCCCGCTCGGGCCGGGGCTCCGAGCCGCTTTTTTGCTGGGAATAATTAACAATTCATCTCACAGCAGCCGAGCGGAGACTGCTGCACACAAAGGGGGGGGGAAGGAGGCGGCAGCCCCCCCACTCCGCCTGCCCAGCCCAGCCCTTGCACCGAGACCCCCGGGGCTCTGCGCCGGGCCTCCCCCGCTTGCAGCCGCCTCAGCCCCGGGCCCCCGCTCGGGGGGTTGCGGCGGGGGAAGGGGATTTTTTTGGTTACTTGGATTTTTTTTTAGCTGCTGCGTCATGAACATAATTTATGCAAAGGCCTTTGCCGCATCCCGCAGGCTGCAGAGCTGGCCGCGGCCTCGAGGGGGCGCAGGGACCCCCCCCTCCTGTAACAACCCTCCCTCCGCCCCCCAAATCTCCCTGTATAACCCCCCCCCACCACCACCCCAACCTGAAAAGTGCCCCTTTGGTATCAGACACTTTGCGTTTCCCCTCCCAGCACTTGGCAAACATGAGCTGGTTCATGACGCCCAGTGGGGGGAATCTCAGGCATGGGTGGGGGGGGTGTGAAATCACTGCCCCCCATCAAGGTCATACAGCAAGTCACCACCGACAGAGCCGGGCGAAGTAGGCCTGACTTGCTGATTCGTTCCTCCCAGTCTCCCTTCAACTAGCTCATCAAAACCCTAATGCAGCATTTCATAATAATAAATTAATACATTAAGAATAGCATTCACATGAGCCGCCTGGGGGCAGGACAAAGGAGTCTGACTGTTTCCTCACCTTATCTGGCTCTCTCGTGGGGCATAGCTTGGACCTGGAAATCTGCACATCACTAAGGTTGCCTCCCATCCAGGTGTTCCCAGGATCGTTCCTTTTTCAAGGTAGCTGTCCTGGGAAATCTGTCAGGGTCCTCAGTACACGCTGCCAGCTGTCCAGTGTTGTGGGATCAGAATCTTCCCAGATGTCCTGGTTTTTGTACCTCAGAGGTAGCAACCCTACCCACCGCCCTTGTTATAAAAACAAAACTATACTGTACCATGAAAACTGTTCCAAGGGGCCAGCCTAGTTAGCAGTCGGGGGTCAGGGCATCCATTAACGGTACTGGAAACCTTGAAGATATACGTTAAAGCAGGGGTTTGGCTAGGAGAGGAATAGCACAATTATTGCAGGTCCCTTCCGCACTTTGCAAGAGTAATGTTGCAAGAGCTACACTTTATTGTGTAGTACTGTTACTCTCAGTACTCTCCAAGCACAGAATGCAAAGAAGCCTGCATTCCATACGAACTGTGGTTCTTATCATCCTTTCCTGAAGTCAATCAGAGGACCCCTAGTGGGACCAGAAGCAGCTTGTGGCCTGGCTGTCCCTCCACTTGGAGCCCTACAAGGCCTGCCCTGACTATTATAGTTCCGGAGCCAAATTCATGATCATTACCCAAAAGAACCACAGTAGTCGCTCTCTCTCTCTCTCTATTTATATAGACTGATCAAGTACCCTACACATGGTTAACAATATAGTAAAAAGAAAAGGAGGACTTGAGGCACCTTAGAGACTAACCAATTTATTTGCGCATAACCTTTCATGAGCTACAGCTCACTTCATCGGATGCGCTCAGAGGAAAATACAGTGGGGAGATTTATATACACAGAGAGCATGAAACAATGGGTGTTACCGTACACACTGTAACAAGAATATAGTGAAAACATCCTGATTGGTTAAGAACTTAGATTGGTTAATAATTAAAGCACGGGGTGTTTTAATATCAGATGCTGCAAAGCGCTGCAGGAGACACATTAAAGAACTGCTTGCAGCCCCTGAACCTTGTCTGAGTATCACTGTTGTACCATTATTTATAAGGCCATCCTGGCTGGCCTCTTGAACCAACCTACAGGCCTAAATGCCCCGAGGCAGACCTGTGCTCATACACACTTTGATTTCCAACACAGCGAGTGCTGTTGGAGAGATCTGTGGGTGTACTTAAAAAGCCTGGTGAAGAGAATAAAATGTATCAACCCCTCGCAAGCAATGCAGTCCCGAGGAAATTAAACATTGTGCATCATTGGGATTGTTCAGTCTGGAGAAGAGACGGCTGAGAGGGGACATGATAACAGTTTTCAAATACATAAAAGGTTGTTACAAGGAGGAGAGAGAAAAATTGTTCTTCTTAACCTCTGAGGATAGGACAAGAAGCAATGAGGTTAAATTACAGCAAGGGTGGTTTAGGTTGGACTTGAGGAAAAACTTCTTAACTGTCAGGGTGGTTAAGCACTGGAATAAATTGCCTAGGGAGGCTGTGGAGTCTCCATTGTTGGAGATTTTTAAGAGCAGCTTAGACAAACACCTGTCAGGGATGGTCTAGATAATACTTAGTCCTGCCATGAGTGCAGGGGACTGGACTAGATGACCTCTCAAGGTCACTTCGAGTTCTATGATTCTATGACATGTGCCTGCCAAACAACCCTGCATTCCTTAGCTGTCCAGGTTACTTGCTTTCTCCTAGGACTTGAGACAAAGCTCTTGAAGTCAGTAGAATGAGTCACATTGACTTCAAGGATTTTGGAGCTAGACCCTAGGGATTAATAGTTGTTGGGATAAGGAATTGGGTTGTTAACTCAGTGCATTGCTATAGCTTGGCTCAGCCCAGTGCTTAGGCTGCAAACCTGAGACTTGGGTTCAGCATCCACCCACCTCTGCTACAGGCTTTATGTGTAACCTTGGGCAAGTCTCCTTGCCGTGAGCCTCAGTAATAGTACCTGACCTCACAGAGGTGTTGTGTAACACATTAAAGATTGTGGCATGTTTACGATAATGGTGACCATATAAGCACCTTAGTAAAATAGCAAGCTACCTCTAATTCACATGGAGCCAAATTCATTCCTAATGTTACTTCACAGTCATTCAATTTAGGTGTGAATTTTGACTTTGAGACTGTATGCTATATGGGGCAGGGACTGTCTTTATTTGTTTTGCTCAGCAACAAGGGCATCATCAAGTGAATAGATAATAATCATACTCAGGAAAGTGATGCACTGATTACTTTTACTGAAGTGGCAATATATATATATATATAAAAGACGACTTTCTGAATTCTATTGAGCACCTGTATTTTATGAGTGTGATCATTCAGGAAACTTTTGTCCAGTTCACTTCAAATTTTGTACAAGAATTCTACCTCCATTTCAGATCTAACCTACCAATTTTGAGGCAGATAAAAGGAACACAAAGATCTCTTTTAACTGTATACCTCATTAAAAGCACAGATGCAATATTTGCGGTTTTTCAAAACAAGCCAACTTATGGACCAATTACAGCTAGTTTTGACTCGTTACAAAAGAACAGAAAGTATATTATTATCTTGCATTGTGCATGTTTTAAAATGTATAATTGGATAAATTATAACTTCTTTCTTATCTTTAAGCAGAAGTAAGGGGGAAAAGGCATGTCTCAATTGCTGGTGCCTCTTAAAAACAAACAACAAATGGTCCGATGAAGAATTATTTTTACCTCATTCTTTCACATCTAGGATCAATTAGAAAGAATTACAGCTTCTGTTTCTCTTCACAGAGAAGCTATTGGATTAATTTTAAATTGTTGCCTTAAAATGCACCTTTCTGAGTTCACCAGAAGATATTCAAAATGTGCCTCTAAAATACATTTCAGGATATACGTGAATTTATATATATCACAACTTACAAGAGATGCATTCATTTTTTTAAATGTGTAAACACTATTTGTAATTTTTTGGGGGCTACCCTTTATTCTGCATCCTATTTCTGTATACAAAAATGTTTCTCGAATGAAAATAAGCTAAACTAGACTATCCCATCTCTACTGGCATAACATCATATTTAGTACTAATTAGTAACAAATCTATTTTGTAGAGGAACTCAGCAAACATGATATTATGTAAGCAGTTTTCTCTGAGGTCCTGATTCAAGAAAGCACTTAAATACATTGACTTCAACAGGAGTTAAGGATGGATTTAAAATTAAGCACACGCTTACATGGCTTCCTGAATTGAGGCTCGATCCAGATGTTAATACCAATGCACAGATATTAACAAATGCACAACCAATGGTGACAACATTTTTTAAAATAACCAAATCAGTTATGTTAAAATGGCTTTGCTTCAGTACAGCTATTTGAGACTCCGCAGTACAATTCTGTTGAGAATCTGGTTTGCATATGCTGTACCGTGATTATGAATATTTAAATACTTCCATCTAGTTGAATTTCAGACTCATTTACATACATTGGCATACTATTAATATAATACATATGGGGAAAGGGTACACATTGCATTTTTAATTTATTTTGAAGATGAATTGATTTTGCGAGTTCCAGAACTATTTCTTTGGCAAACAGCTTGTTTAGAGGGGGAAAAAAATGATATTCATATGTTTGATAAGAATAGCTGGCAGGAATAAAATTCTGTCTGGCTGATCATTGTCAAATGCCCTTTCCTCCAGTGCCTTCTCTGGCCACAGGAACGCATGACAGAGGACCAAATTAGTATTCTACCTCTCTTGTCTTTTTCTTTCTCGCTGACTTAAGGATTTAGCTTCCCTATCCACACACAGCGCTGGACCAGATCAGTGTTTGCACCTGACTACGTGGTCTCTGATATATCTCACTCTCTACAGAAAGGCCTTCAGTTCCACAAGTGATGAATATCATGCCATAAACCCGTTTCCCTCAGAGGTTCTGGGGAGGCCTGCCTTCCCCCCACAGCACAAAATCCAAGCAACAGAAAGCCAGCATTTCTGTTTGATTTATCAAAACACAAAGATCCCATGGGTTTACGCACTTTTGCTATTTCAGCACATGCTTCAGTGCTTTGCTGGATAGGGAGGGATTTAAGCAGATGCTTCAAGTTAAGCACGTGCTTAATGCTTTGCTGAATCAAGCCCTTCTCAGTTTTCTCCTCTAGGGCTGTAAATAGGATCAGGATTTTGCACTGCAGTTTCAGACACTTCCCTACTTCATTGGTTTTGAGGCTAAGCTTACTCATGTGCGGTGAAACTCTCACTCTATTACCATCAATGACAAAACTCCCACTGATTTAAATGGAGCTAGAATTTTGCCCTTTGTCCTTTGGAAGTAGGAGGTGCCATAAGGCAATGGACAATTAATTTGTATTGTTATAATTATTTTTACACTAATTAGGGGCCTAATTCTGCATGGTACTGAGTATCCTCAACTCCTTTTAACCTTCAGCTACTCACATGAGTAAAGTTACACTCATGGCTGTTTGCAGGGGCAGGGATTTCACAGGCATGATTTTCTTTCTTTCAAGTAGAAACAACAGAAACAGTCCAATTCAGTGTCACTGTTCGCCAGTGTTAAATATTATCCAGTAAAGTAGATAAGTAACTCTAGCTCAGGTCTGGACTTATCCTTTGCCAAAACCAAACGGAACCTATACTCATCTATTTTGCATTTTATTTGTATTGTATCATCATTGTGCTACGAAAACTGTCCTGTTGCCATTTGGAATTACCCAGGGCAGGAAGCATGGTCCTCTGGCACACAGCTAAATGTTCAAAAGTAGTCTCTGATTTTAAGTGCTTCAGTTTTTCAAAACCCTTTGGGCCTGATTTATAGGGCGGGTGACATCAGTTGGAGTCTGAACATCAGGCTCAAAGTTTATCAATCTGGCTACTCAAAACAAACCAACCAAATCAAAAACCCCTCCAAAAGAATGCACACTTTCCCTTTTCCTTTATAATGAAATCTGGCGAGCAGAAACAGGATTAATAACATACGCTCTTTCAAATAAATTGGGGTTCGATCCTTCCAGGTGATGAGCTCTCTCACTAATCTCAGTGTGTATAGGGGGCACTCATCACTTTCAACTCTAATCAGCACCTTGCAGGATTGGGCCCTCACAGAGAGACGACAAAACTCAGTCACCATTTCAGAAACCGTTTCCTAGTATGCGACAGGAAAACGATCTGCCACTTCTCCTGATGGAGATGCTCATTCCTTCTTTTGCTCTCGCTCTTTCTCACCGCTTACATTTTTAGCGCTGTAAAACTGGGGCTATTTTATACAGGCAGCTTTCAAGCTATCTACACAGATCTCTCCTCCACTTTAAAGGGTAAATATTTTTTTATAGTTCCTGTACAGTAACAAGGTGAAGAACATTTTATGCTCATAAATTATTTATAAAGCCCTCACAGGCATAGCAACTGATGTGCATATTCATCAGTAGCCATGTACATTATTCATGAGAAGTTCACTTAAACAGTGAGAAAGCAATGCAATTGTTGATTGAGATGCCTAAGAATTAGCTTGATAAAAGCTGTGTGCGTGGCGGAGTGGGGGGTTTCACCCCAAAGCGGACTGCATCAGGAAAGTTTGCATATAAGAGTCAAGACAGAAAGTGGCATTTTTTTTACTCATGACCAAAATATAAAATATTCATCTGTTCTATTTATGAAGGAGGAAGATTTGTACTTGTGGAATCTAATAGTCATATTAAGGGAGAATAGTTACAAGCCCTTTATTTCACCTACCCCTGGGCCTCTGACTATAAATTCTGTTCTAGCATCTTTGACTTTGTGACTATCAGACCAGAGTTATGATAACAGGTAGGCGCACAATAGCTGATCCTCAGAGCACATGGTTTGTTTCAGTTCTCTAGGTTTTGAAGGTGCTGAGCTTTCTCGTGTCCCAAGGTTCATCTCAGTGTGATTAAGACCCAACCCAGACAGCACTTAAGTGCATGTTTAACTTTAAACACATGAGGAATCCCACTGAGGGTAACAGGACTCTGTGTGTGCTTAACTGCTTCGTTGGATCAGGAGCACAAAAGAGGAGCAGCCTTATGGATAAAGGAGGACCTGATCCAAAGCCCACTGAACTCAACTGGGACTCTGTCCATTCATTGACTTCAGTGGGCACTGGATCAGGCCTTAAGCACTCAGAACCAAAGGATCTGGGTCTCAGGCCTCAATTCAGCAAAGTACAGCTGGTCCTTAAGTGCTTTGGTGAATGAGGGCCTAATTCAATTCAGGCAAGGGTGCTCTGGACCATACATAAGAAGCAGCATGGAAGAAAACATAGAGACATTTCTGGGAGATGCAGACAAGTGCATAATCAAGGCTTTGGACACGGAAGCTGGGAGAAGAGATAAGAAGTGGCTGAATGGTTGGTATTGAGAGTCCACCTTTCCTGGCATGTTGCAGTTCTTTAGCTTGACTATAACAAAACCAAACTGGAGGGACCTTATGATATAGCTGTGGTCATCTGGGACCATTTGAAAGGAGCTTCTCCCTCCTAGATCATTTGATTGTTTATCATTTGTATTACAGCTCCCAATTGTTCCTTTCCACCAGGCCACTGACTCACGCTCATACATAACCCCAGAAGTCTTGGTGCCAAATGCTTGAATTCAGAGCCACTGTGGATGCAGAATATCTAAGCAATGCCTACAGAACCCAACTGCTATACTGCAGTGTGGCCACTCTCTTTTGTGATAGGCTACCTCGAAGGCAGTGATCCAAGGTTGGATCATTTCAGTTAATGCTGTAGGATGGACCCGCCCTTTGAAAAATTCCAATGTGGACCAAAAATTGTTGCATTTCTGCAAACATGGGCCTGTTGTTAGTGAGAAGCGGAGAGGAGGCGTAAATCAAAGAGGCATCATCTCCTAGCGGCCCCTACTGAGACTGTGTTGTTGTGCGATAAAGGGGCATAGCTGGGCAGAGACTGGCTGGGGAATAGCTGCTTCCCATGGGATGCTCACCCTCAAACCATTCAGGATTTCATAGATTATAAGGCCAGAAAGGACAATTATGATAATCTAGTCTGACCTCCTATATAACTCAGAAGAACCTCCCACAATAATTTCTGCATCAAGCCCATAACTTCTGCTTGAGCAATAGCTTATCACTGAGCAAGACATCCAATCTTGACAAAGACTGCAAAGGATGGAGAAACTACCATGTCCCTAAGTAAGTTGTTCAAATAATTAATTACCTTCACAAAATTTGCCTGTGTACGATCACATTGACGCAAGTGTGTTCCACCTCTGGGTTCTGCAATCACCTTATAAAGAGGGGTTGGGGACATTTATGTGTGTGGGGTCACAGTTCCTGAGTGAGTCCCATGAGGGTGTATGACAGGCGTCTGGGGAACCAACTTCCTGTTATAACAACGAAGAGGATATGTTTTAAAATAACTAACATATCCTAAAGCTCAGGACAAAATAACTAATAAAGCATTAGCTGGTGCTAATGAACAGAACTTAGTGCCTGATGAAATTTTACCAGCCTTAAGGCTTAATTAAATTTAAAAATATTTGGAGGTTATCAGCTGTTTCCATTGATCTTTTATGCATGAACTTAGAAATGGCTGCTTTTTCTACGTCCAATTCAGAAGGAAAAAAAAAAAAGGAAGGTTACATGGATATTTTTTTTTCAGATTTGCTCAACTGTCCGTTTACAGCCCTGTGCTATACCCAGGGTTCAGGCTTTCTATGCTCCAAAGAGGAGTATCCCAAGATTGGGTGTAAATGAAAGGGTTGCATTAGCCAATTGGGGTAGAATTCATTAGTAACAATATTTAGCACTTTCCCTCTTCAAAGCTCTTGACAAACATTGAAGGATTACGCTTCATAACCTCATTTTACGGTGATCCTGTCCCTGTTCTCCTTATAGGGAAAGCGAAGCACAAATTCATAGACTGTAAGCCCAGAAAAAAAGAACAGGAGGACTTGTGGCACCTTAGAGACTAACAAATTTATTAGAGCATAAGCTTTCGTGAGCTACAGCTCACTTCATCGGATGCATCCAGTGGAAAATACAGCCCAGAAAGAATCTTTACGATCATCTCGTCCGACCTCCTGCATAACACAGGCCAGAGAATTTCAGCCAATGATTCTTGCATCAAGCCTGTATCTTGTGGCTGAGCCAGAGCCTATTATTTAGAGTCATCCTGTCTTGATTTAAAGACTTCACGTGATGGAGAATCAGCCTCATTCCCTTGGAAAGCTATTCCAATGGTTAATTAGCCTATTTAATATGTACACCTTAATTCTAGCCTGAAAATATCTAGTTTCAGTTTCTAGCCATTGGAGCTTGTTATGCCTTTGTCTGCTTGATTAAAGAGCCCTCTACTATCAAAAATCTTATCACATGTTGGTACTTACAGGGGGAGAAGGAAGAGCCCCCGCTCTCCTCCTTGGCTGGGATAAGAGGTGGCTGCCCCACTCCTATCCTTGGTTGGGATAAGCAGCCCCCCAAAGTTTCCCCTCCCTTTCTTGGCTAGAATAAGCAGCTCCCCTCCACTACTTGGCTGGGATAAGCAGCCTGCCCAAAGCCCCCATTCATGCATGGAATAAGCAGGCCCTGCCCAATCCCTCTCCCCTCCTTGGCTGGGATAAGCAGCCCCCCCCGCTCCCCCTCCCCTCCTTGGCTAGGATAAGCAACCCCCCCCCAGCTCCCCCTCCCCTCCTTGGCTGGGATAAGCAGCCCCCCCCCGGCTCCCCCTCCCCTCCTTGGCTGGGATAAGCAGCCCCCCCCCGGCTCCCCCTCCCCTCCTTGGCTGGGATAAGCGGCCCCCCCCGGCTCCCCCTCCCCTCCTTCGCTGGGATAAGCGGCCCCCCCGGCTCCCCCTCCCCTCCTTGGCTAGGATAAGCAGCCTCCCCCGCCCCCGGGCTCCCCCTCCCCTCCTTGGCTGGGATAAACGGCCCCCCGGCTCCCCCTCCCCTCCTTGTCTGGGATAAGCAGCCCCCCCCCGCCTCCCCTCCTTGTCTGGGATAAGCAGCCCCCCCCCCGGCTCCCCCTCCCCTCCTTGTCTGGGATAAGCAGCCCCCCCCCCGGCTCCCCCTCCCCTCCTTGGCTGGGATAAGCGACCCCGGCTCCCCCTCCTTGTCTGGGATAAGCAACCCCCCCGGCTCCCCCTCCCCTCCTTGTCTGGGATAAGCAGCCCCCCCCCCGGCTCCCCCTCCCCTCCTTGTCTGGGATAAACAGCCCCCCCCGGCTCCCCCTCCCCTCCTTCGCTGGGATAAGCGGCCCCCCCGGCTCCCCCTCCCCTCCTTGGCTGGGATAAGCAGCCCCCACCCCAGGAACCCGGGAGTCCGGGCCGGGGCTAACTACTCCCGCCCCCAGCAGGGGCTCATCGTTCGGAACGGGGGTAGCCCCGCCCCTGCCCAAACGCGCCCAGGCCACGCCCCCCATGACCCCTCGCTCTTTCCCTCCCGCAGCCCCCGGCGCGGCGTCCTTACGTCATGACGCCACGCGGCGAACGTAAGACGTCATCTCCCCTCCTCTGCCCCCGCCCCCTTCCCAGCGCCGCAGTGACAATAACAAGGAAGTGAGCGGAGCGGACGGGCCCGGAACCGGCCGCAGCGAGTCCTCGAGCCCGAGCCGAACCCCGCGCCGCCATGAACAGCAAAGGCAAGGGCGGGGGGGAGCCCGGGGGCCCCTCTCCGCCGGTCGCCGGGCCCGGGGCCGCGGCCCCTTCGGAGCGGGCGTCGCCGTCGGTTACCGTGAGGCCGAGCCCGTGATGGGCGGGGAGTCCCGGCCAGTGGGAGCGCGGCGGGGGGCGGGGGCTCGGTTTCCATGACGCCGCACGCCTGGGCCTAGTCGTTAACCCCTTGGGTGCCGCGCGGCCGCTGTGTGGGGGGCGGGCTCCGAGGCCCGGGTGCTTCCCAGGGGGGGGGGCGGCTGGCGTGAGTGGGGTGGTGTGGAGGTGGGGGAGGGTGAGAGCATCGTGGAGACAGGAGGGGGAGGGAGGGGCCCCATGGAGGGGAAGGGAGGGAGGGGCCCCATGGAGGGAGGGGTGCAGGAGGGAGGGAGGCAGGCGCCCCATGGAGGGAGGGGTGCAGGAGGGAGGGGTGTAGGGGGGAGAGGAGGGGAAGGGGTGCGCCCCATGGGGGGGGAGAGGAGGAGAGGAAGGAGTGCAGGGGGGAGGAGGAGAAGGGGTGCTCTCCAAGGGGGAGGGATGTGCTCCATGAGGAGGGGGAGGGGTGGTTTGTTTTTTTGGAGGTGGATGCCTGTCCCAGCTAAGTGGCGGTGGTGGTAGCTGTAGGAGCCGGTAGTCATGGATCAAGGTAGGGCAGTTGTGAGGGCACCAGGGGCGGGTGGGGGCTGGAGGTGGTTGGGACAAGAGGGTGAGGGCAGTTGTGGCGGCTCCTTGTCGTCTTGAAGAAGCAGGGAGCCTGAGGCGTTGGTGGAAGGCCTATATTTAACGGTTAGCTCAACAGTTCAATGCCTGAACCTTGATTTGCTAACTCGGAATCCCTAAACTGTGTCACGAGGTCTCCCTTTAGACGCTTCCTGTAAGAGAGCTGCAGTGTCTGCGGGATGGCGCCGTGCCACAGCAGCACCCTGGAGGTGGATATGCCAGTCATGGGGGAGGGAGGCTGTTGGGGGTTGTGGTGGGGTCTGCGCCATTGATGGGTGTCACTTGAGGGGTTAATGCACATTTGTATAACTCCAGTTGATCAGGTTCATAATTTGCCTTGAGTAATGTGAGCTGCTCTGGCTTTTCCCAAGGGATCATCACAATCTTTAAATCGCTTCAAGAATCTTGGTTACTTGCCATTAACAAAGCTGCTTCTTTTCTCTGAATTTTCCTTGGGGCAGTGGCTCCCTCTAGTTTTGGATGCTCTCCTGGGGCTGGGGCACTGTGGGGATGAGCATCTTATAAGAGCTTGACTAAAACTCAAGTTACAAACCCTCCAAGGCCCCTATATTTCCCCCCCTCTTGCTCCCCTCTTTAATGCTGTGTTGAATCTGTAACTCTCATAGAAACACTGATATTGGCATTAGGTGTGATAGAGCTTTTAACAATCATTACAAGAGTCCTGCTTTGACCTGATGGTGACACATTAAAGCCACACCTCCTTGCCATTGCTAGCTATCTTACATGCAGCTGAAAAAACACACAGAAATTATTTATTTTAAACACATGATGTTGACCTGATGAGAAAAACAAACTGTAGAGCTAACTGCAGTAAAGATTAATAGGTAATTCCTTCAAAATTTCACCAAGATATTAAGCAGGACTTCCTATTGGCCTTCACTTTAAGAGCAATGCTACTGTAGAACTACTTACTTTTGATACATTAAGATGCATGTCGCTTTAATGGAATGTCAACTTTTGTATGAATTAATAAAGGGGTAAGGAAGAGTAATTAGTGTAGGAGAGCCTGGGATTGGGAGCAGGTCCTCTCTTATTCTGGGGACTATATCTGTTTCTCACTTCAGTGTGTATTATGCCCCCTCTCTTTTGTTGAAACCAAGTTATCTTTTCTGTGAACTCTGCCTTCTGCGACTTGAGGCACGTAGAGTGACAGTGTTTAATTGTAAACATTAAGATAATTAACAGATGCTCTCTGGAAATTGCACTTATAACAACCTATCAGTAGCTTCAAATGATACAGGATCTAGTATTGTTGAGGTCCCAGTAATTGTCGTAGATCTGTGGCAGAGAGTCAAAATTTTGTGACTTGCTAGTCTAAGCAGTGGAATGCCCAACTCTGAATAAGCAACTCTGCCCAGGAAGGTAATTTAACTTTGCAGTAGCTTTGTTCCTTTAAAGGATTTTAATAGTACAGAAATTATTTTTTTGCTTTAAATTCTGACCAGAGTGCAAGTATTGCCTGAACATGACTGAGTGGACTTTACTCAGTACCTGACACAGCTGCATTCCCTTCCCTCTTACGTCCTCTGCCTCTGGTTATGTGTGTAAAAACATCCATGATTTCAATCCCTTGTGGTCCCCTCTCTCTCAGATCCCTAAAGAAGGGGCTTTCCATAAACTCAACTTCCTGTCCCATTTCCATAATGGCAATTCAGTTAACATTCTCTTAATTCTCTTCTGCTTCTTAGGTCAATATCCGACACAGCCATCCTACCCAGTGCAACCTCCTGGTAATCCTTCTGTGTACCCACAGACAATACCTCTTCCTCAAGCGCCACCTTATACCGATGCACCTCCTGCTTACTCTGAGGTACGCAATATGTCCCTTTTGTATTCTTGCTCCACACCTGAAAAGCAAACTCAAACTGGTTACAAATGAATACTTAATACCTGCATTTGTTAGCCTGGAATGACCATTTGCACCTCCCAAGACTGGGCAGCAATCAGTCTGGCAGCTCTGTCTAGTGAGAAATCTGCTGAGTTAGGGCATGCCATTCTGACTACTAATTAGAAAAGCATGCTCTATGCACTTTGGAAGCTGTTTCAGGTTTCAAAATCCTTCTCTCTCTCCCTCTCTCCCACCTTCAGAAATCAGTAAAGCATTAGATAATAGCTTTAGCTAAATGCTCAAGCATAACATTGAGTAAAAATGAATCGACATTGCTGTCTGACAGAGGCTTCATGTATGGATACAAACAACATGTCTGTTTTGAAATGGGAAAAAATACTTGTTTTGTGATCTGGCTGAAATCCACAAATAACATTTCCTTTCCCAAATCCATTTAAAATGCCAGAAACTTTAGTCAAAGCTTCCCTTGGAGTTGCCACTAGAGCTAACCTGCATAGGCAAAAGCCAATAAGATGGTTCTCCTGGACCGATTCTGGCAGACAATCGAGAAGCACCGTGCC
The DNA here is from genome assembly GCF_015237465.2 of Chelonia mydas. Taxonomy (NCBI): domain Eukaryota; kingdom Metazoa; phylum Chordata; order Testudines; family Cheloniidae; genus Chelonia; species Chelonia mydas. The sequence continues at coordinate 4,429,003 of NC_051260.2, forward strand.
TCAAAGTGGCATAATCTGAACAAACTCCTCTCTCCTGCCAGATGGAGTTGTACTTTCAGGGAAGGGAATGGGACTACCTCTGTACTTGGGGGAGGGTGGTAGCCCTATGACTTACTATCAGAGCTTTGAGAGAGAATCTGCGTAAATGGTTCTGGGGCGAGGAAAATCTTGTAACTTCCTTGTGTTTCTCGTTCTAGCTCTATCGTCCAAGCTTTGTGCATCCAGGGGCTGCCACTGTACCTACTGTGTCTGCTGCATATCCTGGTACTTCTCTGTACCTACCCATGGCACAGTCTATGGCTGTTGGCCCAATGGGCTCTTCAGTTCCAATGGCATATTATCCTGTCGGTCCCGTCTACCCTCCTGGGTCGACTGTCCTTGTTGAAGGTGGTTTTGATGCCGGAGCAAGGTTTGGGGCTGGTGCTACTGGTAGTGTTCCTGTAAGTATAAATGTATTGTGGAAACCCTGTAGGTCTCACTTTCAGAGTCACATGGGAGGCCGACAGCATAGGCAAGAGAGGCTATTCCTCAACCTCTAAACATTTATCAGAAGGTGCTTGTGTCCCTATTTAGGAACAATCGGCTACTAGGAGAGAACCGGTGTGAGCGACCTGTGCTTGTAGAGCTCGTGGTGTTCTGCTGCCGTCTTTTTCTGCCATCACGCCTCTACTTGGCTTTGGGGTGGATAAAAAAAGCCAAGGTGGCATTCATAGTTTTAATTCTTTCCTGTCCCGTTGCCTCACCCATTCTGTCCTTCTATGAATGGAGCAGGGACGACTCCTCTACTAGTTCAAACCAGGTGATCAGGGTGTTGCCCATCTGTTTGTGTACTATTACGGGTGATCGCAGTTCAGTAGATAGCTGTGGGTGCACTGATGGTAATTATTATTCTGTGTTACAAAAGGGAGTGCCTGGTTCACTGTAATCCAAGACATGGAGGTTGCCCTCTGATCCTCTTACCTAATCCTCTCTTTGTTTTTCAGCCACCTCCTCCTGGCTGCCCTCCCAATGCAGCTCAGCTGGCAGCCATGCAGGGTGCCAATGTGTTAGTGACGCAACGGAAGGGAAGCTACTTCATGGGGGGCTCGGATGGTGGCTACACTATCTGGTGAACACAGAGGCGATGTTTGTGTAAGGAAAGACATCACATACTGTCAGCACTTCTCACAATGTAACTGCTTTAGTCATATTAACCTGAAGTTGCAGTTTAGACACATAACGGTGGGGTGTCTTCCTGGTGCCCAACCCTTCAGGCACTTTTAAAATTTAATAAGAAACCATGTAATGGTAGCAGTGCCTCTATTAAAGAGGGGTTAATTCATGAAATGAATGTGAGCTAAGCAGCCCCACAGATCTTCCTTTAATTCCACTGGAGTAATACTGCAGCACTGTCTCTTGGCTTTTATTAATCAACTGTCTATAAATTGTGGGGGGTGGGAGGAGAAGGGTCGGAAAGAAATCTGACTTCAAAGTATCAAACTATAATTCTTGCAGCTCAATCTCAAATCTATTGCTTATCAATAGGAGTGAGATTCATGCATCCTCTTTCTCCTTCCATAGATGGTGCTGGATAGAAAGCCAGCACATTAATTTCTCTGGTGGCCAAATAGGGCTTTTTCTCCCTCGCGACTTCACAGTAGAATGGATCCCTTGAAGCACTCTCTGTGCTCACATTCGCTCTTCATTTTTCTCCAGGAAGGTATGCAGCTTGGGTGTGATATGGGATGTTCTTTTGATACGTTCCCAGTAGCGTTGGGACTCCTTTGCACGTTGAATCTAATCAAAGCCATGCTTTGGTGCCTGAAACACAGTGCAACTCCTGTTCGAACGTTTCATTAAATGCAAACTAGACTTTTAAAACTACAGCTTAATAACAAAACCACATTTTTAAAAGCAACTTGTTGTCTTGACAGCAAAACTTAAGGCTATTACTCAGAACAGAGAGACGGGTTTCCATCTGTGCTTGAGTGTGTAGCAACTGTCAATCAACACAGGTTAGCTTGGTGAATGGCTTGTTTTATGAATGCATCCTTTTAAAAATGACTTGAGTATAATGAAGTCTTATTAGGGTTAAGAAGAATATTTCAGGGATCCTCAATCTTTTGGTTTTTATTTTATGAAGAAAAAAATCAGATTTGGTGAATATATTTTATCTTGAGGTTTCAGTTGAATCTAAATCTCTGTATTCTATGTTGTGTTCAACCGTACAACTGACTGTTCTGGAAGTTCAGCATTATGTCTCTCTCTGTATACACTGTGGTGCACTTAACTTGTGGATTTTTTTTATACTAAAAAAAAGTAGAATAAAGACTATTTTGAAAATTTGAATAAAGTGACAAAGTTGCATTAGACCTCACAAAGAACTCCTGACTGTTACTCAGCTCGGTGGTTAGTTGTTTTTTTTTGTTTTTGTTTTTTTTTAAAGGCTTGCATCATCTTTCCTGCCTTCTTGCAAACTTCATCTTAAACAGGTTTTGTGAAAGGGGAACTTTTCTTAAGAGGTGAGGAGAACCCTGTAGATCTCCTGAGAGCATTTCACACTAGTCTAACCTAACACAGGGAAGGATGAAAGGAAATTTGAGTAGATTGTTCTGTTGCTGTGTGAGGATATCACAGAATGGCATGATGGGTAAGTGGACTTGCGGTACAATAGAGGGTCATGCCAAACTGAAGGATTTTTAGTCTCTTGGACACTGGCATACTGCTTCAGACGCAAGCAATACAGGGCATGTTGAGTCATCTAGACTAGAGGGGCTCAGTCATTTAATGCTGATGGTCTACAGCAAACATAAGGGCAATGTAGTTTCAGGCACCTTTTTTCCATCCCTAACAGGGAATTATTGCTGATAGAGGTAAAGAGCTTTGAATTTTAGTGCTTGATTCAGCCTAAGATCATGTAACTTGCCCTAAATATGGGTGTTTTTCCTTTTGGTGGTGGCACTAGTGACACCAGACTAAGGCACTGTGCAGAACAGTGATACAACAGCCTACACCACAAGGAGGCATGACTTTATTATGCTGAGTGACTTTTGTTTACATGAAATAAGCTGCTCGCCTCACTGCTTGTAAGGACGTAATAGGAATTATTGTGCTTTATTAGAGCATGGATCTGTCTGGTCTCAGACACTGGCCAGTGCCACATGCAACACCTCAAAGTGCAAGAAACCCTGTAGTGGACAACACTGAATAATTAGCTCCTAAGGCAAGTTTCTTTAATTGGCCTCTGTCAGCTAATGGCTGTCCTCATTTTGAGAGGCAGTGTGCTCCAAGGGTTAAGACACTGGGCTGGGATGAGGAGCCCTGGGTTCTCTTCCAGCTCTACCACTGACTTGCTGTATGACCTTAGGCAAGTCACTTCCCCTGTCTGTGCTTCCAGTTCCCCTTCTGCTTGGTGGCCCTTTAAACTAAATTCTTTGGGGCAGGGACTCACTAGGCAATTGTATTAGAGCCTAGCATGATAGAGGCCTCTAGGCTTTATTGTAACACAAATAACAACTTGATTAACTTTGGCCTTTAATCTGTGTCTCCTCCCCCCCATTCCTTAACATTCTTTGCTTGAGGAGAGAAACTCTAGATGTTTGGTAGTCCATTTTACAAACCAGACAAAGAAGTGTGCTATCATCCCAGCTAGCACTTTTACAGTGTAGTGCTTCAAACCAATCACTTTTATTAAGCTGGAGATCCTTGCCTTCAGTTTAACCAGAATTCTACGCAGTGGAATGATGGTTGAGGTTAGCACTGTGCACGTATTACACTTTTCCTTCTTGGATTAACTTCATAAATTAGGGGGAAAAAGTCTCTAGATCCCGAGTCCCGGAAACATGGGTAACTTAGTGTCAAACCTGAGTATGGCATAGAAGCTGTTAGCCACACTGAATGGGTTATATAAAATATTCTTCCTTTTCTCCTTTCGAAGGGAGGTTCTCCATCTGTACAGACACATCTGCTTCTGGTTGCTCATAGGTATAGTAGCTACCTTTATTCTTGTACAGGTATGTGATGATGATTACCAGGACTGTCAGTAGTGTGATGAAAACCACCGTGATGACGCCTTCCGAAGAAGAAGAAGAAAGCCAGATTAGGATATAGCCTTGCCCAGGTCAGCCTCTAGCTGCTCACTTAGAAAGCTTGCTTGATCTGTAATAATACTAGCATTGGTCTGAAGAGCAGCAGAACCAAATGGGATGCTAGCAGGTCTATATTTATTTCAAACTGGGAAAACAGTACAAAAGTGTATATTAAAAAATAACTCACTGTAGGGGGCAAGGAAGAGGTACAGAGTGGTACAGCGCTAGCCTGGGATTTAAGTCTAGATTCCGTTCCCTTCTCTGGGGACAGATTTTTAAAGGCATTTTGGCTCCTAAAGATGCAGATTGAAAATCCCACTAGGTCCCTATCTTGTCATACAGTAGGGCCAGGGAGCAGTGGGAGAGGGGAGATATATAAACCCTAGGCTAATTAAGGTGTGGTTCCCTGTAGACTAGGGAAGGTTACTGCAGGTTAATTGGAGCACCTGTAGTCAATTAAGACCATGTCAGGAACCTAATAAAAACACCCTGCTTGAGGCAGATAGCCTGGTGCAAGGAAGGAGAGAGGACTAGGATTTAGAGGTGTGTTGCTGAGATTTGAAAGACCAGAGAACTGGAGGAAGGGACACCCTGCCCCAACATCAAGGACCAAGGGTAACCCTACCCAAGGGCGAAGAGGGTAAGAAACCCACATGGGCTGGGGCTCAGAGTGCAGAGCAAACCCAGACCTCTTCCCCGCTTCCCTCCTCTACCACCTTTCCGGGCCACTAGCAGGGCCCTCTGTGCCCCAAGAGCAGGGGCAAGGGGTGGCGTCTAGCCTCCCTGTCAAGAAAAGCACAGATCCCAACATCAGCCATTTTGCCACAATCTTTAGGCACCTAAATACCTTTTAAAAATCTATCCCTTGGTCTGTATGCCTCAGTTCCTCATCTGTAAAATAGAGAGAATAGGAAAGTACTACCTCATCAGGTGTTGTGTGAATTAATATGTTAAGAGTGTGACAGGCTCAGATACTATGCTGATGGGGACCATATAGTACTGTAATATCATTTACTATATTCATGCATGAATTTGGGAAAGCAGTGTGGCATGGACTGCACAGGAAAAGATGTGGGTTTCATGTCTGGCTCTGTGCCTGACTTGTGGTCTTGGACTTGCTACTCCTCTTTTCTGTACCTCAGTTCCCTACCCATAAAATGACAGTAATATCTCCCTTGCTGTTGAGAAGCTTAAACAATTGATGTCTGAGAACTTCAGAAGCAAGATGGATTTGTCGTGGTGTCTAGAAATGATCTAGGATGCTCCTCTTTTTCCTGATCTTTAAATAGAATAGCTTATGGAATATTAGTAAAGCAGCTGAGATGTATGCTAAGGTGATAAACTGCTTTTTCTATCAGCAGTTGCTGGCTACTGGTTTCTTTGTTACGGGAAATTACCCCAGCGTTTCAGCCATTAGCAGGCAGATCGCTCTTAACCAGCAACACAGTATACCCTGAAGAGATGCTTCAGACAACAGCACCTGTAGTAAAGTGTTACACCTGGAAATAAGGTTATCGAAGCAGCCTATGACAAGGCTTGGAGACTGGCTAAGAGGCAAGACTAACCTTATGTGCATGGACAGAGATGGAGGTGGCATTGATTTGGTTGGGTCAGTAGCTGTATAATCCATAGATTTTTTTTTTTTCCATACCCATTTCCTCTTCTTTCTCTTAGTTCAGGGCCGGAGGAAAATCCACACTATCTCTTTTGTCTCCTCTCTGTGCTTAGAACCTGGGCTGGGTAAAATGCACTGTTGCTTTAAGAAAAGGAGGACTTGTGGCACCTTAGAGACTAACCAATTTATTTGAGCATAAGCTTTCGTGAGCTACAGCTCACTTGATCTCTAAGGTGCCACAAGTCCTCCTTTTCTTTTTGCGAATACAGACTGACACGGCTGTTACTCTGGAAACTGTTGCTTTAGCTTCATGTAGGCCATCTCTGTGGGGGTCAATCTAGAATTGTTCTCAGTAAAAAGGGACTGCGAGGCTACTAAACTCCTCCGCCTGGAAAAGTTCAGCAGCTGTCAGCTGGATAAAAGTGACCTAGCTTCAGGCGCTGTTATAACCCCTCGGTATGGTGCATTCCTGGCGTACATATTTACCGAGGTCAGTGCTGAAATTTTGTGCGTTAGCTGGGAACTGCCAAGGTCATCCAAGTTGCCATATGGCCCCTCGCAGCAGTGAAAAGAACCATTAACGCCTCAGCGTGGAGGAAAGATGAGTAGGTCGTGTACAGTGAGCTACTTTGATTAGGCTCTGAGCTTTCCCCAGAAAGTGTCTATATCCCTATGTATCACGGTACAGAGCAGAGTGATGGCCTATGTGCTGCTTGGGATCAATATGCAATGATAGTAATGTCCTACCTGCAATGACACCCACGCTGGCTTCCTCTTGGAGAGACGGCGTATTTATCTTCAGAAAAGGGGTGGTCAGCTCTTCTTTAGAACGCCAGGGAAGGAAAGAATGTAAGTGACACTGTTATTGAAGCATCTTCAAGGCACTTAGTTACACAAGAATAGGTCTTATGCTAAGACTTGTTTAGTAGCGTTGGTTGAAAATTTTTCATTGAAACAGTTTTGGGTTTGGAAACAGGCTTAAAACAAGAAGGAAGTGTTTTCTTCACACAACGCACAATCAGGCCGTGGGACTCTTTGCTAGAGGATGTTGTAAAGGCCAAGACTATAACAGGGTTCAAAAAAGAACTAGATAAGTTCATGGAGGATAGGTCCATCAATGGCTATTAGCCAGGATGGGCAGGGATGGTGTCCCTAGTCTCTGTTTGCCAGCAGCTGGGAATGGGCAGCAGGGGATGGATCACTTGATGATTCCCTGTTCTGTTCATTCCCTCTGGGGCACCTGGCATTGGCCACTGTCGGAAGACAGGATACTGGACTAGATGGACAGGATGGCTGTTCTTATGAAAATGCCCTTTTGGCAAAACCAGTTTTTTTTTTTTTTTTTTGGTAGTGAAATTGTACTGACAATTTTGTTTAGAAAAAAATAGTTTCAAAAATGTAAACACAACCCAGTGTGACACTTTTAGAACAAAGTTTTGATTTTTTCTTGGCAAAATGACTGGTTTGAAGCTTACTTCATGAGATATTTTTTAAAAAACGGTTGAAATCCAAATTAAATGTTTTGATAGACCTGAAGTGATTTTTTTTTCCAGGTCATTTTGAATTTTTTTTTTTTTTTAAATTTTGGATTTGTCCCAATTTGAGTCAAATTCCGAAATTCCGTGTTCCGAAATTTCAGTTTCTCACAGCATGGAAAATCAGTTTTCCGACCAATTCTGTCATTTACCACAGATGAACCCTCGAATGAGAGTGAAATCTGGAAACTTTGAAACCAACATGTGGTTTCAATGTGTAGCAGCCACTGCAGTAATGCAGCTGCTCAGCTGTCCCCTTAATTAAATGATTAGAGCAGTGGCCTTCATTAGCAGCCCAGAGGCAATTGACACTTTTGGTCAAATCTGTGGACTTTAATGGTGCAACATGCCTATTGGAATCTGTGAGTTTTGCTCAATTCAAGACTCCAAGACATGGTTTAACAGCATCTTTCCCATCATTCTATGGCATTATGTAATCGGGCTGTCTCCTTGCACATCGTGTTATAAAAAGCTGCAGTGCTACCAGCAGGAATGGTCTGGCAGTAGCTCTGTTACAAATTGTCTTACAAGTTCTCAATCTGAGACAATTTCTTCTGGCTACATTTTGCTTCAAGAGTGGGTGGGATTATTTGTTTAGGGATGTGGGTTTGTCTTCATGTGGGACAGTTATAAAGGGGCCTTTTGGGTAGGGGAAACCAGGAAAAAAATAGAAGCAAGCTGCATGCACAGCGTGTGTTTTTCCTGCAATGTCTTCAGCATTAACAAACTTGCATTCACAAATGCTTCTACAGTTTGGCTTATTATAAACTTCTTACAATACAACATCTTAGCAGGAGAGGCAGATGAGGCCACATATAAACCTGCCTCTTCATTTTGTATCATGCAAGAGGTGCTGCTTTTCCTTGCCAGCTAGTAAACCAAGCTGTGATTTACTGACTCCTTACCAGGTCTGCGACCTGCCAAACTTTCAAGCGCTTCTTACCTGTAGGTAGCAGAGGTGGTGGAGTAGATGCCATGGATCTAGCTGAGTTGCAGGTGTTTTTATCCTTCCACTTTAAATTTTGGGATCTTTTAGAACTACAAAAACAGCCAGAAAAGTGATGTTAGATTTATTAGTGTCTCACAAGGGAGAGTGCAACTCAGCTAATTACCCTCATGCTTAGTTATGGTAGAATCTGAACTTGTGATCAGTCACGCACGATCAAAAGCAGCACTTACTTTGAGAAGAAAACAAAACAGTCTAATTTGTGCAGACCTCATTGGAATAGTTGAGCCCAGGGTCAACCCAGGAGCAAGTTAAGAAAAGCGGGGATTGGGAAAGCCTAGGTGACTATCCAGCATCTTCAAGTAGGTCCTGTTCTATTTGTTCGTTAAGCCAGGATCAGAGCAGACCAATGATGAAGTGGGGAATTGTCTCTAGACGTGCCATTTGTTCTCTGATTCAATTTAAGCACATATCCTAGAATATCAGGGTTGGAAGGGACCCCAGGAGGTCATCTAGTCCAACCCCCTGCTCAAAGCAGGACCAATCCCCAATTAAATCATCCCAGCCAGGGCTTTGTCAAGCCTGACCTTAAAAACTTCTAAGGAAGGAGATTCTACTACCTCCCTAGGTAACGCATTCCAGTGTTTCACCACCCTCCTAGTGAAAAAGTTTTTCCTAATATCCAACCTAAACCTCCCCCACTGCAACTTGAGACCATTACTCCTTGTCCTGTCCTCTTCTACCACTGAGAATAGTCTAGAACCATCCTCTCTGGAACCACCTCTCAGGTAGTTGAAAGCAGCTATCAAATCCCCCCTCATTCTTCTCTTCTGCAGACTAAACAATCCCAGTTCCCTCAGCCTCTCCTCATAAGTCATGTGTTCCAGACCCCTAATCATTTTTGTTGCCCTTCGCTGGACTCTCTCCAATTTATCCACATCCTTCTTGTAGTGTGGGGCCCAAAACTGGACACAGTACTCCAGATGAGGCCTCACCAGTGTCGAATAGAGGGGAACGATCACGTCCCTCGATCTGCTTGCTATGCCCCTATTTATACATCCCAAAATGCCATTGGCCTTCTTGGCAACAAGGGCACACTGCTGACTCATATCCAGCTTCTCGTCCACTGTCACCCCTAGGTCCTTTTCCGCAGAACTGCTGCCGAGCCATTTGGTCCCTAGTCTGTAGCGGTGCATTGGGTTCTTCTGTCTTAAGTGCAGGACCCTGCACTTATCCTTATTGAACCTCATCAGATTTCTTTTGGCCCAATCCTCCAATTTGTCTAGGTCCCTCTGTATCCTATCCCTGCCCTCCAGCGTATCTACCACTCCTCCTAGTTTAGTATCATCCGCAAATTTGCTGAGAGTGTAATCCACACCATCCTCCAGATCATTTATGAAGAAATTGAACAAAACCGGCCCCAGGACCGACCCCTGGGGTACTCCACTTGACACCGGCTGCCAACTAGACATGGAACCATTGATCACTACCCTTTGAGCCCAACAATCTAGCCAACTTTCTACCCACCTTATAGTGCATTCATCCAGCCCATACTTCTTTAACTTGCTGACAAGAATACTGTGGGAGACCGTGTCAAAAGCTTTGCTAAAGTCAAGAAACAATACATCCACTGCTTTCCCTTCATCCACAGAACCAGTAATCTCATCGTAGAAGGCGATTAGATTAGTCAGGCATGACCTTCCCTTGGTGAATCCATGCTGACTGTTCCTGATCACTTTCCTCTCATGTAAGTGCTTCAGGATTGATTCTTTGAGGACCTGCTCCATGATTTTTCCGGGGACTGAGGTGAGGCTGACTGGCCTGTAGTTCCCAGGATCCTCCTTCTTCCCTTTTTTAAAGATTGGCACTACATTAGCCTTTTTCCAGTCATCTGGGACTTCCCCCGTTCGCCACGAGTTTTCAAAGATAATGGCCAATGGCTCTGCAATCACAGCCGCCAATTCCTTTAGCACTCTCGGATGCAACTCGTCTGGCCCCATGGACTTGTGCACGTCCAGCTTTTCTAAATAGTCCCTAACCACCTCTTTCTCCACAGAGGGCTGGCCATCTACTCCCCATGCTGTGATGCCCAGCGCAGCAGTCTGGGAGCTGACCTTGTTAGTGAAGACAGAGGCAAAAAAAGCATTGAGTACATTAGCTTTTTCCACATCCTCTGTCACTAGGTTGCCTCCCTCATTCAGTAAGGGGCCCACACTTTCCTTGGTTTTCTTCTTGTTGCCAACATACCTGAAGAAACCCTTCTTGTTACTCTTGACATCTCTTGCTAGCTGCAGCTCCAGGTGCGATTTGGCCCTCCTGATTTCATTCCTACATGCCTGAGCAATATTTTTATACTCTTCCCTGGTCATATGTCCAACCTTCCACTTCTTGTAAGCTTCTTTTTTGTGTTTAAGATCTGCTAGGATTTCACCGTTAAGCCAAGCTGGTCGCCTGCCATATTTACTATTCTTTCGACTCATCGGGATGGTTTGTCCCTGTAACCTCAACAGGGATTCCTTGAAATACAGCCAGCTCTCCTGGACTCCTTTCCCCTTCATGTTAGTCCCCCAGGGGATCCTACCCATCCGTTCCCTGAGGGAGATGCTTGACACATATGACACTTTACACCTTCACAATGCTTTCCATGCACTCTAATTAGTAAGTCCTTACAACTTCTGTGCTATGCATATAATTTTCTTTGTCATAAAAGGGGACAATGAGGCACAGATATGTTAAGGCCAGAATGTCTAAAGGTGGCCTTTGATTTTGGGGGCTTGAGTTTTGAGTGCTTCCCATCAGCCACACGGGACCTGATTTTCCAGGGTGCTGGGCACAGCCACACCTTCTGCTGACTTCATTGGGAGTGGTGGGTGCTCAGCCCTCTGAAAAAAAGGCCCCAAGTGTAGCTAGATGGGCACCCTCAATTGGAAGCTATTTTGAAAACTTTGGATTCAAGTGTCAGTTTAGAATTTCTGGGCCTATGTTCATACCGCTAGACTTAGGGATTCTTGTTTTCAATTTGACCTTTGCCATCACTCTCCTGATCAGGAGCACTCTTATGGAGCTGTCTGGGTGGGTAATAAGGTTACCATCTTTGAAATGCAGCCCCCCCCCCCCCCCCCCCCCCACACAAGGCAAGTCCACCGCACTCCCAACCACAAGGCAACTCTGCAACCCCCCTTCAGCAGACACTTATCTAGAGAGAGAACACCGTATAGATAAGATTGATAACATTGCCGGTCTCCTCACTCTCCCAGGACTCAAACCCTCTCTCACACGCATGCAGTGTGCTTAGGGTGACCAGATAGAAAATGTGAAAAATTGGGACAGGAGGTGGGGGGTAATAGGCACCTATATAAGAAAAAGCCCCATATATCGGGACATTCGGTCACCCTAAGTGTGCTTGTGTGTTGGTGGGGCAGTCAGTCAGCTGCTGTATTTTCAACAGGTCTGATCTGTTCTCACATAAACTGTGGAAGTGGGGAACACTGCAGCATCTTTAGCTGGACACAAACTTTTAACATTAGGTATCCCAGTATATGGTGGTGATAATGCAAATCTTTAGACCCTTGTAAAAAAACCCGGCAGAGTAAATTTTTCTGGTAACTAGCAAATCCATTAAAAAAAATGGCCAGGCTGGTCAAATACCAGCCAGCTGGTAACCCTAGTGGGTAAGTACATGTATACAAAGAGACTGAAAAGTTAGGTGAGAACTTCTAGGCTCAAATTACAAGAACACGTAATTTGACAGGGGTTTTGGTGATCTTGCTCAATTAATAGACTTGATTGGTTTCTAAAATCTAATAACTCTGAATCTCCGTGCATAAGCAAACTCTGAACAGGCAGAATAAAGCCTTTAACATGAGAAAATAAAGAGTTCTAGACAACTGGCTCTACCCCAAGCAAGCGGAGATGTCTCACCCCATTCTGCTACACGGCAGTTCGCGTTGCTTAAGTCCAAATGTCTTGCTAATCAAAGTAGTAATGCCCGGCATTCACATTGCCACCCCCCACACTTAAAAACAGGATCTCAACAATTAAACATGTGGAAAAGGCTGCATGCATTACTTCCACGCTCTTGTAAAGATTCTTCTCAGCTACATTGTCAGTGGACCCGCCCTCATATCTGCATGTCTAGTTTTAATGGCCGTTGCAGTTAGATCTCTGTGTATTTTATTAGGCAGGGCTCTGCCTCACACCCCTTGTTCCCAAGGCTGCCTGCCTCATAGCAAATGACTCACGCAAGTACTTGCAATAAAATTAGCAGCAGCTTCCCTACTCCAATCAAGTGACTCAGCTGCTGTGCAGAAACTGACCACTAGGTGTCAGGCTAAAATAAATTTTAAAACAGCAGTTCAACAACACACAAATGGGGTCAGAGAAGTGTCCTACAGTTTCTACTTCAGTATCAGTCTCTGTATTTAAAAGCATCTTGTTAACTTAAGAGCATATGGCACAGTGTAAGGCTGAAAACCCAGATGTTCTCTATTGAAACTGAAAGATCTAAATTAGTTTCCACTATTTACACTCCAATTTAGTCTGTGGTTGACTTAGGGCCAGATGGTATCTTCTTGTTAACCAGCTCATTATCAACTTATGTTCTCCCCATATGTGTTATGTCCACCTGTTCTTTCTCATTTTTAGACCTGCATTTTAAGCTGTCCAGGGTAGGTCCTGCCTTTTTGCTGCATGTTTGTACAGTGCCTCGTACAATCACTCAGGGATCTAACTGTTCTTACTTAGATCTTACTGTAACACCTAATGGGAGGCTGCACAGCCATGGAGGGGAGTAAAGGAGAGGAAGACAACCCCCAGCGCAGGGCACAGTGAAGACCAGTAGCTTCTCTCATACCCCTGTAGATAGGTAGGCAGGCAGGGGCAGAAACTTCATTTGGAACCCCCCCCCCCCCCGCCCCTTCTTCCCTTCCAAAAATGCATTCTAGCTGAGCCGGGAAGTAATCCACTGCTGGTCTAGCCCAGTAGCAGATTACTTCTTAGAAAAAAGGGGAACCAGTGAACTGTGACTCTGAGTCACAGTTTGTCCCATGACCTGCTCTTAGAGCGCCACACTGTCTTACACAGGCCAAATTGTGAGACAACGCACTTCCTTAATTTGAACACGAGAAATAGACTGGTCATAGTGTCACTGACACTATCATTTCTCGCTAAGCTTTTATAAAAATGAGGAGTCCTTATGGCACCTTAGAGACTAACACATTTATTTAGGCATAAGCTTTTGTAGGCTAAAACCCACTTCATCAGATGCATGGAGTGAAAATACACTCCATGCATCTGATGAAGTGGGTTGTAGCACAAGAAAGCTTATGCTTAAATAAATGTGTTAGTCTCTAAGGTGCCACAAGAACTCCTCGTCGTTTTTGCTGATACAGAGTAACACGGCTACCTCTTTGTAAGCGTTTATACTGCACTCACCGCCATCTGCTAAGTGCTACCACCTAGAGCTGCAAACAGTACAGAGCAAACGTTTGAAATCCAACTAAAAAGCCTTTCTAGTGAATTGGATTCATGAAAACATTGCTATACTCATACCTTTTGTAAAAAGGTTTCTGACGTCAGTACCTGAGTCTAAGTCACTCGACAACATTGCTTTAGAAGTGTTTCCATAGTGTGATGCCAAGTTATACGAAGGTAAAATGTCATCCCTGGACGTTCAGAATGTGAGCATGCACCTGAGCAAGCAACGGGAAAGTGACCGACTTCCTGAAGATAATTGCCCCTGTGAAAGCCAGGAAAGGTAGCTTGTGATTTTACAAGCCTCGCAGGGTTTGTAAAGAGACTGTCAACTGTGCTTTCAGTCATGGTGTCTTCAGTGGATTTTAAAGATGGTGTTTAGCATGGAGGAATGCAGTGAGTAAGGGCATTTCAGCGGCAGTCAGATGATTTTGGGGGCAACCTGATTTAGGGATTTCAGAGAGGAAGAGGAAGCACTGGTTAATATGATGAAGGTTAGCAAAGGCTGGAGCATGATGCAGTGGAGTGGTTACAACAAAGTATGGAACAGTTGGTTATAATTTTACTCCTGCATGATGGGCATTTTGCTTGGACCCTATTGAGCTGCACACTGAAATGTGAGCACAAAACTCACCTAGCTACAACAGACACAAAACTTGGCTACAGAGCAATCCAGGAGTCACTGTGATCTGCAAACGCTAATGCCATAGTGAGAGGCTGGAAAGAAATTCTACCTCCAGAATGACAGTCAGACAGCAGTTAAAGGTAAGTACACCATGCCTGCAAAAACAGGGTGAATCCGTGAACAAAGCTTGTATACTTTCTCTTCCATTGAACCCATTGCCTTCAGATGCTACAAGGCAGTACTGGAGCATGATGCCCTTGTGAATCAGGGAAGTTAGGAGTGACAGTGTATAATGCAGTCAGTGTAGGGCAGGGGTGGGCAAACGTTTTGGCCCGAGGGCCACATTGGGGAATAGAAATCGTATGTCAGGACTTGAATGCTCACAAAATTGGGGTTGGGGTGCGGGAGGGGGTGAGGGCTCTGGGATGGGGCTGGGGGTGAGGAGTTTGGGGTGTAGGAGGGTGCTGTAAGCTGGGACTGAGGGGTTCGGAGGGCGGAAGGGGGATCAGGGCTGGGGTGCGGGAAGGGGTGCAGGTTCTGACTGGGGGTGTGGGCTCTTGGGTGGGGCGGGGATGAGAGGTTTGGGGTGCAGGAGGGTGCTACAGGCTGGGATTGAGGGGTTTGGAGAGCGGGTGGGGGGGATCAGGGGCGGGGCGTGGGGAGAGGCTCAGGGGCAGGCTTACCTCAAGTGGCTCCCGGAAGCAGCGGCATGTCCCTTCTCCGGCTCCTAAGTGGAGGCATGGCCAGGCGACTCTGCACGCTGCCCCATCTGCAGGCACCGCCCCTGCAGTTCCCATTGGACTGTGTAGGACCCGGAACGGGGCCATGCTGCGGCTTCCAGGAGCCACGTGGAGCACCCCGTGAACCGGCGCCCTGGCTGGAGCGGGGCAAGCCCCAGACCCTGCTCCCAAGTGGGAGCTTGCGAGCCGACTTAAAATGACCCAGCCCACGCACCGTAGTTTGCCCACCCTTGCTGTAGGGGTGGAAGGAGAACCCCAGTGAGGAGAGCATGCTGCCAGCTTGCTGGCTGTGCCGTGAACCTCAGTCCAAGCACTGGAGGGAAGAGAAAAGTGCTATAGAAGGCAAGAGAGTGTGTTGCAAAGCAGAGACCCAGCAAGGGGTTTACCTTACAAAGGTGCTGACTCAGACAGGCCTCTCTGAAGCTCCAGTCCTGCAAGGTGCGGAGCACCCTCACCCTTGACATCAGTGGGACTAGGCACTTGAGTCCTGATTTAGGGCCAGTCTCTGAAAGGACGAACACCACCACCAACTCCTTTGGGAATCCAGTTCTGATATTGGGAGGCTCTAGTCTCTAATGCTTGGTTCCTCTCCAGCCTCCTTGCTGATTGGGTGTAGTTCCCCAGCCGGTGACTCACTTCCCTAACACACTGGATATTTACTCATCTGTAAGTGTTTTTAAAGCAACATGGCATTGCAAATGGCTGTGCATGTGACCAAGGTTTTGGTGCACTGGCCATTGTGAAAAAGAAACCAACATTTTTTGCAATCGAAAAAGTAAAAAAATAAGTCATCTTGGGTTTGAATGAAATGTTTCATTTGACCCAAAACACTTAGTTTTCAGGCATTTTTAAAATCAAAGCAAAGGCAATCATTCACAAAGGGAAGGATGATGGTGCTAACGCCCCATAACCATTACCCCAGTGCTTAGAGCATGCACCGACCTGGGACATAGAAGACACGTGTTTGAATCCGTTCTGAAGCAGGGACTTTGAACCCAGCCTCCCACATGAGTGCCTGAACCATCTGGGTATAGGGCATGCCGTGGTGGGGGTTTCAATCTCTTTCTTTATATCGATATATTTTTCCTTGGAGCAGGGGCTGGAACTCAGGCCTTCCACATCCCAGAGCGTCATTTTCTCTTGCTAGCCTCATTTGTATTGCAGAAGCAGCTGGGGCCCCAGTCTTGACCCAGGACACATTGTGCAAAGTGCTGTACAAACTCAGAACCAAAAGATGGTCCCTATCCCAAAGAGCTTACCAGCCAAGTCACGCTGCCACGGTCAGGGATGCCTGCACAGTAGGGGCTGGATGGAGACCCCCGGAATTCAGTTTGTAACAGCAATGTGATGATCAAACCTAAGCTAGATTCCAACCAGTGACCTAAAGGCTCAATCTCTCGCTGCCAATGACACTAGACAGCTGGGTCTCCCCTCTAAAGAGTTGACTCTAACAAGCCCATCATATTCTGGCATGGTTCTAGCGTCTGCTCTTTGTAGTCCACATGCTCTGTTTCATCTGTTTATTTGGGGAGGATTTTTCACTTCCTGCACCTTCCTAGGGAAGGCCAGTTGACAATTCAACCGCACCTTCGAGAGGCTTTTACAAGTCTGCTGAATTTAAACTCAAATGCAAACACAGCGCCTTGCTAAAACCACTGATGCGGAGGCAATTTCTAAAGGGAAACTCTGAAAGAGGAATAGAGACAAAGGGGGAGCAGCATTTTGGCTTTTGCATCCTCCCTCTGCTCCAACACAGTCCAGAAGTTAAAAACCCTCTCTCTGACTCTGGGCCTGGACCAGTCATGTGCTGAGCTCCTGTAAGCACCAGCAAGGGCAGTAACCAGTCAGGATTTGACCCAATGGGCCAGATTCTCATAAATGTTTAAGCACCCAGCAGCTCGCACTGAGGGGCCTAAATGAGAGCTAAGCTCTTTCAAAAAACTGTACCTGTGGGGTTTGCAGTTAATCCACCCCAACCAAGCCTTCAGCAGGGTCTCCCAGGTTTGTCTCTCCCTTACGCCACAGACCATATTCAGCTGTAGGGTTGGATTGGGAGTTGACTGACACCCCAGATGAGTGGACATGGATTGTAAAGCGGATCAGAACCAGTAGTGACTGCGAAAGTAAGTCTCTATCCCCAAAACAGCACTGTGCTGCCAGGGGGAAACCCTCCCCCCCCCCCCGCCCCGCCTTACCTGATACCATGTCATCAGAGTAAAACGCTCCAGCAGAGTGAGGTGTTTGCAGAGTTCCCTTCCACCATCTATTCTCATACAGCTCCTGAAACCGCTGGGAGGCTAAGGCGTTCCCTTCCGCCTCACCTTTCCAGTTTCCCCACATTGATGATAAAAGGCATAGTCAGCCAAATGCCTTGCCCTTGTTAACTCTTCATTGGCAGGCAAGAAACAGACCAAATACGAGAGGCCACCAGTTGTGAGACCTTCTCACCAAGTGATAGACGCACACGCAAGGGTTAGGAATTATTCAGCACGGTGTCTTTATTGAAATATCTTGGGATTTAAAACGGTGGCCAAATTTCTAGTGGTAAGAAGATGCCATGAGTTATTTATTGCTATTTCCTCTCTGGGGAGGGCCAGTGAAACGCCTTTCCTGGAATAACAGGATATCGAGGCCAATCCCATGGATCAACCCCTGTCACGTTAGAGCCTGTGCTAGGCATAGGCAGCTCAAGGAGCCCCCCATTAGCTTTTTAGTATTGGGGGAAGGGCAAAAATATTCTGGTTTAGGGCCCCCAGCGGGCTAACACCAGCACTGGTCACCATCATGTGCCTTAGGGACAATTACCAGTAACCATGCAAGTGGCAGACAGAAGTCACAGCGTTGCCAAGGAAGTGAGGGAAGCTAATCTTTTGTGGATTCAGCCCCAGCGAATGGTGCATTTACAGGACCAGCAGCATGGGCGGCGGGTGAACCACTGGCTGGGGGAGACTAGCCCCCAGCTGACCCTGCCCCCACATCCCCCGCCAGAGCCCCCGCCCAAGCCCTGGAGCACTGGGCATGCGCACCCCCCCTGGCCCCCAAACATGGGAGGGCAGCCCCAGTCCCTCCTGTCTCCCACCCCTGAGCGCCCCCGCCCCCCCCGCAGCCGCCCTAGCCCCAGCATGCTGCTTCCCTAAAGAGGAGCAGCCTGCCTGGGCTGGGGCCAAGCAGGGCTTCAGGGAGGAGTGAGGATGGGGCCACGCCAGGCTGTTTGGGGAGGCACAGCCTTCCCCAGCTGATGCTATGTGCCACCCATGGCCAGCAGAGCCACAAAATAACTCCCGCCCCTCCAGATTCTGAACCCGAGTGGACAGAGCCAGCCCCCTACCTGAAAAGCATCCCCAAGGCAGCTGGGCCTTTCCAGGGGCTCACCTGGTCTGCAGGAAGGAGCTGGATGGAGGGTCTCATGGAACCTAGTTGCTAAGGGATTAAGGCCCTGATCCACCAAAGCATAGAAGCCCATTCTTAAAGCTAAGCACATGAGTAGCTGCAGACATTTCCATTGGGATTACTCAGGTGCTTAAAGTTAACCATGTGCTCTGGGGAACCTGGCCTTCACCAAGCATAAATGCAGGGGGATTGAAGCATAGGGATAAAACACCCTCAACTAGGCTGCAGTATCTTCAACCAATGCTTCACTATTGGTTTTGCCAAACAATTTGTGACAGTAAATTCCCTGATATTTATGGCGGGGAGGGGGTGTTCAGATTTCTGTGCTTTTTCTAAGGGGCATGCAGCAGGCACTGTGGAATCAAACTGAAGCTTGTTCCTATACCTGCCAGTAAGGTACAGCTCCATTAATTCCCACTTTCTCAAAACAAAATGAACATGACGGGTTTTGTCTCCCGTCCCCACATGCCCCGTTGCAGTCTTACATTCTGAATCGGATGGATGTGGCAAAGCACTCTTTGGTTACAACGGCAACGTTACTGCTTTCGGATTAAGTTAGCTGTAGCTCACGAAAGCTTATGCTCAAATAAATTTGTTAGTCTCTAAGGTGCCACAAGTACTCCTGTTCTTTTTGCAAATACAGACTAACACGGCTGCTACTCTGAAACCTGTCATAAATAGATCCTGTTTCTCTCCCACTCCACCCACTTTGATGCACTAGACTCATTTGGAGGAGATGGGTCTGATGAGATCTTGGGGGAAAGCTCTCTTCTGTAGGAGATCCCGGTTCACCTTCCAGTCACTCTCTTTGAAGCCGGTCAGAAATCCTTCTTCCTGGGGAGAAAAAACAAACCTGGGTCAGGACCAGTAGGAAGAGTGGAAAGGGATTTCTAAGGCTGAGTAGCAGGAAAATGTTCCTGACAGTGAGAGCTGTTGGACTGTGAAAGTTTCCCAAAGGTTGCAGGGTGGAGACATGGCTTGGAACATTTAAAACTAGATTAGATTCAGCAGTACAGAACAATCCTGCATTGGGTCCAGAGAGATGGACTGGGTGGAACCTATCCAGTCTTTTCCATTTCATGATTCAGAGAGGAGTTCTTTGCTTTAAAGTCACCTAGGAGGTGTGGAAACCCAGTTCCCGCTAATTCTAACTGGGGTTTCTGAGTCTATTAGACAGCTCTGAAAAAATCTCAGCTTTAATATTTAGCTTTAATGGGAGTGGCTTAGTCATTATGCAAGGTAGCCTATTTCCCCTTGTTTTTTCCTACCCCCCCCCCCCCAGACATTCTTGTTAAACCCTGGATTTGTGCTGGAAATGGCCCACCTTGATTATCATACACAATGTAAGGAGAGTGGTCACTTTGGATAAGCTATTACCAGCAGGAGAGTGAGTTTGTGTGTGTGTGGTGGGGGGGGGGGGGGGGGGGCGGGGGGGTGAGAAAACCTGGATTTGTGCTGGAAATGGCCCAACTTGATTATCATATAAATTGTAAGGAGAGTGATCACTTTAGATAAGCTATCACCAGCAGGAGAGTGGGGTGGGAGGAGGTATTTTTTCATGCTTTGTGTATATATAATAAGATCTTCTAAACTTTCCACAGTATTGCATCCGATGAAGTGAGCTGTAGCTCACGAAAGCTTATGCTCAAATAAATTGGTTAGTCTCTAAGGTGCCACAAGTACTCCTTTTCTTTTTGCAAATACAGACTAACACGGCTGTTACTCTGAAACCTAGCTTTAATATTGCACCTCTCTTTAGTTTTACCCTCTTGCGACAGCATCTTCATCACAGAGACAGTACACAGATTCAAGTGTGCAGATGAAGGAACCAACTGACGAGCTGGGTGGGAAATGGTTTTCCTATCTTGTGAGTTTGAGGTTTTGAAATTTTTTCCTGCCTCAAATCAGGCTGAAAAGTCAAAAGCTCAAATTTTTGCAACCTGATAGTCCAAAAATTTTTTTCCATCAAGTCCATTAAAATTTTTAATTTAGGTTTCGACTTTTAAAAAAAAAGCTTTTAGTAAAAGCTAACGAAAATTTCAAAACAAAAAGTTATTTTGAACCAGAAAACAAAACACTTAATTTAGAAAACACTGAAACAGGTCATTTTAACAATTTTAAAGTTTTTCCCCCCAAAATTTTCTAATTAGATTTGTCAAAACCAACCCTTTCCCGTGAAAAATGTGTTTCTGTGAACCGGCATTTTCTGATGGAAAAAATATTTCATCAGAAAATTCCCAGCTTGCTCTACCAATTTGCCTCTAAATCTCTTCACCAACAGGAAGTGACTTGTCAGCACCAAGGAAATAGTTTAGCAAGAGGAGAAAGGAGCTGGGAGATCAGTTAATGATTGACTGAAGGCCTACCTAAGGTGAAAGAGAAATGATAAACAGACGCATGTGTATTGCGGGCACTGTGCCTACATTTTATTAGGCCTTGTGCTCATGGGAAAGTTGCACTTGTATAACTGAAGGTATGAATTTAAATCGGAGTAAACACTGCACAGACACTTTTAGACTTGGTCTACACAGTTCTTTTACTAGGAAAATGATGTCTCTTAGAGGTGTGGTGTTTTTTTGTTTTGTTTTGTTTTTTACCCAAAGTTCTACCAGTATGACCCCTAGTGTGGACTTATAGTTCTATCAATCTGGTTTATTCCTCTTCCTGTACGGTATACCTGCACTCACCCTAACGGGAGTCGTATTCCTTTAATTATACTAGTATAGTTAAAGCAGTACATCTTGTCTGTGTGTAGATAAACCCTTGATCCAGTTTAAGAGTGGTTTACTTCTGTTTAGCTCAATGCTAGCTCTACACTTGAAGGCTTTGCTGCTCTAGCTGTACCAATATACTAGACTGGCAAAGTGCTCCTAGAGTGGATGCAACAAAACTTTGGTTTCACCAGTGTAACTTATTCCAGTGCCCCCTCCCCGCTCCACCCCAGTGAGAGAAAAGTGCAGTTTGGCTGGTATTACTGTAGCTACACTAGGGGCTTTTGCTGGCTGTATTGGTCACAAACCACATCTCCGACTGACGTTGCTATGCCAGCAAAAGTTTTTAGTGTAGATCTGGCTTTCGTCAATTAGAAACAGGTTTAATTAAACCAAAATAAAAGCATCCGCACACCGCCTTTTGTATCAGTTAAATTGTCTTTTTTTTTTTTTTAACCGGATACAATTTAAAGTTAGACTGTGAAGCTTTCCCACGTAGACAAGCCCTTACATACTGAGAGAAGAGACTGCAACAGGATCATATCAGGTCCCACCTACACAGTATGCAGCAACAGGAAATTGCCAAGACATCCCATCCCCCATTACCAAATAGTCAGGCTCTTTGTTTTCAGTTTTTACCGACTTTTACTGAAACTTTCCCGGGTTTTACAAAAGCAATTATTCATATATATATTTTTTTTTTACCAATTTTTCACCCAAATTTTGGAAGCGTCAGAAATCCCACAAACCGCCTCCCCGCTCGGAAATGAGAGATGGTGGCTCGCTGTTACCTGGGCCTGAGAGTTGGTTACCACCAGAATTATCTCCCCTTCCCTGAACTGCAGATGATTTTCATCGTCTGACGTGTGAGTCTGGATTGCTTGAGCCTGGAATGTGAAAGATGGGATTAGTGAGAAGTTAGTTTCCTTGGAATCACTGACTCTTTCCCCACCAGCAGGATGAGATGGTACATGGTGGAGTTCGGATACACAGATTCTGTCAGAATGGTGCAATTGTCTCTTGATAGCCACATTCTATACCATCTGTCATTGCTTAATTAGCAGGTCCCTTTCAGATGACACCCCAGGGAGCAGCTCATAGACCCAGACTGGGAATACTGCTCAGAACTGCTGCTTTACATTATTTAGGGCACTGAAGCCAAAGAAGTATGCATCTGAAGGCAGAATTTGGCCCTTGGGACCTATTTTTTTAAAGTAGCGATGGAGTAGGCAGGCAAGAAAAGAACGTGGATCCCCTGGGATTATCCTGCCTGCAAATCCAAAGTTTGTGTGTCCCTAAAATGTGAATGCAAAGGGCTGCTGCTGGTGACATCTCAGGAGGACAACCACCTCCCCTCCTGCAATTGCTGATTGTATCAAACAGTTGATTGCTATCACATTGTTCACTCTGCTTGTGTGTGGTGTCGCTTTCCCCTTTCTGTCATCTGCATTGTCTAGAATTATCAGCTCTTCCTGGCAGACACTATTTTGTGTTTGTACAGCACCTCCCACAATGGGGTCCCAGTCTTGGCCGGATCCCTAGGCACTTATTCATGCATGATTAATCACAGTAAGTATTAATATTGACAGAGGCCAGGACTACACTACAGAGTTTTGTCAGCATGATTCTGTCAGTCAGAGGCGCAAAAAAACCACACCCTTGACTGACACAGTTATGCCGGCAAAACCTCCCGTACATGCAGCTATACAGTGCCAGAAAGAGGGTCCTTTTGCTGGTATAGCTTCTGTTGCAGTTTAACTAACTAACTCCTCTTGCTGGTATAAGCAGTGTCTCCACTAGGAGGCACTGCTGGTATAGCCTGTGTAGTGTCAACAGGCCCCCGGGCACCAGCGAAACACACAATTCTTTTGCTCAAGGTCGGCCTTTGAATCAACCCCAGCTGTGTCATTATTGGGAATTCGTATTAGAGGAGCACTTAAAGGCCCCAACTGGGATTAGGACCCCGCTGTGCAAGCTGCTGTTCACACCCATAGGAAGAAATGGTCCATGAAGAATATACGGTCTGAATAAATAAGACAAAGGATGGGAGGGGAAACAGAGACAAGAAGCAACTTGCCCAAGGTCACACATCAGGTCAATGAACAGAATTCCTGGTCTCCCGACTCCCCGGCCAGTGTCCTAGCCACTAGGCCAGATCTGCTCAGCCTTATGGTACAGCAGGTAGTTGGCGTTTCTTAGAACATAAGAACGGCCAGACTGGGTCAGACCAAAGGTCCACCTAGCCCAGTATCCTGTCTTCCGACAGTGGCCAGTGCCAGGTGTCCCAGAGGGAATGAACAGAACAGGTCATCCTCAAGTGATCCATCGCCTGTCGCTCATTCCTAGCTTCTGGCAAACAGAGGCTAGGGACACCATCCCCGGCCATCCTGGCTAATAGCCATTGATGGACCGATCCTCCATGAACTTACCTAGTTCTTTTTTGAACCCTGTTATATAGTCTTGACCTTCACAATATCCTCTGGCAAGGAGTTTCACAGGTTGACTGTTGTGTGAAGAAATACGTCCTTTTGTTTGTTTTAAACCTGCTGCCTATTAATTTCATTTGGTGACCCCTGGTTCTCGTGTTACGAGAAGGAGTAAATGACACCTCTTTATTTATGTTCTTCACACCAGTCATGATTTTATAGACCTCAATCGTATCCCCCCTTAGTTGTCTTCTTACCTTGAAGAGGAAGCCCACAGGCAGCTCATGGCTGCTGCTGCCTGTTTCACCATTTGGAGTGAAGGCAAACATCATCTGAAATCAGAAAGACATTTGATGGGTCCGGTTACTCTAGCTTCTTTGCCCATGCACAGAACTATCCCTTTGGCTGGCCCTCTTGGGCTGCTGGTGGCATCACAGACTAAACAGAAAGCAACGTTGCAAAATAGTTTTTAGAAAATACAATGTAGGACTATAGTTGGGAACTGGAACTAATCCGGCCTTTCAGCCCGGAGTCCCTGCTTCCTTCAGTGGATTCCCAGATCTTCTGATTTAGATCCAGATGCTGCTACTCTGATATGGCCAGCAGCCCTCCTGGACTACACCCAGAGTGAAGCACTAACAATTGCATGTCAGGATAGGACAAGCTGACCCTTCAACATTTCCACTCTATTAACTCAATCATCTCCTATCAAGGAAGAGATTCACAGGTGCAGATCACTAATAGAGAATGCTAAGCAGCTTCATGTCCATGGGAGGAACTTTGCACACAGCACGGCTCACTTGCCCCGCATGGGGAAAGCCACAAACTTTGGTTAAACTTTGCTTTATCATCATCATATCACTCGTACTGAAATAGTGCCTAGGAGCCCCAGTCATGGGCCAGAACTCCACTGTGCAAGGTGCTGTACAATGACAGCGCCTGGATGCAGTTTGTTTCCTCCCAGATAGGCTCTCCCCTTTTCATGGCTGATGACAAGGAGCACGACCATGCCAAACAAGCGTGCTTGTTTCTAAACGCGTGCTGACTGGAAACGCCTTTTGCTGTGGTTTTGGAACAAGAGGTGCACAAACCCAGCAGCAGTTGGGTACCTAAATCCCTTAGGCTCCTGCGAAAATCTCAGCCTTACCATGCAACAAAATTTGATAGCAACCTTTGACTACCTGAAGGGGGTTTCCAAAGAGGATGGAGCTTGGCTGTTCTCAGTGGTGGCAGGTGACAGAACAAGAAGCAATGGTCTCAAGTTGCAGTGGGGGAGGTCTAGGTTGGATATTAGGAAACACTAGGAGGGTGGTGAAGCACTGGAATGGGTTCCCTAGGGAGGTGGTGGAATCTCCTTCCTTAGAGGTTTTTAAGGCTCGGCTTGACAAAGCCCTGGCTGGGATGATTTAGTTGGGGTTGGTTCTGCTTTGAGCAGGGGGTTGGACTAGATGACCTCCTGAGGTCTCTTCCAACCCTGATATTCTATGACCCTGGGAAATGGATGGGTGAGGGAGAAGCTAAAAATACACAATGATCTTCAGGGCACTTGTGAGCACTTCTGGGTGTGGGAAAAACCTCCCATTTGGGAGGGCTGGAGGCATATAAGGGAGCCACAGAGAACGTATCGGTGTGTGAGAAACAAGTCCCAGCGTTAGAGTGGCAAAAGCTGGGCGTGCAGAAGAGCAACTATTCGGAAAATGCGATGCACCCTCCTGTGGCAGTCGAAATAATGATGAACACTAACTGCTGTCCCTGCAGTTTCTTGGTTGAAGTTGGGTTTTTCAGACACACCTTAATGACTATCCAAACACAACTGGGTTTGGAACAAAAGGAGGAGGAAACGAATCTTATTCAGCAAATACTTTCCTAGTCATCCCCAGTGAAAAAGCAAACCACATCATGGAGAGCATTCTCCACGGAGTGACCAATTCCTTGCTGCTGGGAATTGCTCTCCTCCCCCCCACTGCCCTGCAAGTTCCTTGGAAGTTGGGAAACTTGCAATATATTTTGCCACGAGCAAACTGCTTTTCAGCCGCAAAGGTTCGTGTAGGCAACAGACCCAGGTGACTGCCCCGGTAAAGGCCTTGGTTGTCAGTAACATTTCTGGCAAGGACAAGTACAATTCAAGCAGGTCTCTTCTCTGGGTCCTAGCACCTGCCGCCCCGCTTCTCCAGTAGCCCCCCTTTCATCTCCTCAATGCACCCGCTTGCTTGTTATTCCCATGTTACAGCAGATACCTGCAATGACTTTGCTTCAGGCCACTGGTCAGCAGCCAAACCCTTGTCCCACATTCATTCTATTGTCTCTTACCTGTGTTTCAGCCACCGTTGGGGAAATGTTTAGTTCTTCCATGCTCCCCTCGCTGCCCCGGTCCTCTTCGGCCTCCCGGCTTGGCTGGCAAATCGTCCGCTCAGTCTCTGGCTGCGGCTGCTTCTGGCCATTGGCCCGTTCCTCTGCTTCGGGTGGACTGGAGCCACGGGTGCTGGCTGGGTCTTGATGAACTTCATGGACTGGGGTGGGAGGGGAAGCGTCTTCGTCAGGAGGGTACGTGGCATTTTCAGGGCAAACTAAAACCTCACCGAGGGGCATCCCGTTTCCTGGCTGACTTGATTCTTGCTGGGAAGCTGTGGGTTGGGTATCTCCTGATGGGTTGGCCTCCTCTCTCAAGTCAGGTGAAGGGGGTGCTTGCAGAGATGGGATTTCATTGCTCGCATGGAGTACAGAGCATTCATTTCCCCCCTGCAGGTCGCTAGTGTCGGCCTCCAGGCTTCCTGGAGTCTGGGTTTGGGCTGATGCACCATCAGAGGGCGGCGGAGACGTTTTGGCTTTGCCCACAGCCTCAGCTATAGCGGCAGATAGAATCTCTGCAGCCGTAGCTGCTGCAATATCTTCAACTCCCCGGTATGACCTCTCTGTCACTCGGCTGGGTTCCTCCAGAGTCCCACTTTGATTCTCATTCTGGATTTCACTGGCACCAGAGGACCCGGACTCCACCTCTGCTGCTGACAGAGATTCTCTCTTGTCATGCATCGGAACAGCAGGAGAGGTGGGTGTCTCATCCTGGATTTCACTGGCACCAGAGGACCCAGACTCCATCTCTGCTGCTGACAGGGATTCTCTCTTGTCATGCATCGGAACAGCAGGAGAGGTGGGTGTCTCATCCTGGATTTCACTGGCACCAGAGGACCCGGACTGCACCTCTGCTGCTGACATGGACTCTTTCTTGTCGGGGGTCAAAACAGCAGCAGGAGATGCCGGTCGCTCATCCTGGATTTCGCTGCCACCAGAGGATGCGGCCTCCCCCTCTGCTGCTGAAGAAACAGATTCTCTCGCGTGACACGTTGAATCGTTAGGAGGCAGCTCAGGGGTCCCATCTGCAGAATTTCCCAGAGATGTGAAAACGACAGGAGGACGACTCACCGGGGAGGAGATGACCAGCGAGCGCCTGTTACTGCATTAAAGAAGACAGTGCTTTTACTTGCATAGGGTGTTCTCTCTGTGACACATGTCACCTATCTAAGTACTTTGCACCTACTCCACCCAACATTAATCCCCCCAATGCATACAACCCCAGCAAAAAGAAAAGGAGGACTTGTGGCACCTTAGAAACTAACCAATTTATTTGAGCATGAGCTTTCGTGAGCTACAGCTCACTTCATCAGATGCATACTGTGGAAATTGCAGCAATTTCCACAGTATGCATGCGATGAAGTGAGCTGTAGCTCACGAAAGCTCATGCTCAAATAAATTGGTTAGTCTCTAAGGTGCCACAAGTCCTCCTTTTCTTTTTGCGAATACAGACTAACATGGCTGTTACTCTGAAACCCCAGCAAGAGTACGACTGGCCATAGGCTCCAGACAGACAGACTGCAACAACCAAATGCGTGTTTCCTAGATACCAGACGTCTTTAACTAATCCCAGTGTAGTGACGGTCAGTTTGGCCTTCACCAGGGATTGAACCAGGGATCTCCACAGCTAAAGCATGAGCCTCTATAGCCTGAGCTAAAGGACGAACTTCCCTAGTTTTGAACTGCAGCAGACTCATTCTCTCTGGGTCAGGCCCAGGGTAGGGGTGTGAGGTCTAAATCACATATTAACCAGTGGCTTATATTGGCTGAAATTTGTGAGATTGCCCTCCTGGGGAGGCTGGATTTTAAATACTCCAAGACTCACTGAGGCAATGACTATACCCAGTTAGATTTCTCTTCACTGCCCAGCGATAAAGGAATAAAAAACCAGTATCAAAAACCCACACGTTGACCAAAGTACAACTGGCCAGGAGTTCCACCCAAGGGTATCTTAGCCAGGGGTTCTGAGGAGGCTGCTCCAGAGACAGAGGAGGTGATTAAAAAAAGAAGTAAACTAATGATTCCGAGGTGCCAACATTTGAGACACATTTATGGGCTCTGATTTTCAGAGACGAGGCACTCAGCACAGTTTGAAAATCAGGCTCCATTGAGGAACCTCAGCCCAGACTTCTGAGGGTTGAGGCACCTCCCACAATCCATAGTTAGATTTGAAAATCTTGGTCAGAGTCAACTTTACGTTCACGTCATTATTTTCTGATTTACTGCATTTTATTTACATTCATTTAAAGAAACAGGAAACCTCAGGGAATCAGGGCTTGAAGGCATAGGAGAACATTCTCCATAGCTCCTAAGGCCTGGTCTACGCTACAAATTTAGGCCGACGGAAGCCACCTTAAGTCGAACTAATAACATATGTGTCTACGCTTTACCAGCTCCCTTCTGCCAACCTAACACTCCTGTAATGTCACCTTAATTACTCCACCTCTGCAAGAGGCGTAGCATTTAATTTGACGTTGATGGGTCAGCAGAGAGGCAGCGTAGATGCATTAGAGACTTAGAAGCTTAAGTTCCGTCGAAAAAGTCAATGGGAAATAGGAACTTGACTCACTGAGGTACTTTTGAAATGTTCCGTGATCTAACATGGCACCCAGCGCTTCCCCTGTTTGAGATTTAGCATCCCTCTAGACCTCATCTACCGTGAGAACTGGAAAGCCATTTACCTCGGCACCCCTTTAATGATAAAGACTTTGCTGGAGTGCTGCTTTTCCAGTTTGCTCATCACCTCATACAAGTCGTGGTTCAGCTGGAAACAATGGGAGAGAAGCAAACATCAGAACCTACAATGAGATGATACTTCACAGCTTTCTCTTCTTTTATCAGGGAGAATTAGTTCACGTGGTTTCTCTTCACAGCCCTGTGAGCATGGACTTCTGCTCACCCACTGTCTGAACCACTGTAACATATACTACCTAGACCAACGTTTCTCAACTTTTTGATACCAGGGACTGGCTTACTGCCTTCCTAAACTGTCTCAGGGAAATCTCAGGGACCGGCAAGGAGACTGCTGCCGACCGGTAGTTGAGAAACACTGATCTACATGACTCAAGACAGGAAGTCGCTTCTGGAGGAGCCCCATGGGCGGGTATCAAAGGCTGGGGGAGGCTGAGCCTCCCCAAACATCCCTGCATGGCCCTGTCCATGCTCTGTCCCCAGATCTCCTCCTTCCCAGTGCTGCACTCCTGGGTGGGGGGGGGGGGGGGCTGTGCTACCGGCCCACCACCACACCCGGTGCTCCAGGACTTGGGGGCTCTCTGGGCTGGGGTGGGAGGGGCATGACCTCAGGCAGGAGGGGCAGGTCGGGCTGGGGGCTAGCCTCCCCGAGCCCAGGGTTCACTCGCCGCCCATGAGAAGCCCTCTGTGTTTCTCCCTTCCCTTCATTTGGGGCTGCATTTCCTGCCCCCCACATTCTCCAAATCTTCCCTTTAACCAGGTCATAACAAGAACCAATGATTGGACGTTAAAGCCAGACAATTTAAAATTGGAAATCAGGCAGAAATTTTTAACGGTGAGGGTGATCGAACCATTGGAAGAAACTACTCAAGGAAGTGGTATCTCAAGGTCTTCAGATCAAGACTGAGATGCTTTAGTCAAACTTTCTGAGATGCTTTAGTCAAACAAGTTATTGGGCTCAGTACAGGGGTAACTGGGTGAAATTCTCTGGCTTGTGCAATGCAGGAGTCAGGCCTGTGGTTCTCAACCAGTGGTACGTGTACCCCTGGGGAGATGCAGAGGTCTTCCAGGGGATACTCAACTCATCTAGATTGGTGTTTCTCACCCTGGAGGTTGCACCCTGGATGGGGTCATGGGACAGGTTTGGGGGGGTGGGGGTGGGGAGCGCGTTACAAGCACTGGTCTGGTGTTAAGGGTTGGCAAGCAAGGCAATTGCTCCTGGTCCCCATGGCACAGGGAGCCGTGCGAAACTAAGTTACATGTTTCAGCCTCGGGTGGTGGGCTTGGGCTTCAGACAAGGCTCACAAGTGAAAAACAGGCTCAAGTATCATGCTGAAATGTACGTACACTATTTATATCCCAGTCAATTTGTTTTATCATTATATGGTGAAAATGAGATCAGCCGTTTTTCAGTACGAGCACGCTGTGACACTTCTGTATTTTTATGTCCGACTTTGTAAGTAGTAGTTTTTAAGTGAGGTGAAACTTGGGGGTGCGCAAGACAAATCAGACTCCTGAAAGGGGGACAGGAGTCTGGAAAGGTTGGAAACACTGACGATCTAAGAGTCCCTTTAAAAATCTATGACTTTATCTATAAAAACCCAGCTCGCAAGGCTCTTCTGGCAGCACTGGGATATGGTAGGGACTAATCTGGTTAACACAGATCGTCCGACCAACAAGAGAGCAACATCAGATGGATTCCCTTAAAATTACATTTCAAGGGAACACAAATTCCTTGGATAATCTGACAAGGCGGGTGAGGGAATCTCTTGTATTGGATCGACTTCTGTTGGTGAGAGAGACTGTTAAGAGGTCTGTTAAGACCTTTCCAGTCATGGCGGGAGGAGGGGAAACAAAGGACCAGAGGTAGGTGGATTACTTTTTGTAATAACTGTCCTCTAGGAAGTTAGTAACTTCCTAACTGTCCTCTAGGTGGCAGCAGTGGGCAATTATTGCTAATGCTCAAAGGAACAGTTTTTAAAGCAATTGAGACCCCATTACTGGGAAAACACATCTTCTGTGCGTCATTTAACAGGCTTACATTTTAAGGACCAGTCTCTCACCTTACTCATCTCCTTGTAGAAGATGTCTCTTAAATTGGAAATATTCTGGAAGATGGTCACGTAGCAAGCAATGCGGCTGTTCAGAAAGAAACCAAAAATAAATAAATAGCAAATTGAGTCATGCCATGCAATGAAAGGAACAGAAGGTGAAGAAATGAAGAGAATAGGCTGGAATAACGATTGGGTAATCGAGGATCGGAACAACTTACCTTAGGCTGTGATGGAGTCTCCATAACTTGAAGTCTAGAGATCAAGACTGTCTCTCTTTTTAAAAAGAGATGCTTTAAGACCCTAACTTCTGTTTGAGTGAATGCAGAAGTTACTGGGTGAGGTTCCTTGGCCTGGGATATTCAGGAGGTCAGACCTGATGTCAGAATGATCCCTTCTGGCTTTTAAATCTATGGCTAGGAATGCTAATCACTCTGCACAGCTGTCGATCCTTTTTGTGCGAGATTTCACATCACTTTGCATCCAAAGCACTATGAAGCTTCAGCTTTACTGTAGCCATTTTATAGACTGGGGTACAGAGAGATGAAATGTCTTGTGGGTGTATGGCAGAGCTAAGAATAGAGAACAGGAATCCTGATTCCCTGTCCATTACATTAACCCCTCGAGTGTACTGGCTTTCCCAGCTGACTTGGTTCTACATGAGCTGGGTATGTCCTCCATGTGACTTAATGAACTGAGCTGGAGAACTGGCAGATTGTCTGAGCAGAGCACTCATGCAAAAGCTACCACATGCTGCCAGTGGAACTGGTTGGTAGGCAGAAGTAAAATGGCACATCTGACTGGTCCACTGTGAGAGAGAAGCTGGGTGAGGTAATATCTGGGTGATATCTTTTATCTGCCCCACCTTGTCTCTTGAATGTGCTGGGACTGGCATGGCTTCACCAACACTGCATGTAACAGTGCTCAGTTCCCCATCTGTAAAACGGGAATTACAATATTTCCCTGACAGGTATGGCGTGCGGTTATGTTATTGAAGTACTCGCATAGTATGGGCATGGCCCCCAATCTAAGAATATAGATCACAGACATCATCCTTCCCCTTTTGCTGGTAGGGAAACCGAGGCACAGAGCAGTTAAGTGATTTGCCCAAGGGCATACAGGAAGTCTATGGCAGAGCCAGGAATAGAACCTGGCTGGAAAATTTGTCAATTTAAAAAAAAAAAAAATTTGGTCAAAAAATGAAATTTTGTTGCAGCCGAAACATTTTTGTGAAAACGCCATGATTTCAACTGGCCTTCGACGGAATGGCTGCTCAGGTCCAGAGTAGACTTTCTGACGCAGGGGAGAAGAGAGACAGAACCTTACTTTTTTTGGATCCCAAATGGACATTTCAACCCAATTCCGTTGTCACAAACACGTTTGAAAGGTTTTCTTTTTGTTCCACTGTGGGGCAAAACCCAAAATTTCGGAATCTTGAAAGTTGTTACAAAATGGAATGGTCATTCTCCAGAATACTGGGATTTCTATTCTATATAGGTTCTGATACAGTGCTCATCATTGTAACATCTGAGCACAATATAAGAACTTATACGGAATAGAGTGTCTGAGACCTAGTGCAGTGTCGTAACCATAAGACCATGATAGAAACTAGCATTAACAACTGCTCTTGCCCTGGTTCTATTCCAATACAAACTGCTTGCAAATTAAAATGAGTAAAACATGTCGATAAATTAATATAATTTCTAAAAGTCATTGGTATGGCAGGGAGTTGGGTATCAAAAAGGCACTGCAGGATGACAGGGGGCACGCACAAGAGCTCTTGCTAACTGATAGATCATACGGTTTCGCTCCAGTTTGCGTAACCTTTTATTGTCCCCCTTTCAAACAAAGAAACATACAAATAGAAAAGGAGTACTTGTGGCACCTTAGAGACTAACCAATTTATTTGAGCATGAGCTTTCGTGAGCTACAGCTCACTTCATCGGATGCATACTGTGGAAAATACATATCTTTTCCACAATATGCATCCGATGAAGTGAGTTGTAGCTCACGAAAGCTTATGCTCAAATAAATTGGTTAGTCTCTAAGGTGCCACAAGTCCTCCTGTTCTTTTTGCAAATACAGACTAACACAGTTGTTACTCTGAAACATACAAATGTAATTCATAGTATTATTACAAAGTACATTGGCCACATTCTCGTTTGTGAACCTCTACTGCCATCTTTTGGTCATTAATCATCCGAATTTTTCAGGCCCAGCTCTCAAAGCACTTTCACGGGAGGGCGCTCTGTGTCTTATTATTCCCACTACAGCGGGATAAAGGAAGGTGAGGTTAAGGGCACGTTTTCCAAATTTGGCCGTGAATTTTGGTTTCCGGTTTTGGAACACTTAATTTTAGGAGTCTTAATGCAGAGTTCAGTGTCTAGCTTCAGAGCGCGACATTTTGGCCAGTATCTTTCCTTCGGACACAATTATTTGTTAAAGCACGAGGAGATATTTGCTTGTGTGCTACAGCTTTGTTGAATTGGATTGTATATCACACTGTTCCATGGCTTGACAAGACGTTAACTAGCCTTGGCTGTGGAATTGCTTCATCTAGTCTCCCCCATCCACCCTGACCCCAAAACAGGCAGCAGCCAGAACTGTGATTAACACCCTCCACCCAGTTCAGCTATCTGTGGGGTAGGAAGAGAGGATGTGGTTTTAACAGGGAAGATTTGAGAAGCTAAGGGTTAGAAGCTAGGAGGATAACAAGGACCCATACTTATTAGAACTCCAGGTTTTTAACTCACATCAGATTAATTTTTTTTTTTTGTAGACAAGTTACTCTGCCTTTCTTAATTCCCAGCAAGAACCTCGGAATTGAAGGAGTTTAGCGTATAGGTCAAAGATTTACTCATACTTTCCTCCAATCTAGATATTAACACTAAACCCTATTGCCTATCAGGCAAATATACCAGTGGCATAAAGGAGCTCATTCCCCAGCTAGGTTTCTCTGCCATTCTGCACCCTTGCTATGATCTGTCTCTGCCATAGCACAGGGCAGCAGCAGGCTGCATTTTGCTTGTGAATTAAGAATGAGATGCTCTCTTGTGCCATGGAAATGAACATTTTGGCTCCCCAGAGTCCTCCTGACTACATGCAAGTTCTCCTAGATTTAACTTGCCCTTTTTATGCTGCTCTCTAAAGCGGGGTGATTTTCCGGCTGGTTTAGCTGGTGGGGACGTGACGTTACCTGTTATAAAGAACCGGGAGCTCCTCTCGAAGTTCTTTGTTAAGATCCTCAAACACAGCCTGCGCTTTGTAGAATTCCTCTTCAGCCTGCGTGATGGAAGGGGACAGCTGTCTTCAGACACAGCAATGCGAAGGAGGCATTAACAAAACAGACGAGCTGAGCTGTTGAGGTGAGATCCGAACTCGGAGCTGCAAGAATCTTTGCACACAGGCGCTCCAGATATGCTAGGTAATTGGAAGTCACTTGGACAGCTAGAGCCAATCCCCAGTCTCAGAGACTGGCAACAGCCCCGCTTTAAGGCCCCGTGAGGTGCTTATCGGGGACTTAACCCAGTATTCAGCATTGAAGGCGCAAAAACCATGGGCCCTCCTAGGTTCTGTTCGGCACAGTTAGCCTTTACCTTTGCAATCTTAGCTTCATCTTTCTTCTTGGCATTCTGCAGCGCCTCCAGGTGATGCCTGGCGCTGTCGTAATCCACCACCTTCCGCCCCCGCTTAGCAATTCGCTCCTGGTCAGAAACCAAACGCATGGAAGGTGAGTTAGTTCAGGAGGAGAGGGCCCTTAGCAGGGTGTTCTGTACCTTCGAATCGATCCACAGCCCTGCTCAAGGGTGTTGTACCCTATAGCTGCACACGTCACCCAGTCATACTGTACCTTGAACCCCTGGGACACCCCATGAGCAATGTAGCTTGTGTCTAGCACACGGTGCATTGCCCCTACCAGAGTGTTGTGTACTCAGTAATCTGAGCAGTATCTGTTTGCATCGCTGCCCAGGGCCTATCCCGTGCCGCCTACCATAAATGCAAAGCCCCCTACTTTATTTTGTAGTGGGGTTGGGGTGCGGCTTTCTGAAAATACAGCCTATGTTTCCACTTGCCGGTACCTTGATTTCACCAAACTGAGCCATGTAGTTCTCCATGGTTCTCACCGCCTGGTCAGCTAGTTTTTCCTCATAGTCTTCCCACAGGAGGTCATTGCTCTGGAAACACACACACGGGGGACATTTGAAGGGCTGCTGTGTCCCTAGACTCACGCCTCCGCGCTTCATTCCCTAGACTGGTCCGGGTCAGGATGGTTCAGCAGTTGGGGGGAGGGGGATTTGTGAGACCCAGGTTCAGTCCCCTTGTTTGCCACAGGCTGTGTGACCTTGAGCAAGTCACTTAGCATCTCTGTGCTTCAGTTTTACACATGAGCTGAGTGGCGGTTGCCTACCTCCCGGAGGCGTTGTGAGGATAAATACCTTAAAGATGGCTCGGGTACTGGAGTGGTGAGTGCTCAGTAAGTACAATGACTAGACACAATTAATGCCTCAGGTTCTTCTTTCGAGTCAGTGGATCACTGAAGGCTTCATTATAAAACAAACTATTATCCTTCCAAATGATGCGCAGGTGCTTGGTGTGTGTGCGCATTTGTGTTTTCAATTAGTCAGTAAACCCGTTAGAGCACAGAAACTTGGCGAGACGTTCCAGGCGGATTTGGAGGCTCCAGCCACAGAGCTTCTATTCATGTTAAGCCTCGGAGTTGGCTTTGAAAAGGACAGCCCCTGGTCTCACGCAGCGTTGGGGCAGCTGTGTTGCTCCCAGGATATGACACACACACACACACACGCACACACACAAGACGTGAAGAAAAAGAGGCTTTTTTCCCCTTCAGCCCTGCGTCAGCTCGGAAGCTCCCCTCTCTCACCAACAGAAGACGGCCCAATAAAAGAGATCCCCTTACCCACATTGTCTCTCTAACCACTTATCTGTAATATCCACCGCCTGTCTAGTCAGCTCCTACCACAACAAGGCTCACTCTGAGTGTGGCTTTGATAGGCTATTGCAATATAAATATAATAATTTACGTCACTGCATAAGCCATCATCACCCACGCCTCCATCCACATGCAGCTACCTTAGGGAAAGTCCAGAACAAAGTGAAAGTTGCCTATTATTCCTTTTCTATAAATCTTAGGTACTTATATGCCCCCCCCCCCCGTTATCAGTTGAGCATCTCAAGCTCTTTGATGTACTTTTTCCCCTCACAACCCACCTGGGAGGCAGAGCAGAGCTATTATCCCTTGTGACACATGGCTTCAAAGGGTTAAACAGCCTGCAAAATAAGTAACCCACAGAAGACATGTGGGGAGATAATTGTTGTGTATTTACATATGTCTGCATAGAGTGGACAATGTAATCAACAGTCCCTGTCTGTGCTGTATTCTGATAATTCAGAGGTCAAAAGAACATCCTATCATGTAATACGAGACATCTCGGCATTCATCTCTCTTTGAAATGTACTGTGAATGGTGGAGGAACAATCAAATGGCCTTATGTTTTGTAAAGTTAAGTACCAGTGATGGACCTCCTTCAAAGTCATCCTAATGACCTTTTGCTCCCTGAGGAATTCCAACTCGTCAAAAGACAGGACATTGTATAGAAGAGCCTTGGGCCCTGATTCTGTCATCTCAGATCTGCTTAGGTGTAGTCAGGGGAAGTTTGAGTCCCAAGACTGAGGTCCCAGTTATGCTGGTGCGTCCTGAAAATGAAATTTGGACATTGGACTATAAACTATGAACTATTTCTGAAAGAACTCTTTGCAACTACAAAGCGCACCATCTCTGCTATGAATCTGCACCTCAATGAATTGAACTCTGTATGTATATTGATCTTTTAACCATCCTCTCTGTCTCTCGTTTTTGTAATACATTTTAGTTTAGTTAATAAGAATTAGCTGTAGCATGTATTTGGGTAAGATCTGAAACATTTGTTAACCTGGGAGGTAATGTGTCCGACCCTTTGGGATAGGTAGAATCTTTTCTTTTGTATGATGAAATAAGATTTACGGAAATTTTCATCATCTTTGACATGGGTACTGGGATGGAGGCCTGTACAGTAATAAAGGTAGTAAGGTAAGGTAATAAGGTAATAAAGAAGCTGTTTTATGCTGGCTTGGTAAATCAAGTATTGGAATATCCACCAGCTTTTTAAGGTTTGGCTTCCCCATTCTTTGCAGTTCACCCTGATTGAGTGACGACAGTTGGCTCCCCACTAGGACCCCGGTCACAGTGGCATAGTCGTGCTTGGATACACATTACCACCGGTTAAGGGTTTTTTGGATCAGAACCATACACTTGGCAAAATTTTATTTTGATATTGGAGAGTTTAAGGGTTAAAAATCAGTTACAGTGAGTGACCCAAGATCAAGATCCTGACAGAAAAAGCCTGGAAGAATTGTGCTCACAGAGGGGGTTGTCTTAAGAAAAAGGCCCTAGAGTAGGAACTGAAAAATCTGATAATTGTAGGGTGATCAGATAGCAAGTGTGAAAAATCAGGACGGGGGTGGAGGGTAATAAATGCCTATATAAGAAAAAACCCAAAAGTCGGGACTGCCCCTATAAAATCAGGACATCTGGTCACCCTAGTTAATTGTCAGTGATAAGGAAGCAGACCCAGCGAAAATGCTTGCAGTGAGAAACCAGCAGCTAGAACTTGAACAAAAGCAAAAAATAGCTGATATGGAAGAAGAAGCTGCTGAAAGAGAACACCTGTTTTTTGAACATGAACAAAGAATGGCATATATTTGATTGCAGGAACTAGAAGCTAAGGCAGAAGTGGACAGACTTAAGCTCCAACTCAAAAGAATAAAGGAACAACAGAAACTGTGTCATCCTGAAAAGCCTGCTCCTCTCAACAACAAAGATGGGGATAGACAGGTAACTGGGACACAGAAGAGGTTAAGCGACTTGCTCAAGGTCACCCAGGAAGTCTGTGGCAGAGCAAGGACTTGAACCTGGTTATCCCAAAATACAGGCTAGTGCCCTAACTGGACGAGCTGTCTTCTTCCTCCACTCTTCAGTTGGATGAAGATTTTCTAGTTAGTGTTTCTTGCCCAAGGGAGATTTCATCCCATCTCTTACCTCTGCAATGGCTTTCAAGTCCCCGTGTCCATCCCATTCCACATTGTAAATTTCGTGCAGGGTTTCCGCCACTTTCCTGGAACTTTCGTGCATCACTGGAAGAGACAACCCAACATGTGGCAAACCTGCTACCACCCCAGAGTCATTAGCACCCCTTAAGCCAACTTCCCGGCTGCATCATTAAGGTTTAGAGCTACCATTGGAGTCTCCCTGTGAAACCTACACACATCCCATAGGCATAAAAGACCGGGACATTAACAGAAGTCAGGCACCCAAGAGAACAAAACCCAAGGTGAACGTGGTGAGCCAGCAAGTCTGGGATAAGGGGAAAGCTGTCTGACTGGATCCAGGAGTGACTTCTCCAGTCTTGGACAGAGACACTGGATGGTGGGAGGCCACTGGGTAGCAGGGAGCTTCAAGAATCAATGCCAATGGTTTAAAATTCTTCTTCAAAAGCCGTTTCTAAACGCTGAGCTTTTCTAAGCCTCCCAGGGAACTGAGATGCACAGTTCCCCACTGAAATGAATGGGATGTGTGGCTAAATCCCCTAGGAAGGCTTTGAAAATTTCAGCTCCAAGACCGGTTTCAGAGTAACAGCCGTGTTAGTCTGTATTCGCAAAAAGAAAAAGAGTACTTGTGGCACCTTAGAGACTAACCAATTTATTTGAGCATAAGCTTTCGTGAGCTACAGCTCACTAGTGCTCAAATAAATTGGTTAGTCTCTAAGGTGCCACAAGTCCTCCTTTTCTTTTAGCCCCAAGACCGTAGCCGTCCAACATTGGGAGGTCTGGCAAATACAGGTAGGAAGGGTGGTCTGGTAGTGGAATTGGGACTCAGGAGACTTAGGTTCTACACCCAGCTCAGGCAAGACACTTAGTCTCTCTGTGCCTCAGTTTCCCATTTGTAAAATGCAGAGGATAGCACTGCTCTACCTCCTAGGGGAACTCGGAAGATAAAGCCTATTAAGGGCAGTGAAACACTCAGAAACTACATTGATGGGGGCCATATAAAAACTTAGATAGATACCCATTTTACAGAGAGGGTCAGTGAAGAGAAACAACTGTCCAAAGCCACAGAGGGAGCTAGTATAAAAGGTTGGATTAGAACAGGGTGGTGGCCTGGCTCCCAGACCTGGTTTGGAGTGCTTAAAAAAAAAACTGTCACAGTTATCTAACAAACACAAATAAGGCACCCAAGTGTTGCCAACTCTTGCAATTTTATCTCACGTCCTGAGTTATTTGATATTTTCCCTAAAGCCCCAGCTCCTGGAGTCATGTGGTTAGGTGTAAATCTCAAAAAAAATAAATAAAATAAGCATGTTCTGAGACCTCATGGTTGCAGAGAAAGGCTTGACAATGTGATCCAAGCATGGCTCTAGAGATTCAGAAGCCAAATAAAACCTCAATTTTTTTTTTTTAAATTCTCACGATTTTTCGGCCAGTCTGATGATTTTTCAAGGCTCGTGGTTGGCCACATAGCGCGTCAGTCGCGATGTGGCAGGGAGCCAAGCAGCAAAAGGTAAGTTTGAAGAAGGAACTGGGGTTTCATACCTTTCACAGCGCTGAGGAAAGCCTTAAGGTCCTTGTAGAGTTTCTGGCCTTCAATCTGTAAAGCAAAGAAGAGCAACAGCCAGGGTTTGCGTCAGCAGCTGGCGTTCTACTCTGCACTTCTATTACAAAACAGCCAGAGGCAGAAATTCGCCACATCAGCCACAGTGGAGAAGGTGAATGGAGCAAAGGGTGCGAGTAGGCTCAAAGAAATCCAGCGAAGAATCAAGGGTAGAGATGGCTGGACATTTGTCAAAATGGTTTCCGCAGACAAAAAATATGCCATTATCGTAGAGATCGGAACATGTCAATTTCAACGAAATTTCATTGAAGAAAACCCCCAAAACAAAGCGTTTGGACGCTGTCGTCACATGCGGCTTTGTCCTGTTCCAACATTTCCAATGAAAAAGTTTTTAAAAGGTGGCAACCGGAATGAAATGTTTCAATATCAGCAACGCAAACCCTTTTGATGCACCTGACATGATTTTATTTGATTTTATTTTAAATTTTGTTTCATGAGGAAATTTTGAAATTTTTTTGTTTTCATTCCATTTCAGAACAGAAAAAATTCAAAATGGCGGGATTTCCCACAAAACGGAAAATCCAGTTTCCAGCCAGTTCTAATCATGGAATCGTCCTGGAAGGGACCTCGAGAGGTCGTCTAGTTCAGTCCCCTGCACTCATGGCAGGACTAAGTATTATCTAGACCATCCCTGACAGGTGTGTGTGCAACCTGCTCTTAAAAATCTCCAATGATGGAGATTCCACACTAGACAATTATTCCAGTGCTTAACCACCCTGACAGGAAGTTTTTCCTAAAGTCCAACCTAAACTGCCCTTGCTGTAATTTAAGCCCATTGCTTCTTGTCCTATCCTCAGACGTTAAGGAGAACGATTTCTCTCCCTCCTTCTTGTAATCAAGGGGCATCGGATGGTGGTGGTGGGAGAAACCAAGAAGGTGGGATAAGGTAAACCTTGCAGATGAGTTAGAGCTGGACAGGGCAGGGTAGGGCATATTGTATCCAGACTGGTATGTGTACAAGCATGAGAGGCTCCAAAGAAGGTGTGGATCCATGGGGCATATTTCCTGTTCCTGACCTTTCATGACAATGGAGCAGGTTTCTAGCCAATCAGAAACCTGCATTTCTTTTTGTTGGAGCCTTTCTACCCATTTAACCTTCATGCTCCAGTTCCTGGGCTGGCTGCATCTGCCCTGCTGGAGTTCAAGCAGTGGCTGGTTACACCAGAGAGTGACTTTGAAAGAAAACCAGCTTCTCTCTCGCCCCACTTCCACTCTCCAATATCTCATCAGACACCCTCTCCCCCTAGTTCCTGATCTACTTCCCTTCCGCTATATGGGAGATCCCCCACCACCGCTCCTTGCTCCACATCTCAGGAGAATCCCCCTCCTCCAGATGTTCAGTGACCCTCCCCCACACATTTCAGATGACCTTCCCATGTCCCTGCCCCTCCCATATTTTAGAAGACCCTTCCCCCACCCTCTGCCCCTATGTCTTTCAGGATCTTGTCTTCTCTCCCCTCTGCCCCCTTCAGTCAGACCCAACCTGTTGCTGCTGGAAATCGTAAGCGCTTTGCTCGAATTGCTCATCTTTGGTTTCTACCGTCTTGCCCAGTTTCTGCAACACCTGGGGGTAGAAAAAGACACCAAGTTTTTTTTAAAAAAAAATCTCCTTGAGAAAAACTCTTAATAAACTACAAGGGGTGCTGTGAAGTTCCCATTTTAATCCCTCACGATGAGCATGTGCAACACCTTGTACAACGGGGGATGGAGAAGCTAGCCACTACTGTAATTAACAACAATTACTAATCATTGGAAAGCTATTTCCTTGTAATCTCTCATTCTATCTGCAGCACCTAGCACAAAGGGGCCCTGATCTCAGCTGAGGCATCTAAGTGCTACTAAGTGTATGAATGTTCATAATTTAAAAATTAGTCTCCTTTCAACTGGAACATGCGACTATTAGTAATTTTTCAATTCTGCAAGTAGGTTTATAGATTAAGGCCAGAAAGGACCATTGGGATGATCTAGTCTTATCTTTTGTACAACACAAGGCAGAGAATTTTACCCAGCATTTCCTGAATAGATCCTGCTACCTATTTTGAATCTTCATCTTGTGTAATTATTTTCCAAATGAATTTCACTGAGGATGCAGATTTAAAAGGTCAACGTTAGTTCATCTTTGAAGAAAAACAGGCTTCTGTTTGGCAAAAGCTTAAACTCGCTGAGGTCTGAGCCACCCAGGGAAGACAACATGCCGTGGAATTTCAAAATCCCCTTTCCTCCGTTTGCATCGACGACACGCCAAAACAAATGGAACCCGTGCCCAGTGCGGTGCTGTGCGCCCCCTGGGCCACTCATAGAGACTGACGAGGTTTGCTGCAGCCTTGGCTAGCTCAAGTAGTAGAAACTCATACTCTTAGAGCCGGAGGTTCCAAGTCTGATCCCTGCTACTGACAACCCACCCAGGTGCATGACGTAGTGGGGGCCTGTAGGGAGATTTGAGCTGGCTTGGGGCTCAGAAGGGACTTCCTCAGCCAAAAGAAGTGTGTAACACGTGTCCATTCCAGCGTGGCACACTGCGCCCAGTGACGATCCATTCAGGGGCTCAGCCGAACGTGTACTGCACTTGGCTAAGCCTTCACATTCAGAAATAGGGACTTAAGCACGTGCATAAGTGCTTAGGTAAACAGAGATGTTTTCGTGACTTGAGGCCAAGCCGGAGCAAAATATCCAGCACCGGCCGCCATTTCTGTGACTCAGTTTTCTCTTTAAATCATTTTGAGCCCGGTGTTGTCTGATGG
The DNA here is from genome assembly GCF_015237465.2 of Chelonia mydas. Taxonomy (NCBI): domain Eukaryota; kingdom Metazoa; phylum Chordata; order Testudines; family Cheloniidae; genus Chelonia; species Chelonia mydas. Next base: position 4,471,087 of record NC_051260.2, read on the forward strand.
TTCAGAAGACTATATGGTTGGTAACATTATGAAGAATTGAAATAACTAGTCACTCTGTACTTGCTAAAGGGGAAGCAGCCCATCTGGAGTCCAGGTCAGCTAACTTCTCCCCACGCCAACATGTGCCAGTCAGTGACATGCCCAACCTCTGAGAGAACATCTGCACCTCAGAGCTTCTCTCCTCTGGAGTTTCCCATCATCACTCACAAAATCATCCTCCTCCTGAAAAGAATCCTCCCCCCCAAAATCAAATAGCTTCAACTGGACGAAGAGCGAAGTTCTGGGAGATTAAACCCAAATGGTGAGGAGCTTGAAATACAGAACATAGGAGGAGGCTGACCTGCAGAAGTTGGTTTCTTTAAGCATCAGAGATGTGTGTGTTTCGTAGATTGCAAGGCCAGAAGGGACCATTGTGATAATCTAGTCTGACCTCCTGGATAAAGTACAACTTATGCTAGAACGGCCCCAAAATAATTCCTTTGGAAGTAGAGCATCTCTTTTACAAAAAACTTCCAGTCTTGATTGAGAAATTGCCAGTGATGGATAATCCACCACGACCCTTGGTCAATCTTTCTAATGGTTAATTACCTTCACTATTAAAAATGTATGCCTTATTTCCGGCCTGACTTTGTTTAGCTTCACCATCACCCATTGGATCGTGTTGTACCTTTCTCTGCTAGACTGAAGGGCCCATTATCAAATATTTGCTCCCCAAGTAGGTGCCTAGCGTCTCATCAGGAAGAGAGGGTTCCCCAGGAAAGCCTGTGAAGGGACCACATCTAGACAGTCCCTTTCAGCAGGATCTGCACATATTATTCAGAGGGTAGCTGGCCCCGGATGTTTTGGGCAATGTGTAGAAATTCTATCCAGGTTATTGAACTACATGAAATATCTACAAGAGAAGAGGGATCCATCCAATGAGCACAGAAAGAATTCAAACGTCTGCGATGCATATGTGGCCTCCATGATCTGAGTGCCTCAATTTTTAATGTATTTATCCTCAGCACCCCTAGGAGTAGTGCTAGCATCCCCGTTTTGCTGATGGGGAATTAAAGACACAGAGAGAATAAGGGGCTTGCCAAAAGTCACCCAGGAATTCTGTGGAAGAGCAGGGAATCTACTTCAAGGGAAGCTAAGAAGGGACAATACACAATAATTTAGTCTCCAAAGGCTTTTCCAAACCACTTCCTCTCTCTTCTCTTAGATACCAAATGAAAATCCGTGTTCTCATAGTTAAGCACACCACCACTTTCTGGCGCGCTCAAAAGTTTCTTGGCTGCGTTTGTGGTCAGACAAGCGCAAACGCCTTTCTGCATGTTCACACATCTGAATTCTGGAGGCACAGAGCCAACGCTACGTGGGTGTAGCTGACGAACAGCAGCTAAGGCCGACAACTACCCAAAGTTGCAAACGGCCACGAAGATCATTCCAGCTGGCAAGGCGATTTACAGGATGGTAAAAATCTGAAACTGCGCTTCCCCAGAATAACTTTGCAGACGGTGCTCCAGATGCCTATGTGTGCATGCATGCAAATTTAGCACTAGAAACTGGTTGCAGTTTAGCGTCAGATTGACAGCCCTGGAGACCGGAGCCTTCTGGTTATCTCAGAGAATAAGTACAGCATGGACAACCTTCCCCACCCTGCCTCTATTCTTACCTTGGATAGATCGACACTGCAATCAGAGATATCACTGCAGCACATGTCAACATACTCAAGCTAACTTTGATCTAGCTAACTTGGGTATCAATAGCCGTGAAGCTACAATAGCATGCGTTAGGGCTAGTCACCCAAGTTATGTACCCAGGATCCTGGATGGGCTTGTACAACTCATGCTGCCGTGGCTTCCTTGCTATTGGTACCTGAGTTAGCTAGAGCCAAGCTAGCTCGGGTATGTCTACATGTGCTGCAGTGAACATAAGAACGGCCATACTGGGTCAGACCAAAGGTCCATCTTGCCCAGTATCCTGTCTTCCAACAGTGGCCAATGCCAGGTGCCCCAGAGGGAATGAACAGGGAATCATCACCCCCGGCCCCCATTCCCAGCTTCTGGCAAACAGAGGCTAGGGACACCATCCTTGCCCATCCTGGCTAATAGCTATTGATGGACCTAGCCTCCATGAACTTAGCTAGTTCTTTTTTGAACCCTGTTATAGTCTTGGCCTTCACAACATCCTCTGGCAAGGAGTTCCACAGGTTGACTGTGTGTTGTGTGAAGAAATATTCCTTTTGTTTGTTTTAAACCTGCTGCCTCTTAACACCTCCGATTGCAGTGTAGACAGACCACTGGAATGGAAGGATAATTCATCTAAGGTACATGCTCCCTACTGAGACTACCAGCTGGGAAAAACTGTTGTGACCAGTAGGTCGCATTCAATGAGACTCAGATACTATAGAAAGATGGAGGCCAGTTAGGGCTGCTCACATGAGAGGATTGATAGGATGAGGCTCAAAGTAGCTAATCAGAGCTAAGCCATAATTTCTACTGCTGTAGTACCTAGAGAGGCCTTTAACAGGTCAGAGCCCCAGAACGCTGAGCACCATAGAAACTTCTTCTAAGACAGTTGTCCACTGGAAACCAGCTGGAGATCACCCCTAACTGATTTCCACCCAGGCCACCACCAGCCATCAAATGTCACTCAACCTAAGGGGGAGATTCAACATCAATGACACGGAGGTGAAAGATTCAGCTAAGGATTTCTGTGCTTTGGTCAAAGGGAGATATGGTGCTGGTCTGTCCTGACAAGGACAGCTTGGTTAATCCTATGCCAGAGTGAAACAGGCAAAAATCCTCTGCTTTCAGAGATGCTGCACTTAAAAAGGGAGAAATACCAAGACTAGAGGAACTAGCAGAGGCCAGCTCTGTTTCTACCCACTTCCTGAGCCCAGCCCCCATCTCTTCCTGATACAGTTCATAAAAAGAGAGTTTAGGCTAGCTAGCATTTCTGGAGTTCACTCCACTTGCCAGCCCTCCCTCCGCCCTGTTCTGGGCTTGCTCTCCTTCCAAAGGAACTGCCCTCAGCCACGCAGTACTTGTGGGCAACTGCCACTCGGCATCATCATCTGTTGCAGACACTTTGAGTGACAAGGTGATGGTTTGGGGGAAGGTTTGGAGGGAAACAATGCAACTCACCTCCTCAGAGACCTTTGGAGATAGGTCGAATGAAGCCCCCCTCTAGTAACGGTAGGTAGCACTCCATGGAAGTTAAGCCAGGTACACAGACACGGAGTTAATTCTCTCTCTCTCTCTCTCTCTCTCATTATTTTTGTTACAAAGAGCTCCAGTCAACATAGAGTTAAGCTCACTGAGAGCAGGACATCACTCTTGCTATCATCAAAGCAGCTGTCTCTGCGCATCATTTTTTCATAATACAGTTGAATTACAAATTCCGCAACGATTGCAAAAGCACTGGGAATTAGACACACACACACACACACACAGGCTAGTGCTCAGAACACGCCTCCCACTCACTCACTTTGTTTCATAGCATGATTTCTCAGCTCCCGAAGCAGCTGGACAACTGAAAGGGGATGCTACGTTCTGAGCTTTCCTTGCAAAGGCACAAAGCAGTAACAAATGAATGAAGCGTACCTTCTCTTGGGCTCGGCTAAATCGCTTTTGGACCTGCTTTGCAAACTGCCCAGCTCCTCCTGTCTTGCCATCTGCCATGGCTGCAGCTCACGATGCAGTTTCTGTTTTCAGTATGAACTTGTGGTTTTAAAGTTTTCTGGGGGAGGAAGTAAACAGACCGTCAGTTGCCACCATGCTCAGCATCCGCTTAAAAATCAGATCAGGGAGTGTTTAATTTCCATTGCTGAATACTGAGCAGCCACTGTCTGGTCTGCCCAAGGATCGAAGGTTCTGTATGTTTGGCTGGTTGGATTTGGGTGGGTGTGATGCTTGGCTAGAAAGGGTTAAACATCCTGCAAAATAAGTAACCCACAGAAGACATGTGGGGAGATAATTTTTGTGTATTTACATATGTCTGAGTGGACAATGTAATCAACAGTCCCTGTCTATGCTGTATTCTGATAATTCAGAGGTCAAAAGAACATCCTATCATGTAAATGAATTGTAAACACGGGACATCTCAGTATTCATCTCTCTTTGAAATGTACTGTGAATGGTGGACAAACAAGCAAATGGCTTTATGTTAATTCGTATAGCTAAGTACCAGTGATGGACCTCCTTCAAAGTCATCCTAATTACCTTTCCTTCGCCGAGGAATTCCAACTTGTCAAAATACATGAAATTATATAAAAGATCCTTGGGTCCTATAACAAAGTGGGTGGTTCTCTTGGTTTTTTCAATAGGTTGCATGCAGTGGGGGTGGGACTCAGTTTCCCTGGGCGTTACTGGTTTAACGAGATGATGGGAGAGGGAGTTTGTTGTTACAGAGGACCAGTGACTGAACTTGGGACCCCAGCCAATGGCCTGGAGAATTGATACCCCAGTGACTGGTGACCCAGCTCGGGAGTCACAGCAGGTTCTGGCCAGTGGGAGGACAATGGGCTGCGAAGAGAGGACCCCGGTGACCTGACCAGCCGGTTCCAGCCAGAGGAGGACAAAGGTCGGCTGAGAGGAGAAGAGGCCCAGGTGACTCTGTTTACCTGGATAGAGGCGAGGGGTGATATCGTCTGCCCAGCTGGAAAGCGCAGGGTCTCTGGCTGGAGAGAGGAAGCAGGCAGAGCCCACCTGGATGCAGGAGAGACTTAGATGTACTGTGCTGAGGGAGGTCAGGCCCAAGAGTTTCCTATGCTGTGTTCACTCAATAAACCCTGCTGTTTTCTGCTGGCTGAGAGTCACTCCAGTCTAGAGAAAAGGGTTGCATTATTCCCTCTGGGAGTGGAGGCCTCGGGGGTCTGGAGCGAGTGGACTCTCCCTGAGGCGTGCTAAGGCTCAGAGAGGTGCAGTTCCAGGAGGTGGAGGGGCTTAACCCTCAAGAGAGAGTGAACCCCCGAGAAGGGCTGTCCCACTGAAGGGGGTTCCCTCCAGGGACCACCCAGGCCAAGAGCGGACACGACCTGTGAGTCCGTGACAGGTCCTGATTCTGTCATCTCAGATCTGCTTAGACTTCATTAGGGGAAGTTTGAGTCACAAGACTGAGGTCCCAGTTATGCTGGTATGCCCTGAATATGAGATTTGGACATTGGACTATGACCTATGAACTGAATTCTAAAGGAACTCTTTGCAACTACAAAGCTCACCATCTTTGCTATGAATCTGCACCTCAATTAATTGAGCTCATGTGTGGATGTATATTGACCTTTTAACCATACTCTCTCTCTCTCTCTCTCTGTTTTTTAATACATTTAAGTTTAGTTACTAAGAATTGGCTGCAGTGTGTATTTGGCTAAGATCTGAAACATGCATTAACCTGGGAGGTAATGTGTCTGATCCTTTGGGATTGGTAGACCCTTTTCTTTTGTATGATGAAATAAGATTTACAGAAATGTTCATCATATTTGATGTGGGTACCTGGATGGAGGCCTGAGGCTGGATCACTTTAAGGGAACTGTGTTGTTTGGACTTCTGAGCAACCAGTAAGGTAATAAAGAAGCTGTTTCATGCTGGCTTGGTAAATCTAAGTACTGGAATATCCACCAGCTTTATGGGAATTGTCTGCCCCATTCTTTGCAGTTCCCCCTAATTAATTGACCACAGCTGGCTCCCCACTAGGACCCCGGTCACAGTGGCATAGTCGTGCTTGGATATACATTACCACAGGTTAATTAGGTTTTTGGATCAGAACCACACGTTTGTCAAAATATTATTTTGATATTGGATAGTTTAAGGGTTAAAAATCAGTTACAGTGAGTGACCCATGATCAAGATCCTGACAGAAAAAGCCTGGAAGAATTGTACTCACAGAGGGGGTTGTCTTAAGAAAAAGATCCCAGAGCAGGAACTGAGAAATCTGTTAATTGCCAGTGATAAGGAAGCAGACCCAGTGAAAATGCTTGCAGTGAGAAACCAGAAATGAGGAAAAAATTGCTTATATGGAAGGAGAACCTGCTGAAAGAGAACACCAGTGTTTTGAACATGAACAAAGAATGACATATATTTGATTTCAGGAACTGGAAGCTAAGGCAAAAGTGGACAGACTTAAGCACCAACTGAAGAGAATAAAGGAACAACAGGAACTGTATCATTCTGGAAAGCCAGCTCCTCTCAACAGCAAAGCTGGGGATAGAATCTATCCAGTTTGTAAGAATGTTCGTACTTTGTTTGACTCTAAGCAGTTGTCTGTGTGTAACCAAATTTACTCAACACTGCCACCTTTTATGTAAATGCTTTTACTGTGAGCTCACGTGAAGGTAACCCCATACCTTGTGCAGAGAATGTAAAAGTCAATGGAAAAAGCTGTTTAGAGCAAATTACAGCTTCTAACATCACTCCTGTTAGAACAGATTTTGTCAAAGAGGAAGATTATTTACCAGATAAGAGTGCGTATATTGTAATCCTCTATGAGTTTACTGTAAGTGTGCCTTGAGCCAGAATCCATCTCGAATGGAATGGTGTTAAACATGAAGTTATAGCTGGTGTAAGGAAGTTATTGCCTAAGGATCTTTTGACTGGGGATGAGATTAAAGCTTTGTTCAGTCAGGTTAACATAAATCAGTCACAGGAAAGAAATATTCCTGAACCTATATCTACTGGGGCAAGGATTTGCCTATGGAGGGTTTCTCCAAATGTTTGTCTGTGCAAAGAAGCAGTGCAAACGTGGAAGAAATTTCTGAGTGTCTGTCTGGTATCTCAGAAGTGAATCTGGCTTTAGATAAGGCTCAGGAAGACGTTTCTCTAGAGCAAATTAAAATTGGTGATCAGGTTAAAGCCCTAACTGAGGAAGGAAAGGGTACATTCTTGGTAAGTGATGGATTGTTGGCAAGGTTAGTGGAACATGAGTATCCCTATACCTTACCTGTTAGCACTGTGGAGAATTGTGACAGTGAAGGAAACGGTCCTGTGTCTGTCAGGGGTAATGACTTGCCTATGAAGGGAGCTACCCTAATCTCCAAGCAATTGTCTGTGAACAGCCATGTGTGCTGGGACAAAGGAAAGGATATCCCAAGGTATTTTGTCTGTTAAAGGGGAATGTTTCTCCATCTCTTTTCTGTTTGTAGAGCAGACAGAAAAAGCTTGTCAGCCTATGATGGTTGAAAATTTATCTGTTAACCCAGGGCTGATTCTGGATACAACTAAAGCCCAGGAAGGAAGTGGTCCCGAATTTGTGTCTGCTAGGGAAGATGACATTGCAACTAGGTTGCATCCAATTGATGTCATAAATAGTTCCCAGAGACCAAGTGATTCTGGTGCTTCTATTTTGCCTGTTGCTGGGTAAAGATATGACAATCTTGCCTGATCACAGTGATATCATAGCCAGGGCACAAGAAAAACATGAAGGTGATTTGACTATGTTACCCACTGACAGCATGGAAACTTGTAACAGGAAGAGAATACTTCTAATCTTTTGACTACGAAGTCGAGCAGTTTACCTGAAAGGGGGTTTTGTGAAAATCCTACTGATGGGTCAGAAGTCATTCTGGATTTAAGTGAAACCCAGAAGTCGTCTGTTGTTGCTCAGGAAAATGTTCCTTTAGAGCAAGCCCTAGGTGAAAAGGATAAGGGCAGAATTTCTGTGAAAAATGAGTTGTTACTTAGAAAGATTCATGAAGAGGAAAATCTTCAGGGTAGATTTTGCAACTGATGGGTTTGGAAGTGATTTGATTGAGTTAACGCAGGGTGAATCACTGTATAGAGAAAGCAACAGTTTGTTCGGGAGACTTGTTCCCGTTTCTAACTGCCAGAGTCTTTCTGAGGTATATAGATCCAGGGCCAATCAGAGGGGGGGCCAGGAGGGCCATTTGACCTGGGCCTCAAGCTCAAAGGGGGCCTCAAATTTAGACACTTGTTCATTTTTTGGCATTTGATAAGTTTCGCAACTTGTTTTTATGCCCATCTTTACCGGACCAAAATGTGACACACACACAGCCCAGAGCTGCAAATTTAAGCAAATAAGAGATGTGATTTGGTAAAAGACAATTTTGTTAACTGATATAGATTGTGTCATATTAAAGAATTAAAAATGTTCATAAATATTAATTAAAATATATCGGTTCTGGTGGCACAAGGTTAGACCGTGATGAACGTGTCCTCTCAGATCAGCTGATTATATAAACAAACCACTACTAGTGGCTGGTGCTGGATCAAGTGAGTGTTGAAAGGTAGAGAATTGTTACATTTTAGCGTCCTTATAGTTTTACATCTAGTTGACTAAGGAATTATTTGTGTGTGAGAATACTCATTATTATTTTCATATAGTAGCTAAGAGAGGTGACTGGTTGGTTGGTTGAGCCCTGGGCTTGGTAGCCATCATCATAGGCTTTTGAAGTCTATAGGCCCAGCTTCAAGGTAAAAATTTGTGAGGACAATCTTGAACAGTGAGTTTCGGAGGGACACGTGTTTTAAATTTTTGGACATTATCCCTGTGTCTGTGTTTACTATAATTAATATATATATATGTCATCCTTTTGTCTTCAGCTCAGCCTGTTATATTATACCTTGTGTGCTTGAGTTTTGATTCAGTGAGAAGGATAATAACCTGTTTCATTTTGTGTTCTTAATTAGTATTCCTTCGTTTTAAGTCTTTTCAGCTTTTGTGTACCATTCAGCATTTGTGTACATTTACGGTAGAAGATTCAAGTGTAGATAAGCTACTTATTTACAGAAGAATATTTCAAGTGTGGATAGGTTACAGATTGACCAGATAGATCACTATGAAGAGGAGATTTGAAAGTGGTGCAAGAAAGAGACGGCAAAAACAAATGAGTGAAGCAGCTGCTAAGAGCTCAAAGCCAATACCTTCATTTCTCAAACCATTGGAAAACACTGCTTACCCAACAAACAATGCTACAGATAATGAAAACTCCGCAACTGCAAAAGGTGATATTTCAATGCCAATACCTGAACACGAGGACAATAGTCAAGAAGGAGATGTGCCAACAGTAACAGATGCAGCAGAAGATCCCGTGTACGATCAAGAAACTCAACAGCTACAGGAAGATGTAGATATTACGCAGCAAGAGCAATTCATGAGTACTACAGGTTTGACTGGGACTGACATTGGAAGTATTGACAAGAGCAATGCTGCCCACATGCAATCTTTTCTTCAAATTAGTTGTTTTGAAATTCCAGGTAACATTCCACGAGATGCTGATAATCATGCTTTCCCTACTCTTCTGCTGACAAAAACTCTTCCAAACGGTGAGACCTGCACAAGAGACTGGTTATGCTGGAGTATGGAAAAACAATCTTTGTACTGTGCACCCTGCTTCATTTTGAACAAAAGTGCTGCAAATGCATGAGTTCTCTCTGATCCATCAGGATGGAGCATCAACAGAGGTTGGAGGAAGTTGAAAGACCGAATACCATCACATGAGAGTTCAACGTTGCACAAAGAAAACTATGTTGCATGGAAATCAGCCAGTAGGGCAGCATCAGCTGAAAGTTCAGTTGAGAATTTACTCCTGACTGAACTCTCTGCAGAAACTAATAACTGGAAAAAAACTTCTTGAGCGCATCCTCAATGTCATCCTTTTTCTTTCTGAGTGGGGATTGACTTTCTTTGGTTCCAGTCAATGTATTTGTGATCATGCAAATGGAAACTTTTTAGGCATAGTTGAGCTCCTCAGCAAATATGACCCACTTTTATCAGAGCATGTTAAACATGTTAGAGAATCGCAAGAGAGTCAAAAGCGCATGCAAGTCCATTATCTCTCCACACGCAGACAAGACAAGTTTATTGAGCTATGTGGGTCATTCGTACAAACAACGATTCTTGAGACTCAAAATGCCAAGTATTTTTCAATCATTGTGGATGCCACTCCAGATTGTTCTCACAAGGAACAGACTACTATGGTTATTCGATACATTAAGATTGTAGACAGCTCAAAATTTTCAATTGAAGAAAGGTTTATTTTGTTTGATAGTTTCACAAGAAAAACTGGAAAAGAAATTGCTGCTCGAGTACTAGCAATTCTAGAAGGTTTTAAGTTAGATTTTCAAGTCTGCATTGGTCAAGCCTATGACAAGGGATCCAGTGTGGCTGGGATATACAAAGGTGGACGAGCAGTTCTGCTTGAGCATAATTCAAACTGTATTTTCTCCAGCTGTGGAAACCACACACTAAACCTTGTAGGTGTTGACTGTGCTGAATCATGCAAGGAGGCAATTACTTACTTTGGAACTGTTCAGCAAACATACAATCTCTTCAGTAGCAGTCCACAGAGGTGGGAAAATTCTGAAGCAATATCTTCCTGTTTCACTGCATGGGATGTCCAAAACTAGATGGTCTGCACGGATTGACGGTGTTCAGCCAGTTGCGCAGCATTTGAATTAAGTGAAAAAGGGTTTAAATGAGCTTGAATCTCTCAATCTCACTGCACAGGCTTGATTGGAACTTCAGTCTGTTCGGAAGCACATGTCCAAATTTGAATGCATTCTGATGTCATCTTTGTGGATGAAGCTACTTACAATGATCCATCAAACTAATCTAGTAATTGAAGCACACAATGCTACACTTGATGTTGAGAGGGATAACACTGAAAGTCTTATCAATGACATTCAACGGATTCGTGAACAATGGGATGCAATCCCAACTGAGTCCAAATTAGTAGCACAGAATATTGGCATTTCATCTGAGCTCTCCACCAATTGCAACTTACTTACGGAATCTGATGCCGAGCAACGTTATAGGGTCAATGTCTTCCTTGTCGTCACTGACTCTATTCAATCAGGTCTCACACGTCGATTTGAGTCACTGAGACTAATTTATACTAATTTATTCCTTGGCAGCTCAACAGACTGAGTAATCAAGATGTGCAGCTGAACAATTTCAGCAACAGTACAACAAAGAAATCTCAAAAGAGCTCAGTAACGAGGTCATCTTCCTCAAACGAATATATTCCACAAACTTTAAATTGGATTGCAAGCCAAAGGGATTGCTTCAAGAAATACTCAAACTTGGACTCTCTGGGGTGTTTCCTAATATCACAATTGCATTGCGTATTTTTGTCAGTTTGTCTGCATCAGCGGCTCCAGGTGAATGCACCTCCAACGTGTTGAAGAAGGTAAAGAACTATCGTCATTCAGCTATGGGACAAGAGCGTTTGAACGGGCTCGCCATGCTTAATATCAACTGTGACGCTGTATGAAAGATCCATAAACCTGGAAATCCTGGGCGCCCCATCATCTCAGGCATTGGCACCCTGACAGCAGGATTGTCTGGCTATGTAGACTCCCTCCTCAGGCCCTACGCTACCAGCACTCCCAGCTACCTTCGAGACACCACTGACTTCCTGAGGAAACTACAATCCATCGGTGATCTTCCTCATAACACCATCCTGGCCATTATGGATGTAGAAGCCCTCTACACCAACATTCCACACAAACATGGACTACAAGCCGTCAAGAACACTATCCCCGATAATGTCACGGCTAACCTGGTGGCTGAACTTTGTGACTTTGTCCTTACCCATAACTATTTTACATTTGGGGACAATGTATACCTTCAGATCAGCGGCACTGCTATGGGTACCCGCATGGCCCCACAGTATGCCAACATTTTTATGGCTGATTTAGAACAACGCTTCCTCAGCTCTCGTCCCCTAACGCCCCTACTCTACTTGCACTATATTGATGACATCTTCATCATCTGGACCCATGGAAAAGAAGCCCTTGAGGAATTCCACCATGATTTCAACAATTTCCATCCCACCATCAACCTCAGCCTGGTCCAGTCCACACAAGAGATCCACTTCCTGGACACATAAACACCACCCTATACCGGAAACCTACTGACCGCTATTCCTACCTACATGCCTCCAGCTTTCACCCTGACCACACCACACGATCCATCGTCTACAGCCAAGCTCTGCGATACAACCGCATTTGCTCCAACCCCTCAGACAGAGGCAAACACCTACAAGATCTCTATCAAGCATTCTTACAACTACAGTACCCACCTGTGGAAGTGAAGAAACAGATTGATAGAGCGAGAAGAGTTCCCAGAAGTCACCTAGTACAGGACAGGCCTAACAAAGAAAATAACAGAACGCCACTAGCCGTCACCTTCAGCCCCCAGCTAAAACCCCTCCAACGCATTATTAAGGATCTACAACCTATCCTGAAGGACGACCCATCACTCTCACAGATCTTGGGAGACAGGCCAGTCCTTGCCTACAGACAGCCCCCCAACCTGAAGCAAATACTCACCAACAACCACATACCACACAACAGAACCACTAACCCAGGAACCTATCCTTGCAACAAAGCCCGTTGCCAACTGTGCCCACATATCTATTCAGGGGACACCATCACAGGGACTAATAACATCAGCCACACTATCAGAGGCTCGTTCACCTGCACATCCACCAATGTGATATATGCCATCATGTGCCAGCAATGCCCCTCTGCCATGTACATTGGTCAAACTGGACAGTCTCTACGTAAAAGAATAAATGGACACAAATCAGATGTCAAGAATTATAACATTCATAAACCAGTCGGAGAACACTTCAATCTCTCTGGTCACGCAATCACAGACATGAAGGTCGCTATCTTACATCAAAAAAACTTCAAATCCAGACTCCAGCGAGAAACTGCTGAATTGGAATTCATTTGCAAATTGGATACTATTAATTTAGGCTTAAATAGAGACTGGGAGTGGCTAAGTCATTATGCAAGGTAGCCTATTTCCCCTTGTTTTTTCCAACCCCCCCCCCCCCCCCGCAGACGTTCTGGTTAAACTTGGATTTATGCTGGAAATGGCCCACCTTGATTGTCATGCACATTGTGGGGAGAGTGGTCAGTTTGGATGAGCTATTGCTAGCAGGAGAGTGAGTTTGTGTGTGTGTTGGGGGTGGTGGTGGTGGTGAGAAAACCTGGATTTGTGCTGGAAATGGCCCACCTTGATTATCATGCACATTATAGGGAGAGTGGTTACTTTGGATGAGCTATTACGAGCAGGAGAGTGAGTTTGTGTGTGCATAGGGTTGGGGGGGTGAGAAAATCTGGATTTGTGCTGGAAATGGCCCACCTTGATTTTCATGCACGTTGTAAGGAGAGTGGTCACTTTGGATAGGCTATTACCAGCAGGAGAGAGAGTTTGTGTGTGTGGTTTTTGGAGGGGGGTGAGGGGGTGAGAGAACCTGGATTTGTGCAGGAAATGGCCCACCTTGATTATCATACACATTGTGAAGAGAGTGGTCACTTTGGATGGGCTATTACCAGCAGGAGAGTGAGTTTGTGTGTGTGTGTGTGGGGGGGGGGGGGGCGGAGGGTGAGAAAACCTGGATTTGTGCTGGAAATGGCCCAACTTGATGATCACTTTAAATAAGCTATTACCAGCAGGAGAGTGGGGTGGGAGGAGGTATTGTTTCATGGTCTTTGTGTGTATATAATGTCTTCTGCAGTTTCCACAGTATGCATCCGATGAAGTGAGCTGTAGCTCACGAAAGCTCATGCTCAAATAAATTGGTTAGTCTCTAAGGTGCCACAAGTACTCCTTTTCTTTTTGCATGAAAGCTAGATTTTTTTCCTCAATAATTAGTGCATTTGCACAGAAAAAGGCTAGAAAAGCATTTGTTAAATAAAAAAAAAATATTCAAATTATGTCTCACTCTTTTTTTGGTGCCTTATTTTGTTTTCATGTGTCGTCATTTATTTTTATTTTTATTATGGCTAGGGACCTCAAAAGCTGGAAGTGGCCCGGGCCTCTCTGGACCTCTGGGAGGGCCTGTGTAGATCCACTGACTCTGCTTTAGAAAGACCCAGTGTGGATAGCTTTGAAAAGGTTTCAAATGAAATAAAAACGATTAGGGAATTTAAACAGCCCTATAAGCTTAACCAGCTTGTTGGGGAGACGATGTTATTGGAACATTAGTGTCTCCATGTTGATTCTTTAAGTAAGCAGTCTGTGACTCAGGAACTGAGGAGAGATTGGGTTACTGGGTTACAAGGATGCAGGGGAGAGCAGGCAAACTCTCATCTCTAGATATTTTGGATCTGTCTTGTCGTCTCTTAGTGGACTTGACATTTGATTCCATGTGGAAGCAGAGGTTGGTAAGGGAAGGACAAAAGAACCTTGAGTCTAACATGCTTGTGAAAATGGATGGAATCTCTTTAAGGCAGAGTCCAGCCTTCAAATTGGTAAAGCTTGAGGATCTGAAAACTAGTAAACAAGCTAGTGTCTGTGTTGATGCAAATTACCTGACTGACTGGGGGGAGAAATACTTGCCTGTAGCTGTAACAAAAAGGACACACCGAGCCAGCCAATGAATTCTGTTAAGCAAGAGAGTTCGGATTTTGACCCTACTGGACAGGGAGGAAGGAAAGGATTAAACCTTGCAAATAAAAGCCACAGGTTAACCCTAAAATACCAAAACCGCAAGGAATTGGTTAAACTGAAAGCCTATGTTAAGGAAGACTCTGAGATCAAGAAAAAGCTACAAAGATTCAAAAGGGACGTTGAACAAGTTGACCTAAAGACTGATTTGTCTAAACCAAAGGCTTGGTGTGACAAAAACAATTGTAAATGTACACTTGTGATAGAACTGATGTTATTGCTAATGATTGTAACTAACTTGTTGCTGATACCAAGAACTGTAAAAATGTACAATGTGCAGGGTTTTTTGGAAACATGTTAGGGGGTGATACATAAGAAATCATCATGGTGTAAAAGCCTTCATGGTTAGACTGTTTCATTAAATGATAACACACACTATATGAAAAGGCCTGGTGATACGGATATTTCTCAGTTAGTGCCTGTATCTAATCTTGAAACTATACACAGCAGAAAAACCACTGCAAGCTTGAACTGCTGTGCACAAAGGGAAACTGAGGTACAACACCTCACAGCCTTCATGGCTGAATGCCAGAATAAGTGCTCTTTAAAAAACACCAGTAGCTATGTTAAGTTAACACATAGTGATTCCAGGGTTTGGTCTAAAGTGTTTCACAAAGTATGCGCTAAGTTTTTGGCTGGGGCCAAAGCATGCATCAATAATTTGGCCTTAAAAAAAATTAAATGGGAACACAGCTCATATCAACATTGGAAGGTCCTTAAGGTGTATCCAGGAGCTCTAATTTCGCCCTTCCACACCAGTCTCATGTTGGGGGTATGATGCTTGGCTAGAAAGGGTTAAACATCCCACAAGATAAGTAACCCACAGAAGACATGTGGGGAGATAATGTTTGTGTTTTTGTGTATTTACATATGTCTGAGTAGGGTGGACAATGTAATCAACAGTCCCTGTCTGTGCTGTATTCTGATAATTCAGAGGTCAAAAGAACAGCTTAACATGTAAATGAATTGTAAACACGGGACATCTCAGTATTCATCTCTCTTTGAAATATATTGTGAATGGTGGAGGAACAAGCAAATGGCCTTATGTTAATTCGTATTGCTAAGTAGCAGTGATGGACCTCCTTCAAAGTCATCCTAATTACCTTTTGTTCCCTGAGAAATTCCAACTTGTCAAAAGACATGACATTGTATAAAGGAGCCTCGAGTCCTGATTCTGTCATCTCAGATCCGCTTAGACTTCATTAGGGGAAGTTTGAGTCACAAGACCGAGGTCCCAGTTATGCTGGTATGCCCTGAATATGAGATTTGGACATTGGACTGTGACCTATGAACTGAATTCTAAAGGTACTCTTTGCAACTATGAAGCGCACCATCTCTGCTATGAATCTGCACCTCAATGAATTGAACTTATGTCTGTCTGTATATTGATCTTTTAACCATATTCTCTCTCTCTTGTTTTTTAATACATTTTAGTTTATAAGAATTGGCTGTAGCGTGTATTTGGGTAAGATCTGAAACATTCATTAACATGGGAGGTAATGTGTCTGATCCTTTGGGATTGGTAGACCCTTTTCTTTTGTATGATGAAATAAGATTTACAGAAGTGTTCATCATATTTGATGTGGGTACCTGGATGGAGGCCTGAGGCTGGATCACTTTAAAGGAACTGTGTTGTTTGGACTTCTGAGCAACCAGTAAGGTAATAAAGAAGCTGTTTCATGCTTCATGTTTCATTTCATTCTTTGCAGTTCGCCCTAATTGATTGACCACAGCTGGCTCCCCACTAGGGCCCCGGTCACAGTGGGCATTAAATTAAAGACTATAAAATGTTACCCCTGAATGAAGTTGTTTGGGTTAGATGTACTGAAGGTGGTGGGTGAAATAGTCACTAAAATGCCTGGGGGAAAAGACTTTGTTAAAAGGACAGTGAAGGCCTAAGGTGAGCTCCAATTTCCAAATTTTCATGAGGTTCTATTGTTCCCGTCACGTATGAAGTCCTACATGAACCGTGTACATTTCAAAGCCTGGTAGGTTTTGTTATCGGCATGGCTCATGTGACTTTTTAGGGTTGGTTTTCCCTCTTACAGGCCACATCTTCTATGGGTGTAAATTGGCATAACTCCATCACTCCATTGGTGCTCGGGCGATTCACACCAGCTGGGAATCCAGCCTCGTATCTGTATGACTGTACTGACCCTTGGGAAAAATAATTTTCTGAAAATTCCTTCCCTAGTTGTATTATCGTAGTGCCTGGGAGCCGCAGTCGCAGACCTGGACCTCACTGTGTGACGTGCTTCATGAAGAGAACAAAAACAGTCCCTGCCCCAAAGAGTTTGCCATTGAAGTAATCTCTTTCCCTCTTTTTTCCCCCCATCCCAGCACCTCTCCTTGCTTTTTGACAGCTATTGCAGAGTGAACCATCCACAGAGATGCTCAGAACTTTCTTGTGAGAGGTGGCAGCTCATTCAAAATCTGTGCCTCTCCGTGAGTCGTTTAGTCTCTTCCCGTGTGTGTTCGTTTCCTTCAACTTGTGCACATTCCATCTACCATTGCGCTGTCCAATTGCCAGGTTTTAAACAGGAACACAGGAAATGCCAAGTTAGATCATACCCAACGGTCCAGCTCAGGCCAATACCAGACACTTCAGAATTCGGTGCTAGAATATTTATAAATGGACAGTTACGGAATAATCTGCCCAGGTAGGAGAAGTCTTTCTAACCCCGGACTGTTATTGGCTAATTTATGCCCTGAAGCATGTGGGTTTATAACCTTACATTCCAGCCCATTTAATGTAATGAGAGATATTTGCTTTACTCATACATCTCACACCACCACCTAGCTCTAAGATAGCTCTTTTCATCCACAGATCTCAGAGTACTTCACAAAGGAGGTCAGCACTGGTATCCTGATTGCACAGAGCAGGGGCGATGGAAGCTCCCACAATGTGGAGGGGGCCACAAGCACCTGAACTGTGGCCCCGCCTCCCCTTCCCTCCCCGAGGCCCCGCCCCCTGCTCGCTCCTCTCCACTGCCTCCCTCCCATCGCTCTCCCTTACAGCCAGTAAAAAGTGGGAGGGCATAGCTCTCCCACTTTTAAAAGTGATGGGGCCATGGACCCCTAGCCACCCCTGTTCCAGCACACAGCGCGGGACACAGAGTTACAGAGAGGGGAAGTGACTTGCCCAAGCAGGCCAGTGACAAAGCCAGGAATAGACCCCAGGTCTCCTGAGTTCTAATTCTGTGCACGATTCTCTAAGATAAATGGGAGCTGAGCCCCTCTGGCCCCCATAATAACTTCATCCTCCTACTCCAACCCCCATTTTAAAGTCTTATGGATTCCATATTACAGCAAATGATAACCAAGCCTGGGCGGATATAGAAGGGAGTTAGGCAGGAAGGATTCCTGACCTGGGATTCTTTCACACCCCTCCCTATTATCTTTATGGAAGAAGTGAGGAAATCTTGGGAGCTTCCTGGCTCCTTCAAAGCTTTTACATTCTGGAGGAAGTTGGCCGGCACTTTCCAGCTATGCCTGTAAGGTGGATTTTTCTGCAAGATCTTGAGGCTCAATGCTCAGGGATCTTTCCTGGTAGTTACTGTAGCAGTGAGCTGCTTGGAAAGGCCTCAAGACTAGAGCTGGGCTGGTAACTGATTTTGGGTGGCAGTTCCAAAAACGTAAATTTGGTTCAGGTCAAGCTGAAATCAGATTTTGTTTTGGTTTTTTTTGAATTTTTGGTAAATTGAACGAGTCTGTTTCAGGTCTGTTCCAGAGCAGGAATTTGAACCTGGTTCTCCTCCATCCTAGGTGAGCATCCTAACCACTGGGCTGAAGGTTACAGGGGGGAAGAGAGAAAGAAAGTTACCTCTGTCACCCATCATTCCTCCTCTTTCCCCTGTTTTTGTGAATGGTCAAAACAGCGTGTGTCAAATTTATGGAGCTCGGTTCCTGCCCTTCTCCCAACAAGCTGTTCCTTGAGGCTGGAGGTGCTTTGATACTTCAGTTAACGGGAGCCATAGAAGTAGCTATGATAGATGATTTGATTGATTTCCATGGTGCGGGAAAGCCCTCGTAAATCGCTACACAAAAGGACTTCTCATTATCACTGTAGAACGTCATTAATGCTTCAAATCAAACCGCTCCAGGGAGCGGGGACCGTTCAAAGGAGGCATCACTGCCACAACACAAACCAACACACTACACTAATCTTTGCCATAATGTTGGTGTCAGGTACAGGAGGGGAAAACGTTCCATCATGCATGTCCAAAGGAACCCTCACTGGGGACTGGAGAAGAAAGGGACTTTGTATGTGGTTTCATCACTACTGAACAGAGAAGAGAGTAATTTTAACATAGGTTTATTGGCACTAGAGTTACAGGTACAATGCTACAGAGCAAATGGGATAATTGAGCAGATGGGCAGTAGAGAAGATGAAGACGGACAGCGTGAGAGTGTATTCCGATTAGGAAAAGGGATTGTTCTTTGACCTTGAGTCCATCCTCTCAGCCTGTTCAGCTAGTTATCTGAAAGGAGGAAAAAAAAATTCACATCAGGCTGTTTCTCAAGAGTTTTCAACAGAGTGGCATCAATTGAAGGCATGGAAGCGTGAATGAAATTTATACATTCTTAAATCTTTAAGCCGGAAAGGCTCCAGGTGGCCAACGCTAAAACTTCAGCTCCTGATAAAAGGTTCCAGCACATACATTCTTATGTGCAGAATTGGGAACTGGCACAGACCGGCTGGAACAGCTGCCAGTAACCTCACTGCCTCTGCAACTTTTCATCTCTTCTGATGGACTTCAAGGCCAGAAAGACCATGAGATCATTTAGTCTGACCTCCTGTATAACACAGGCTTTAGAATCTCACCGTTACCCTGACACTGAGCTCAACTTGTGTTTGGCTAAAGCACATTTACCAGAAAGGCATCCAGTCTTGATCTGAAGGCATCAAGGGATGGAGCATCCGCCACTTCTCTTGGCATTTTATTCCAATGATTTATCACCCTCACAGTTAAAAATGGGCCTTCATCTCACTCAAGTTCTTTTCTCCCTTGCAAATGCTTCCTGCTCAGCTTCCCCTATTACATACTGTATTTTGGGTATGATATATTTCTTTAACGATCAGCTATTTAATTCCATAACTATATTATTTATCTCATAAAGCCTGTGTGATACTTCTGTTAGACACGATCCAAACCATACATTGGAGAGGGTTCAGAGAAGCAAAACTCCCAACTCTAACGGTTCAACGTAGATCCCACGGCTGGAAGTTGAAACTAAACAAATTCAGACCAGAAATAAGGTGTAAATTTATGATGGAGGGTAATTAGCTGTTGGAACAATTTACCAAGGGTCATGGTGGATTCTCCATCATTGACAATTTTTAAATCAAGACTGGATGTTTTCCTAATAGATCTGCCCTAGGAATTATTCTGGGGAGGTTCTATGGCCTGTGTTATCCAGCAGGTCAGACCAGATGAACACAATGGTCCATTTTGATTCACAGATTCCAAGGCCAGAAAGAAGTATTACTCTGGCATTGCATGACCTCAGATTCATAGATTTTTAAGGGACCACTGTGATCATCTCATGCCAGTGGTTTTCAACCTGTGGCCCAATCAGCACAGCGCTCCAGTCCAGAGGACATCTTCAGGGCCATACAGGTAGTATTGGATGCAACTCACAATGGTAAATAGCTTGAAACCACATTCTTGTCGGACCTCCTGCATAACCCAGGCCAGAAAGAATCTCGTTCAGTGATTCTTGCTTCCTAGTTCAAACAGTTGAAACAGAGCATCTCTTTTACACCAAGACATTCAATTTTTGATTTAAAACACTTCATGCAATGAAGAATTCATCACATCCCTTGATGAGCTGTTCTAATGGTGAGTTGCCCTCCCTGTTAAAATATGCATTTTGATTGGTCTAGCTTCGTATTCCAGCCACTGGATTTCGTTATGCCTTTGTCTGCTAGATTAAAGAATCCTCCAGCCTCAGATATGATCTTCCTGTGTAAATATGTCTAGACCGTGATCAAGTTGCTTCCTAACTTTCTCCCTCCCTTGCTGTTTTCCATCAATGCTAGCGGGTGTGTGTGTGTGTGTGTGTAAGAACATCACATGGGGGAGAATTGAGAGAAGACACGGTTAGGATCCCTTCGCATTAAGGTGAGATTATACTCTCATGCAGGGTAATGATCAGATCTGGTAACCAACACCCAGATGGAAACACCTGAACATAAACGATAGCAATTCCGTAGGGATGATAATACTGCAAACTGAATCCCGAGTGGAAGAATGCTGAATGGCAATCAGTCCCACAGAGATCCCCTGAAGCAATGCCCTTAGGAGAATAGCTCTTGGCAAGTTCAGCCTCATAGAAGAGATCGTTTTGGAAAAAAAACACATGCTTACTGTCATCTATCCGCCCGCTCCCATGCTGCAGCCACCATGCATGGGGAGGGTTTCTAGCCACGCTCTTCGGCATGACTGCAGAGGCCGCATTTAAGAGACACGTGTCCTGCAGCTGGCTCAGAACAGCTGATATAATTAGAACCAAACAACTACAAGCAAGAGGCCTTTGTCTGCAGCGGGGTGTTTCCTCAGTGCAGCTTCCCTTCCGTGCAAAGCCAACTTACGCTATTGATCCAGGAAATGTAGGCAGACACCCTGGTGAACACCGAGGGCTTCCGGTAGACGTTACAGCCCGAGGAGGAACCAAAACTGGTCACTCCACAGACGTAGTACTTGCTATTCACCAGGCAGTTCAGAGGGCCTCCAGAATCACCCTGCAGAGCAAAGCCAAAGGGCAACAAAACTTGGCACATATTGCAACGAACAGCAATGTTTGGCTTTCTTAGCACTTTCCAACAGACAACCTCAAAGTGCCTTCAAGACTCCACGTCTCCCCTTCCCCAGTGAAGTAGACTATCTCTGAGTGAGGTGACTGAACAGAATAGCCAGCATTAGAATACAGGCATCCTGACCTGTGGAACTCATTGCCAGGGGATGTTGGGAAGGCCAAAACTGTAACAGGGTTCATAAAAGAACTAGCTAAGTTCATGGAGGATAGATCCATCGATGGCTATTAGCCAAGATAGTCAGGGATGCAACCCCATTGCTCTGGGTGGCCCTAGCCTTTGACTGCCAGAAGCTGGGAGTGGATGACACGGGACGGATTACTCGATTGCCTGTTCTGTTCCTGCTGAAGCATCTGGCATTGGTCACCATTAGAAGGCAGGATAGTGGGCTAGATGGACCCTTGGTCTGACTCAGTATGGCTGCTCTTATGACAACTCCTCCTGGGCCATCCACTGGTCCCTACAACTCCTCTTCCCACAATATATAGGGCAATGTCCGGTGAATTCATTTCCTATCAGCACTTATAAAACCCCCGGGCGAGCGTGGTGTCTCCCTTTGTGCCCGTCCACAGAGGAGACGAGTCTGTTATATCCCCAGCTGTCACACGCTGGCTCTTCAGCGTCTGCTGCAGCACCCTGTCCCTTTAGTTCTGGAGGTTCCCCGTTCAGCTCCCAGAGTGTTGATCAAGGTGGTGGCCAGACTTGCAGCACTGCAGCCGCACATCTACCATTCATAGCCTCGTAAGGGGTTACTGCAAACTAACGCAGCAGCTGGCGAAGCACCAACGGCAGCCTGACTTCCAAAGACAGAAGGTCGAGCTGGAAAGTCAGCACAGGAGAAGAGAATGGAAAAGCGAGCGGGTCACTTGGAAAATCATTTTTTTCAGCCCTAACCCCCTGGGAAGGGGACACAGCCAAGTGAACCTTGTGAGTGTATGATCTCCAGCTTCGACCCACCAACCCAAATAACATACAATACCCAAGCTTAACCCCTACACAGCACCTCCCTTCCAGGAGGTGGAGAGCCCTTCTAAAGGGCTATTCATCTGAAAGTGCTTTGGCAAGGAATTGACTGATGGGCGACACAGAGAGGGGAAATGACCGGACTGAGATCACACAGCAGCTAGGTAGCAGAGCCAGGAACAAAACCCAGGTGCCACCGGACCACAATTCGGAACAATACCCAAGTGTAAACCTTGTATAGAACACCCCCGTCCAAGGAGGCGACAAGAGCGGCTGAGATCCTGGGAATGCTCTTGCTTGGTTCACTCGCTTGGCAGTTACCTGGCACGAAGAGTGCACACCGTCACCTCCAGCACACACCATGGTGTCCTTGACCGTGGAGCCCCAGTAACTGGAACTGGAGCAGATACTGTAGGATACGATGGGAAGCGAAGCTTGCTGCAGGATTTCAGCCAGCTTCCCATTAGCTGCGCAAAATACATCAGAGACCTGGGGTTAGTTTAAAAGGAAAATGGCCCGTTTTTCCCCAGACACCTGGGGTGAAGTTCTGAGCTGCAGGATCAAACACAACCAACTTCGGGATCTAGAATTCCTTTATATTTTCTTACTCGTTGGCCAACTTCTTATCCAATATATGAGCTTTGCTATGCTAATCTCTCCCCTGTTATGGAGTTACGGCCATAAAACTTGGCTGGGAATTTGCTTTCAATACGCTCGAAAGCAAGGGATTGGAGTCAGTCTGGACTGTTACGGGCACGTCTCGGGATCCCCAAATTATAGGTCATTGGCTGGGCCTGATTCTGAGCTCATTTTTATGAGTGTAAATTACAACTTCAACAGAGTTACGCCCAGTGTTAAGATCAGAACGAGGCCCAGCAGTTCGTAAATTTGTTTTAGTCTAGAGCATTTTCTGGAAAAAAAGGGAGCTTCTAAAGGCTGCACTGGTGCTGGCCACCACAGCAAAGGGAGAGTGCCGGATGACCCCACATTTCCCCGAGGTGTTCTCAGGGCTCGTGTGAATCAGTGAGCAGATCTCCAAAGGGCAGCTGACTGCAGCTCTGACGTTCCTCCATAGCGTCTCCTCACTTAGCTGGTGCGGCCGGGAATGGCATGGTCTTGCATGTCAGGTCGTGTTGCAAAACCATCCAGGGGCAGCCGCGTAGCCAGGTGGAGGGAACAGGGGGTAGCGATCCAAAAGAAAAAAGGCACCGCCCACCCACTGCGGCGCTTTCACTCACCCAGCAGCGCTCCGGCGGCCAGCCCTCACTCGCTCCGGAGGTGCCGCCGAAGACCCGGAGCGAGCGAAGGTCCCGCCGCCGAAGACCCGGAGCGCCGCCGGGTGAGTAAAAGTGCTGAGGCAGGTGCCTTTTTCTTTTTGGATCTCTCCCCCCTGTTCCCTCAACAGGGGAAAATTTAAAAAGGCGGCAAGACATTGACAAGGCGCCACTTCTGCTCAGCGCGGGAGCGGCCTCTCCTCCCCTTAGCTGCGCCACTGTCCAGGAGGAATGAAGTGAGGCCAAGCTCCCTCTGGAGGGGGAGCAAACAGGGTTTAGATCTTACGCACCAAACTACAGACCAGGGTGGAATCCTGGTCCCGTCGAATGGCAAAAGTCCCAATAGGGCCGGAATTTCCCACAGGTCTTGTGTAACAAGTGATACGTTGGCTCTTCTATAGCACATTCATTGGGAGGGTTTTAAAGGGCTTTGCAAACCATTAACAAAGCCATGGGTCGCAACAAGTCTGAGCGATCACCACTGTTTTATACAGGGGGAAACTGAGGCACGGAACGGTCCGGGGTTTGTTCAAACTCTCAGGAAGTGTGGGGCAAAGTGGGGATGCTAGTCACATCCAAGCCTCACCCACCTCCAAGTCTGTGCCCTCAATCACTGGGCCATCCCATGCCCCCTCTGGAATGTTCCTAAATTCCGGCACTTACTTTGGGTCAAGCCCCAGCCAGTGACGTAGCAAGGATTGTTGTTTGGCAGAATCTGGCCTGAACTGGGCAGCGCGGCCAGCTGCACGTTGCTGTTCAGAGATGCGCTCTGGGAGAGACGGAGCAGAGCGATGTCGTAGCTGCAGAAGAACAAAGGAAACCGCGTCAAACGGCCTTTCACGGGCAAAGGGGTTGCATTTAAGTGACCTCCGCTGTCGCCGATGGTAAAACCGAGGCTGGGGCTTTCAAAGGAGCCCCAATCAATTGAAAGCAGGGGGTGGGACCACCGTGTTGCGCGACGGTCACTTGACAAAATGACCGTACTTGGTGATGGACACTGGGGGCGGGGGTGGTGGTTATGTCATTCAATTTTTTAAAAAATTACCATGGACCTCAAAATTTTTTACCATGGGCATGTTGCTGACCCCTGATTGAAAGCTGATTGGAGCTAAGCACTGAACTCTTCGCTCTTTTGAGCAACCGAGCCGTAATGTCCCCTAAAGAAGGCACAGAAGAAGGGCCTCAGAAGTCAGCTCTCTCAGGCACATTCCCACCGAAGGACAGCACAGAGGACTGGACGAGGACCCAGCACTGGGCCTTGTATTATTAAGCAGATGCTTGATAAGGTAGAAAAATACCTGAGCCCACTGCCAGCCCAACCCAGAAGCACCCAGTACCATCAGAAACCCAGCTCCCCAGCAGCTAGTCCAGAGGTGGGCAAACTATGGCCCGGGGGCCGAATCCGGCCCTTCAGACTTTTTAATCCAGCCCTCAAGCTTCTGCTGGGGAGCAGGGTCCGGGGCTTGCCCCACTCCACGTGTGCCATGGCTCTGTGCGGCTCCCGGAAGCAGCAGCGTGTCCCCCTTCCGGCTCCTACACATGGGGCAGCCAGGGGGCTCCGCACGCTGCCCCCGCCACAAGCGCTGCCCCCGCAGCTCCCATTGGCCGGCAACCATGGCCAATGGGAGCTGCAGGGGTGATGCCTGCGGATGGGCAGCATGCAGAGCCGCCTGGCCGTACCTCCGCATAGGAGCTGGAGGGGGGACATGCCGCTGCTTCTGGGAGCTGCTTGACGTAAGTGCCACCCGGAGCCTGCACCCCTGACCCCCTCCAGAGCCCCAACCCCCTGCCCAGCCCTGATCCCCTCCCTTCTTCCAAACCCCTCAGTCCCACCCTCCTGCACCCCAGAGCTCACACCTCCAGCTGAAGGCCTCACATCCCCCCCCCGCACCCCAATCCCTTGCCCCAGCCCAGAGTCCCCTCCCGCACCCTGAACTCCTCATTTCTGGCCCCACCCCAGAGCCCACACCCCCAGCCGGAGCCCTCACCCCCTCCTGCACCCCAACCTCCAATTTCATGAGCATTCATGGCCCGCCATACAATTTTCATACTCAGATGCGGCCCTCTCGTCAAAAAGTTTGCCCACTCCTGAGCTAGTCGGCCGGAGGATCCTGGTGGTTACCCAGGACAGTCTGTATGGAAAAAGTATGCAGACCCAAGTGCTACCCTGGTACCCATTAGAGCTGTAGGAAGACACTGGCCAAACTGGAGTCTGCTTTCCTCATTTCCAAACACTGTTTGTTCTGCCTGTGCAACTCTACCTCCTTAGGCCCTGGACCATCCGGCTCTGGTCTGAACCGACCTGTCGTACCAGCGAAGAACACTATTGAGTGGGACCTTCTCCAAGATATCCATTTGGGTTCTGGTTCCACCCAAGGGTTTTGAAAACTGTCTATACTGGGGGCCAACTCAGGCTGTACGTCACTGAGTAGCTCAGACGAAGGGAGCTCCAAGTGCAGCGCATTCTTATTTCTCCAGCGTGTAAGGAGCTCGGACTTTGTGACCTTTCACGTGAAATCCCTTATCCGAAGCCACGCAGGTGTGAAACAGGAGGTGCCTTACCCAGCAGCAGCAGAGTTGCTGTTCCATTTAGGATGGATGACCTTACTCGCCACGCTCAAATACTGCTCCGTGCCATCGTTCTTATTCAGGTTGTACTCTCCGGCGACCACCCGGAAAGTCAAGGAACTGTGGAGAAGAGGAACAAGCTGTGATGTGTTGTAAGGTGCCAAGTTGGCATCAATCCCCCTTCGCCCCCAAGTTCTGACGGCATCGTGATGCAATTGGAATATGAGCCAGTCCCCCCTTTCTCTACTTCTGAGGGGAAGGGTGCTGAACATAATGTTAATAACTAACTCATCTACAGCTCTTTCTTACCAGATCTTCACAATCTTTATCCTTGCAACATCTCTGGGGGGGGGGGGGTAGGCAACTGTTACTGACCCCATTTTACAGATGGGGAACGGAGACCTAGAGAGGCTAAATGATTTGCCTAACATCACACAAGAAGTCTGTGCAGAGCAGGTAACCAAACCCTGATCTCCCAAGTCCTAGACTAGTGCCTTAGCCACTTGTCCATCCTTTCCCCGAGTAGGAATCACATAGGAATCGCCATAGTGGATCAGATCCAGGAATTCACTGAAGGTTGAGTACAGGCCTCAGGACTGGGCCTTGAATTATTAAATAGCCGCATGATAAAAAGGAACCAAGTCCTGTTTGAGAAGCCAGAGCCCAGCTGCTCCAGAGGAAAATTCAAGAAACCCTATAATGGGCAATTAGTGAAATAAACTGCACAATGGACAGGTTTCTGCCTAACTCTAGAGCTGGCTGAAATTTTTCCATTGAAACATAATCTCAGAAATATCACAAAAATGTCCGGTTAAAGAGGTCATCTAGTCCAGCAGTTCTCAAACTGTGGGAGACAACCCAGTTTTCATGGGGTCACCAGGGCCGGTGTTCGACTTGCTGGGGCTCAGGCTTCACTAGCCTTAGGAGTCAAAGTCTTCCCCAATATCCCTTTGGATGAAAGGTGGCTTTTTTTGTGTGTGCCGAAAACTAAAATTTGAGGTGAACAAGGTTTCCCCAGTGAAAACCCAAGAATTTTCACTGAAAATGTGGGAAATTCTGACAAAATACGGGGGGGGGGGGGGAGAACAAGAACGGTATACATTTATTGGGAAAATAATTAGCATTTTCAGCCAGCTGTAGCTAGCACCCGCCCCGGAAACATTCAGTGGCTGGATTCTGCCCTGCGGTGGGGTGAGAGAGAGAGGAAGTGCGTGTTTTGGCACACCTAGGCCCCGCCAGGAAGGAGGGTGAGCTACTTAAGTCATGTTCGGATCTGACATGTTGAAGACTAACAACACTGCATTGTTGGTCGTTTCAGATGCTACTTGGAATGGGCAGAATTACACACAGGAGGGTGCGTATATAACACGCTGTGTCATTGTGTGCTACAGGCATAGACAGGCACTGGCTAGGGCTAGAGGAGGCTTAGGCCCCCCCCCCCGCATCGCCGAAATTTCTCTGTCCAGCCATGCCAGGCAAAGGCATAGCAGGGGGAGGGCCCTGCCTACACACTAGGTGATTCCCAGCAAGTGGAGCTAGATTCCTCAGTCCCAGCAGGGATTGCCGGCTCCTGAGCAGCGCTCCCTGGGAATGGGAAAGGGGATCCTGAGGTGATTGTGGGGGAGAAAGGGAGTCCCAAAGGCAGGGGGAATCCTGAGACCCTGCATCCAACGGCGCCAGGGCCAGGAAAGGGGAGGGATGTTGTGGGGGGAGGGCCCCACCTGCGTGTGAACCCACGCCTCATGCGATGCTGGGGTGGGCTCTGAATTTGTGAGGATTGAGAGCCAACGAGTCAGAGCGGGGAGCCGGGCCCGCTCCTGCTTTAGACCCTGACCCGCATCTGATTAAAAAGTCTCTTTAATGGGTAGATAAACCAACCACTGGGGCCTCCATTACCTGTCCACGCAGTGAGCTGCAGTCATCACCCAGTTCTTCTTCACCAACGACCCACCGCAGGTGTGATACCATTTTCCACCAGAGCTATACTGGAGGGAAATCTAGATTTGGGGTGACGAAAGGGAAAGAGAGAGATAATAAGACAGCAAATATCATAATGCCACTATATAAATGCATGGTACACATCCACACCTTGAATATCGTGTGCAGTTCTGGTCGCCCCATCTCAAAAAAAGATACATTCAAAATGGAAAAGGTCCAGAGAAGGGGTAACAAAAATGATTAGGGGTACGAAACAGCTTCCACATGAGGAAAGAATAGAAAGACTGGGACTGTTCATCTTAGACAAGAGACGACTAAGGGGTGATATGACAGAGGTCTGTAAAATCATGACTGGTGTGGAGAAAGTGAAAGTGTTATTTACCCCTTCACATAACACAAGAACTTGGGGTCACCCAATGAAATGAATAGCTGGCAGGCTTAAAAACAAACAAAAGGAAGCACTTCTTCACACAAGGCACAGTCAACCTGTGGAACTCACTGCTGGGGATGTTGTGCAGACCAAAACTATAACTGGATTTAAGAAAGAATTAGATAAAGTCATGGAGGATATTAGCCAAGATGGTCAGGGATGCAACCCCATGCTCTGGGTTTCCGCTCAGTCTCACTGCCAGATGGTGGGACTGGACGACAGGAGATGGATCACTCAATAATTGCCATTCTGTTCATTCCTCTTGAAGCATCTGGCATTGGCTACTGTCAGAAGACAGGTTTCAGAGTAGCAGCCGTGTCAGTCTGTATTCGCAAAAAGAAAAGGAGGACTTGTGGCACCTTAGAGACTAACCAATTTATTTGAGCATAAGCTTTCGTGAGCTACAGCTCACTTCATCGGATGCATTCAGTGGAAAACACATTGAGGAGATTTATATACACACAGAACATGAAAAAATGGGTGTTATCAAACACATTGTAAGGAGAGCGATCACTTAAGATGAGAACCAATTTATTTGAGCATAAGCTTTCGTGTAAGCTCATCTTAAGTGATCACTCTCGTTACAGTGTGTATGATAGAACATGAA